>NC_090439.1:276671255-276974285 GCF_031143425.1 Pleurodeles waltl
ATGTACTGTTCGGGGTTAGCACCAGAATTTTGTGCCTAACTCTGAACAGTACACAGGGGCCCATTGATATCAATAGTGTGTCCCCTTTTAACAGCTGTTCTGGGCAGGTGTTAAAAGTAGCAGCAAAATATGACACAGTTGAATTTCTTATATTCCACTGTGCCATTTTGCACCCCCCACCAGGTGTTACCCCCTTAAATACTTAAGGCCCGTCAGAGGCATTTTGTGGCACAAAGTGTTACTAAGTTGTGCAATGCATGCATTGCACTGCTTTGTATTTATTGTGCATAGATTTTGGGATTGTTGGCCCACATTAGCATAAGATGTATGATGCTAACGTTGCGCAAGGATGCACTAGGCCCTCTTAAATCTGGGCCTATGTTCCAAAGTTGTTTACAGCTGTTGTGGTGTAGTCATGCTCTCGGAGATATGGGCTAGTTACAAATGGTATGTGATGGTGGAAATGAGTACGCCATGAGCATTCTGAGTTTACGTGATTTTATTGAATTTTTTAAATGATGAATTTTGGAGTAAAGTGTCTATGTGATATTGCCTATGTGAAAACGTGGTGCACAATTTGATCACTTCTGTGTACTCCAGCAGCAGAGTTTTGTTGTTACCCTTCCTCCTGTTGAGCACCATTGTAGTCATTGTTCATCCCAGGGGACATTGGTGCGTAGACAAATGTTATGCAAAATAGCACACACATTTTTCAGACAAGGTGTGGAGCAGATTATTGTCTTCCTCCTGTTAGATGTAGGCATGTGAACCTTGATTTGTGGAGGCCAAATGTCCTCCTCACCACATTTATGGTCCTTATGTGTTCTTCATTGTAAGCCTGCGCTGCATCAGTTGTAGGATTTCCAAAATCCAAATCCAAAAAGGATTTCTAACCCATAGTTAGATGCCGGCACCTTGGTCCACTGCAAAGGAATGTGAGAACATGTGTCAATCATGTATATTTGTTATTTGCTAGGTGCCATGGCATATATTTGTATTGAGTGGAATGGTGATTCAAACTTGCATCTGGCATTGTGTGTGTTTCTGTTTGGATGGGTGGATGCATTTGTGTGTGGTGGTGCACTTTCCTATCATGGGCTGTGCCTCAAGTACCTGGTGATTGTAATTTAAAATTTGGTCTGACAGCTCACGCATACCCAATATGTATGGTGTTGTCTATATTTTGGCCTGAGTCCCAAATTTAGGTGCACCACATTAGCCTCGTTTTGATTGACGCTATTGTGGCCCAACGAGGCCTAAATCACAGTGCCATGTTTACAAAGTGACACTACCCATGGAGTGCAACACTTAGTGATCCTTTGCATCACATTATGCTAAATTGTTGCAGAGGAACATAAGAGGTTCCAATGAGTCATTTTTAGCAGATACTTTTAACACCTGCACAGAGCATTACTTTAAATGTGCTGTGCAAGATTTGCACCATAAGTTTTGCAATAATCCTACACAATCCATCTATGGCATCCATGGTCTTGACACAATTCAACCTACTCTGTGCCATGGTGGGTCATATATTGGATAAGGCACACGTCGGCTGTAGGGGGTGCTAAGGGCCAAAGTAAAGTGGCACTGCTTTAGATGCTAGACCACTTTTCTGACAAGTGGCCCCTTAGTGCCTTCACTTTAGACCTGCAGAGGAGTGTTGTTATGGAAATGTGTACCAATTTTGTGTGTTGTGTGCCACATTACAGGTGTAGCACCCGGTGTGTTGCATGTGAACCCCACATCTTTGCCTTTAAAATACCTCACTTGCACAAAGTGTGGTTGTTGCCAATTGCTGGCTGGCATACATATCTGCATGAGGTCCATATGCCCAGTGTGGCACAATTGTATGGGATGTATTGTAATGTTGCAAGAGTTTTCAGACAGCTGTGGGGCAGGGTGGGATGTTCTTTTCTGCACTGCCCTGCATCAGGAGTCCAGCCCGGCTAAGTACCATGTCTCCTTCTTCATATGCATTTCCGGCCTCTCCCTGTACATTGTCAGTAGTTTAGCTGCCACAGTCCATTGTTAGTACACTTGAATCATGGTAAGGGAATGTGGGATTTATGGGTATGATTGATGGTGTGCTGTGAGGTGTCTATTCCTGCAAATGATCTTTCATTGTTGGGGATGTTGTATTTCAATGTGTGCTCTACACCACACAAGGGAAAGCTGAACACAATGAGTATATCGGTTATGTTTTGGTGACATGTAGATGGTGATGGTACCACTCGGGTGGCAATTGATTTTGGTTTTGCCTGAGGTTTCTCCAGCATGGTAAATGTGGGGCAGTGCTAATATGTGAGTTGTTTGACTGTGGAATGGCCGATACAATTTACATACCTGAGCTATTCCTTGATAAGTGTTATGGGTGCGAGATCTGTGTTTTGTTGTCAACCTGTGGCTACATGTAGTGGTTTGAGGCCAGCTTTTCTATTCCAAGGGGACATTGCTCCACCTGTCTGTCATGTAATGTGTCAGTCAGGTGGTGCCAGGGACTTGTATATATGGGCATGTTTGCGGGTGATGTGCATTGAATGAGGTGTAGTGTGACATGTGACCTAGGTGTTGTGTTCTATACATATGTGTTTCCATGTCCATGTGTGGTTATTGTGGTGTATGTATTACTTGTATTACAAGATTGGAGTGTTGTCTGTGTTATGACTTTTATGCTGTCTTACCAACAAGTAGGCCATTGCCATATTGTCCATCCTGGATGCTTGGTTGATAGTTGAGTGCCTGAAGATGTAAGCATCATGGATGCTGCCAGGATATTTTGCAAGGATGTTGGAGATTATTCCACTGTGATCTGCAATGTCCTGCACATTGATTGAGTGTGTATTTTTGTGGTTCCTGGAGAGGTGTTTGGGTGCAGCAGGAGGGACAAGTTGGACATGGGTGCAGTCCATTGCACCCAGCACATGAGGGAAGCCAGCTATTTGATATTGATAGGTCTCCTGCTGCAATTGGGGGTGCTGGGGAACCAGGTGTGTTGGGGTGTTAAGTTGTTGATGGTGTCTAGGACCTTCAGTAGAAAGACAGAGAGGGATGGTTGGGAGATCGCACCCACTTGTGCAGCAGTGCTCTGGAGTGATCCAGAGGCCAGCATGTGGAGGACAGCCAGGAGTTTGGTCATGGGTGGAATTGTTGAGTGACTTTCCACTCTTGCTATGATGTCTGGCGCAATTTGGTGGAGCAGGCATACAATGGACTCCAGATTCTGATCACCTTTTCTTCCCTGAAGGCTAGGATGGTTGCACACTGGTTAAATATCCTCTCCTGCCTTCTGCGCTGCCTTTGTGGCTGCGATGGTGGTGTCTGCGGTTGCTTCGATGTTACTTGGTCTCATCCCTGTTGTCTTCTCCGGGTGCCAAGCTATAGCAATAACAGATCCATGTCGTCCATTTGTTTGCCAATGTTCCTTTGTTATGTTTCCCTTATGTAGTAGTGTGCGGCCCTCATTTTAATGTCTTGTCTGGACAGGCGTTAAGATTTCGTCCCTAATCGGACGTAGTGTTATTTATTGGACCGAGTCCTTTGCGTGCATCATTTTTCTATAGGGTTATTAATATGTTGCTAGGGGGCTAGCGTCATGTTTTGGGACAGAACGCCTACCTTGCACATCATTGTCTTTAAACAAAGCAAGGGAGGTGGTGCTCTAAACAAATGACACAAAGTCTGGGATATAGTTGCTAGACAATTCTAGCTACAAACTCTAATAATGATGCTGGGTTAGCGCTGCTTTTGCATAAAATAAAATGGCACAAAGGCGGTGCTAAATTTACTTAAATCTGGGCTTCAGAGCTTCAAGCTCATTGTCCTGGAACTACAAAAGGAGGCAAGTATCATCAGCATAAGAAATCACAAAACACCCTATGATTCACCAAAGCGTGCTAATGGCTCTAAACATTGAAGAGGGTGAGACTCAGAGCAGAGCCCTGAGGAACCCCTCACTCTAGTGATTTTGTTGTGGTAGTAAAAGGAGTCAGAAATGTAGTCTATATCTTATCTTTAAGAAAAGGTTTAAACCAGGCCAAGATCTGTGCTTGGATTCTAATTTTACTAAGCCTGTTTTAAAGGATAGAATGAGAAACCGTGTCAAATCCTGAAGATAAATCAAGTAAAACCACCATCATTGAACACTTATGATCAAGATTGCCCTTAATAATCTCTATATCCTCAAGGAAGGCGGATGCAGTGTTAAATCCTCAACAGAAACCAGCTTGTGATTCAAGTAACAGGTGATTTGATTCCAGAAAGTGGGAAAGTTGTTTATTAACTAACTACTCTAATCACTTCCGCCACTCCATGCAAGCATGAGATGGGTCTGAAATTATGCGCACACATGTGACATACGTGGATCTTCACAAATGGGAAGCTTACAATGGTTTCACCAGAATCATAACAATAGCAACACAAATATCCTGCTATGTTCTACAGGGCATCATGTTAGAGACATTATGAAGGTAGATGCCAGCAGCTTGGACTCAGAGATCAAAAAGTTGAGGGGGGAATGGGGAGCTGAACAGTGAAAGAAGGTTGTCTTTTAAGCACAGGTCAAATGATGTGATGCAGTCGAATATCAATATTGCATCTTGCCCTACAGCAAACAATGAAAACGGCTGCCTACCATCCATTTAGGTAGTTAAAAACAGCCATGGATGTGTTGTGGAAGGCTCCGCAAACTTCCAAAACCTGGTGTCACTGCACCTTCTGCGCAAGTTAATGTACATTTTCCACAAGTGGTGTCTCACTGCAACTGAAATCTAGAAGTAAACAGTGTGTATAGGTGCATGCATCTCTAATTCAGTGCATATGAAGGAAACATGTATAAGTCATTGAACTCTTCAATTAAGAAGAACAAATTAATATGAACATCAAATGGTGGGTTTCCACATTACCAAGATTTTGCACACTTATAGGTGACATGCTAAAAGGTGTAACAAAGTAAAAGTTATTACAATCAGCGGGTTCTTCACCAAGGAATTTCATAGCTAATCATGTTTGTATCTCCCATTACAAACAGGCACTCACAATATGCAAATCAACATGTGTTCCTCCCAAAAAAAAAAAAAAAAAAAAACACCCTCCTCATAATTACACTGATGAATTTATGCATGCCTTAATGGGAGGGCGAGATATTGCTAGTAAGGACATGGTGACACACTGCTGCTCAAAATAAATCTCCTGGGCTGGATGGGGCTGGCTGGCTCAAAACTGTAAAGATGACCACTCCTGCTCAGGAAACCTGCTTGTCCTTGTGTGTTAGACCTGGCATCCTTGGCGTAGTCTCCCCTATCTTTTTTGCCTTGGCTTCCTATGTTTTGACTGTGTGATGGACTTTGTTTTTTCTGGTTTTGTTACTCTGGGCACTTTAACACTGCTGACCAGTGCTAAAGTGCAAGTGCTCCCTGTTTAAACTGCATGTGTAATTGGCTTATCCATGATTGGCATATTTGATTTACAAGTAAGTCCCTAGTAACATGGACTATAGGTACACAGGGCCTTTAAATCATATACTACTAGAGGGCCTGTAGAACTGGTTGTGCCACCCACATGAGTAGTGCTGTAAACATGGCTTAAACTTGCCACTGCAGTGTCTGTTTTTGCAGTTTTTCGACTGTGTACCAACTTGCAAGGCCCACACCTTCCCTTTTTATACATGTAAGGTGCCCCTAAGGTAGGCCCTAAGTAGCCCCATGTGCAGGCTACAGTGTATGTTAAAGGTGGGACATGCACTGATGTGTTTTACATGTCCTAGTAGTGAAATAATGCCAAGGTCGATTCTCACTGTTGCAAGCCCTATCTCTCTTACAGGTTAACATGGGGGCTGCCTTTAAATAGATTTTAAGTGCAGTTTCCCTTTGAGGGCAGGCGGTGATTTTGAGTTTGGGATCTCTGAACTCACTATTTAAAAATACACCTTTTGGTAAAGTTGGTTTTTAGATTGTCAGTTTGCAAATGCCACTTTAAGAAAGTGGGCTTTTTTTGTTGCTTAAACCACTCTGTGACCCTGCCTGCTTGTGTATTCCCTGTCTGGGTCAAACTGACAGTTGGGCTGTTTGTGAATCTTCACTAGACAGCAACACAAAGGGAGCTGGGGTGTATCCTGCAGATCTTGATGGGCCATCTGGGCTAGAGTAGAGGGGGGTGTGGTCACTTAAACCTGAAAGGGCTGTGCCTGCTCCCACAAAATGCAGTCTCCAACCCCCTGGTGTGTGTTTTGGGATCAGACCTGGGCAAGGTGGGATCTTGTAAACAACAGAGACTTTCCTTGAAGTTTGCCAACTTCAAAGGCAAAAAGGAGTATAAGTAGTGGACCCAAAACCCCAGATTTTCAGATTGCTTCTGGAACCAAGAGGCATCTCTGCCAAGGAGAAGAGCTGAAAAGCTGGAGGAAGAGTACGGCCCCTTTGCCTGTGACTGTGCTTCGCTGGGTTGGCCTGCACTTCCTGCTTCTGCCTGAAAGAGGACAAAGACTGGACTTAGTGGTACATTCCTGCTTGTCTCCAAGGGCTTGGATTGAGATTTCCTCCTGTTTTGAAGTCTCAGCGCCATCAAAGACTTCCTCTGCCAGCATCTGGACCCTTGGCTGAGACTCCTGCCCTGCAAAATAGTGCCCTATCCAATCCCTGGGTTCTTGAAAGGTGAAGCTGGTAGAACCAGGACTGAAATCCAATGCATGGGAAGCCCTGCAGGGAAAATTTGGACACACCACCTGCAACACAGCTGTTAAAACGATGCGCCACCCACCAAACGGCTTAAATCGACAACCACCTGCATGGTAGCTGGGAAATTGATGCATCACCTGCATCGCGGCCGGAGAAACGATGCAACACCTGCTTGCAAATGCTGAAAATGACACAAACCCCACTCAGTGTTGTTTTCCATCACCGTGCAGCCACATTTCGCACATATCATCACTGGGCATCAATATCAACATGATCCTGCGCGGATCCGAGGTGCCCATCTGCAAATCGATGCATCACTCTCTTGTGGAAGAGAAAAACAATGCATCACCTACCCGACTAGAGAAGAAATGACGCAAGGCCTCACTTGCGAATAAGAAATTGACGTATCACTTGCTATTTTGATGCACGCTTGCATGTGTGACTTTATTTTTTACACAACCCATGTACTTGGTGTAAGAACAATGTTTCACTTTTTTCTATGGAGTAACATTCTACTCATTTGAAAATTCATTGCTTTACTTGTGTATGTTGGATTTTTGTCATTTTGGTCATGTTTGATTTAGATAAATGTTAGCTATTTTTCTAAACTGGTGTGGTGTCCATTTGGTAGTGTTTCCACTGTGTTACTGTGTGTGTTGGTGCAATTACTTTACACATTGCCTTTGAGATAAGCCTAACTGCATGTGCTCAGCTATTAAAGGGGTGAGCAGGGGTTATCTTAAGTAATAACAATGTTTCACTTTTTTTCTATGGAGTAACATTCTACTGATTTGAAAATCCATTGCTTTACTTGTGTATGTTGGATTTTTGTCATTTTGGTCATGTTTGATTTAGATAAATGTTAGCTATTTTTCTAAATTGGTGTGGTGTCCATTTCCTTTGAGATAAGTCTAACTGCATGTGCTCAGCTATTAAAGGGGTGATCAGGGGTTATCTTAAGTGAGTATCTCCCTTGCCCTGACTAGAGTGAGGGTCCCTGCTTGGATAGAGTGCAAACTGACTGCCAACCAGAGAAACCGTTTCTAACATTGTGCAGCTCCCACCCTCTGGCTATATGTTTCCTACAATCCTGAGATAGTTGAAACATTTGCCTACCTGAATTTTTTCTTTAGGGGTTTTTCTAAATGGATATCTATCCTGCATGCTTCTGTGGAACTATATTGCTGTGGCAGGCAGTGTAGAAGAACAGAGGAATCTGTTGCCTGGTGTGGAAAAGTCTCTAGTCAAATTTAAACTGAAGTTATTAGAACCCTCCTCCAGCTGCAACAGGAGCATTCAGAGGTACATTGCAATAGGTTTGTTTCCGTTACTTGTGAGGTTTTATTTTACCGAGAAATAGCATCTGTTCTCTCATAATACTTTTAAAATAGAACACTTCAAAATGTTAATGTTTATGCCTAACCTCAAAATCTAAAGTTACCATTCTAGTTATTTATAGAAAGCTAATTGAAAAGTGGAAACCTGTGGCACACTTTTTAAACAAACACCACTGTGTAATGAGTTCCCACATATCTACATTTTCGGGTATTTATGAAGGGTTCGCACACTATTCCTTTTTACTGTTCCTGCAAGTGTATCTTAGAAGACAATTTTAAAAGTTTTTTTTTCTAATTTGTTGCTTTAATCAGGTATATTATGTTACTCCTGCTTTAACTTTGAAAATATATTGTTCGTTCCCATTTATTTCCTCATTCTTTTTGACTGAACTTCTTTTTTAGAGGTGCCAAAGAGAGAAAAGAAAGTTAACGGCCTGGTTTACTATTTGGCCTATGAGTACTCTGTCACAAACAAAACAGCTATCCTGTCCGATGTATCACAAGTGAATTAGGATAAAATGCACTTGTAGTAAAGAGCACAGGATATCTGTTACATTTGCGATGGAGTACCCCTCTGCCAAACTCTAAATTGGTCCCTACGTTCTCCTCCTCAGGTCCTCTTAAAGCCATCATTCATCCCCATTCAGAATGTTTCTACGGTACCTTGACAGCTAGACCCAGCATCTTATAGGGTTGCCCTTATAGTTCCAGGGAGCATAAGCAGGGGTGAGTGATTCCCATGGTAACACTTAGCAAGGAGAGAAGGTAAGGTAATACCAGGTTTCTCAAAGTATAACATCGGAGGAGAGGAGATAGACAAGAAGAGGTATGATAAAATAAGGAGTGTACTGGTTTATGAACAAGGGGCCATATTTATACTTTTTGACGCAAAATTGCGCTAACGCAATTTTGCGTCAAAAAAATTTGCGCCGTCTAACGCCATTTGGATGCGCCATGCGGGCGTCAAATTTATACTTTGACGTACGGCGGCGCAACCAACAGGTGGGAGTCATTATTTTGTGACGCACACAGCGTCGGTCTGTTGTAAAGGAAACCAACGTAAATGCGACGCACATCACTGTGGGTCGATTTACGACAGCGCAATCGTGAAAACGCCGTTTTTTTTCACGCAATAGCATCACATTTTTGTGCGAAAACTGCCCTTTCAGGAGAGGAGACCCAAAATGGATCCTAGATGCCCCAACAGACCCCAGGAGGATGAGAGCAGACCAGGAACCAGCCAGGAGGAAGCATACAGGACCCAGGACATTTAAAAAAAAAAATGAAAGTGTCGCTTCAGTGCAGAGGAGCAGGAAATCCTGGTGAAAGAGGTGACGGAACACCAGCACCAACTTTTCATCTCCTCAAAATTGCCACTCAGTAGGAGAGAGGCCATCTGGAAACAAATTGTGGACAAGATTAACAGTGTGGCTGAAGAACGCTGGACAGTCACAGAGTGTAAGAAACGCTGGCATGACTGCAAACGTAGGACCAAAGAGAAAATGGCCAGGAACAGGAAGGCAGCAATGCAGACTGGAGGGGGGAGTCCAGCACAACAGGAGGCCCTGGACCACATGGAGGAGATGGTCGCAGCCGTCATCCCGGAGGAGATCGTCACAGGGATTAAAGGACTGGACAGCGCAGTCTACCACGACACTACGCACATGCAGGGTAAGTCGCATGGGGAATCATAATACAATAATGGGGACTGTAAGCAGGGGGGGGATACCTACTACACAATGCATGTAAGTCAGCACATATATGAAGTGGCATGGGGAAAGGGGCACGGCAGGGGGGCATGCCCAGTACTGACCGAAGCTGGGGCACGACAAAATACAGCAACCACAACAGTCCCACGGGGACATCCTGTAATTACAACAAGAGAGCCAAGGGAAAGCAGTGACAGGTGGGAAGGACACTACCTCAAATCCACATCCAGGCACTTGTATTGCAAAATCTATTCTACATCAACTAGGTCCCTATCTGTAATGCAGTAGCAAATACAACAACTGTAACTTAACTGCAAACACAGTTGACAATAACACCTCTCATCTCTGTGCAGCTATAGTACCAAATGGCAGAAACCCCACCCTGGAACATACATACCTAAATTAGGGGGTGAGGGTGACATCTGCAATTACTCCTAGAAATAAGACAAAGGTACCAGTACACTCAAATGCCGAATGTCCATAACTGACACATACATAAGCCTAAGTAAACAGCAATAGGAGCCACACAGCACTAATGATACACACATGCTGCATACGTCAGGGTCCCTCACGTGCCTGGCTAACAAGGCTACATCACTAATATCATACTGCTCAGACAACAACATTGAGGAGGGGACACAGGCAACTGGTCACTGAAACACACCTGCAAAGTCGGACAAACAAATAGGACCTTCATACGATAAACAGGCCAATCCAATTCAAAACACATCACCCAACACCATCTCAAAACATCAAGAATGTTTACATCCATACCACATCCTAACATTGACATGCATAGGTAATGCCACGTTACATGTACAGATCATGCAATGTGAATAAAAAGTGTATGGGGCAGGGCCTGAGAGGCAAGTGTTCTGGCAGGGCAGTCACAACACCCACAGTCAGTCAAAGTGTAGTGTGGCAAGTGAAACGTATACTTTGCGCATTAGCCTCAGGCTGGAGGCCTTTGTGCATCTTACCCTGAATGTACTTATACTCATTTGCTCACATCTAAGTGCCTCAGAGCAATTTGCACTAAATGATTCTCATTGCCCTTCCTATCAGTTAATGTAGCAAATAGTCAGTCCTAAGGTGTTGTCAATTAGTCAAATCACAGTGTTTTGCCTACTTCTGCACTGGAGTTTGCCAGAACATATTCACTCTGTGCCCCAGTCAAGGATACCGTCTGGTACGTTGCTGATAGATGTGGTAGGGGTCAAGGTTTGGCATTCCTGCTTATGGAAACTTTGTCATCACCATGACATATGTCTTTTACATTCACTCCCTTGTCCCAAGACACGCATGGGGGAGTTTCCAAACAGAAAATAACAACTAGATGCTGCCTGCCTTGCTGCTGATGCACAGCCAGATCCTAGCCTATTCCTCTGATATGAGGGATGATGTCTCCCTTGTGATTCTGACAGGCAACCTCCAAACTTAACATGCTGTGCTATACATAGAACATGCAGGGGGAGAGTAGAAACAGTTAGGCACCATGAAAGCTGTGTACTAATGTATTACTCTCCTGCGGACTATTTCAATTCTAACAGTGTGTATTGTTTGTGTAAATGGGGCTCACACCTAAATTCCTACAAGTCAGTTGTACAATGAAACTTCATATCAAACTAATACTGTCTATGTCATTTGTGTATGGGAACCTACCGGAAAAGATACAAATGTGTAGGACCTGAGTGACCACCACTTCCCTGAGAAGTTCCAAAGATGTCATGCGCTCGGATGTCTAAACATTCCTTTGATGTGGGAGACCAGAGGCACTGCTAGTTAGTCTTAGCTAAATTGAATATCTGGGTGACAGAGTTATTTTCAAGTGGGTCAAACTTAGTCCCCCACACCATTAGCTATCCTGCTGCCTAGAAAGCCAAGAATCACATGTTGGATAATGAGAGCCCACCCTACAAAATGTCCCTCCATAACAATAGTGAAACACCGAGTGAGGAGTTGGAGAAAAAAACACCTATTCCTAAATAATTACAAAGCAACACCTAGAGGCGACCTGGCAGACATGTCTGAAAGATCCATATCAAACATGTGACACACAGGTGGGCCATAGGCCTACAACAATGCCCTATGACGGACAGCAGATACCTAGATAAACACAGAGTACAATGTTAAGGCATCCAAAGGCTTGTATCTTACTGCAAAATTGTCACAACACAGACACACTAATTGTACCCTGTTTCATTGCAGAGGAACACGGATCTCCTGCTGATCTGCCTGTCCATGAGTTCCCTGATGACATGGATGACGACACCATCAACCTCCCACAAGAGACCATTGACATGGTCCTTGAAAGCCTCCAAACCCCACCTTCAGTCACAAGGAGGAGCAAAGAAGAAGCAGCCACCACAGTAGAACCACCCGCCACCCCAATTGTAAGACCTGCCAGCTCCAACACAGCTGAGGACTCTGACGACACTGGCACCAGCTTCGAAAGAACTGTCGTTGGGATCCAGCGGGAGCTGGCCAAGGAGGTGCGGGTGGGGATGCAAAATATGGCAGCCAGCCTTGAGGGGGTGCGTTCGTGCATGTTGTCAACTGCTGATCAGGCAGCTGCAATGCAAGCCAGAAATTTTCTCTTGGAGGACATTTCAAAAACACTGAAGGAAATTGGCACAGCTGTCATCCAGTTGACACAACAACTCAAACTGCAAGCCACTCAACGTGTGCACGAATGCAACATAGTACCCCTCAGGGCCGACCTGGCTGCCTACCATCGGGATGTGGCTGCCATTCTGAAAAACCAGCAGGCCCTCCTTGCTGCAGTACTGCCCTTCCTTACTCAACAGGGATCAGCCCCCGGGATGTCTGCCTCCATGTCTTCTAACACTGAGGTGTGTGTTGCCCCTTCACAACCAACAACAACAAGGACACACCAGGCAACACACACATCAGAAGAAGAAGACTTGGAACAGATAACATTCACACGCAAGAGTACCCGGAAGCCCTAGTCCCTGCACCATGCCCTACTCTGACCAAGGTCCTACGTTTTGACACATGCCAGTCTCACTACAACTAACCTCAATGACTGTTCGGCAATCCACTGTCTGACTTGTCCACCTTGCCAGTGAATGTTTCTCTCCTACCATTTGGCATTTCATGTTCCTCTGCACTGTCTGTGACATCACCCCAGCATGTCAGGAGCATCATCCACACCCCTTCTGTAGGATCACCATGTAATAATGCACCAGAAAGGAGTCAGCAAACATGGTGAATGGACATTTTGCACAACACCACTTATAAATAAATATCACTTGCACACCTATTGTGTCTCTGTGTCATTTCAAAATTCAACTGTGCAGTAGATAACTCCAAAGTGGCTGTGTGGAAACCATGTCGATTCTCTATACTACTGTCCTGATTACATGTATACTGAATCATCTGTGCAGTGGCCAGGATTGCATCATAGCTTTACTATACTGAGGAAAATAACTGATGAAGGGACTAAGCACACACAATCATGCTGTGTTGGACAGAATGATGCACCATCTATAGCTATTCTACACAACTAATGGTGGCTGAGAAATGTAGGCACCATGCAATACTAAAATTTAAAATTATGCTGTAGAATGAAAGGAATGATAAACAAATTACACTGCATCAATCACCCTTACGGCGTATACTTTCATGAAGGAAAGTCATGCTGAATCAGTACACACATGATGTAGGTCAGCAATGATAGCAACAAGACAAGAGTGTGAACAAATCATCATCTATAAAGCTCTCCCTGAACTTCACAATGCTGTCCGACCTATCTATTTACCTACAATAACAAGTCTGGAAGCACTCTTTGTGAAGTAGGATACATACCAACCCCAAACCTTGATGATCAATGCACACTACCAATGGTGGCTCTCCAACATGGTGGATACTTACCAAGTTAGCACACGGGTAGCTGGCATGTTAAACCTCATAAGCCTGGGGATAGGGAGCATGGAACACAAATGTCATACTTAACATTTCTGCTACACTGATGTCAAGGCCATGAAAAGGTAGCACCTAACGCATCAGGTAAAGGGTTAACAAATTTTTTATTTAAAAGTAGTAATAAAAGAGGCAACTAAGGGAAAGGTAAACCTACACTAATCTAACCTGACTACTACTAACCCACAACTGTCCCTAACTAACCTAAGCTAAACTTACTCTACACATGTAACGAAACGATCTAAACATCAACCCCCCACCCACCACCGGAATTGTATCTGCGGGCCATCCTCCGATACCCACACTGCACCTGCAGGATGTGCCTGTACCTCATTGCCCTGTGCTCAAAATGGTTGCGCTCTGCGGCACTCAGGTTTGCAGCTGTGAAGAGAAAAGGGAAATATTGAGCATTGAATTTACAGTGGGTTGAATCCCACAATGGCTCATTTGTCCATTACTAGAAATATATTGTATGCAGCAATTGTTACAACATAGTTCACGGAAATGCTCAGAGGAAGTACATGTGAATCATGCATCCCTAAGGTCATATCACACCTAGCATATCCATGTCTCTACATGATGGATGACATCACCCTAAACTACTCATCCAAATCATACCTAAGGCATTTGACATTATGGCACCAGCTCTTCCGCATACTGACTTCAGTACATATGTCGTTCTATGTGATTACACTCACACTCCTCACTCAATAGCATTTTTAATTAGTTGTGTGCTAAGATTGAACCCCTGGCCCAGAATCATGTGTCCACACTAGGTGTCAGATGTAGGAAATTAGGAAAATCAACTAGCAAATTGCAAAGCAGAACGGTGTCTCTGACACCGTCTGCGAGTCGCTATGGGGTCCATAAAACCCACCTCATGAACATCAATGATGTGGGTTCCAAGTTGCCCCACCTTAGCAACATGGGCACTCACGGGGATGGTGGCCTGCTGGGACCAGCAGAACTCCATAGACGTGACTGTTTTTAAATTAAGCAAGTTATTTCTCCCCAAGTGTAGGCCGTTTACCGGAAAGAAAAATGAGCAGCAATTATTTTTAAATCACAACAATTGTACTTGGAAATTTTCACGGTAATTATTGGTCCCTTAGACCACTGGCTTTTTTGCGCAGGATTCTTTTAGTCCACTCACAAAGGCTGAAGCTTTACAATGAGGACCCCTTCCAGTCAGCAAGGTGGTTACCATCCACTTCAAGTGGATGATAACAGCTACTCACTTTGCAACCACGTACTCGGTTGCAAATGGGATTGCCTACCACTGTGATTTGCAAGTAGGTCTGGTAAAACCCTTCATTATATCAATTTTGAAAAGCATTTTACTCATATGTACATGACCACCAAAGACATTTTGGATTAGGAAACAGACGTTTGCAAATCCCACACAGATATTTATGCCATTTGCAACGTGTAGACATTTTTCTCACTCTGGCCCAAGGTACTAACTCAAGTCACAAAAGGTGTTAAGTACGTGTAACATACTGGTTGCTACAGTCCTAGGTACCCTGTTTCACAGTAACATCCCAGTCTTTGTGGGTGGTGTGGGAAGAACAACCAACAATCCCATGTTCAATGCACACCCAGGAGTGTACAGAACGTGCAACAATTATGTGCCTTCACACACAACACCTATGAAGGGCTAGCAACACGTTGTAGTCAGCCCAACCTTGTCACATCCCAGGTCCACACATGTCAAAATGTTATGACTTAGCCCAACATACCATACTATTAGTGAGGCATGTTTAACAACACACACAGGGGAGGTAGTACACCCATTCACATGATTCAACTGAACACCTAGGGCATTGCACTCAAGTCACACACACTTCGAGTTCACCTTGTGGAAGTACATGCCCATGGAAGATCCAACCTACAGTGTACACAGTCCATCCTCAACTAGGAAGAAGCACTTGTCATCAATGCCATGTGCCTAAGCTATCTGGGAGACTGTCAGTCTGATATGCAGACTCAGTTCATGGCAAGTCCCTGACCAAATCTAACATTGACCAGTCTATTCGAAATGAGTCATACCATTCCCAATTGCCGCCCTAATTGAATGGGCTACAGCCCCTCAATCTGAGAGATGACTATGTATTGCTTGGCAGAAACATAATTCTAATTTGATATCACACTAAAAGAACAAAGCAAATGAACGGCCAGCACATCAAATCATGAATTCTCTTGAACACACAGTAATCCATCATGCATCATTACCAAACAATGTAAATAGCACTCAGGCGACACTCACTGTAGGTATCGGGGTCGTCAAAATGGGCCACCTCTCCCACGGTGTACGGGGCTGGTCCACCTGTAAAGCATGAAACAAAGATTATACTCAGACTGGGTGAACGGACAAAAGATTTCTGTTACAATGACACTGTGTGAAAATGACATGGTAATGATAGACTTTCACACATGCTCATCCTGCATGGATCACTTTGTATTCAACATTAACATTGGATGAGTCTCCTGCTCCAGTGTCACACCCTACTACACTCATGCAGTGGTCAGGACAGTCAGGTGTCGTCCAAGTTAATCCTCCATTAGCATGCCCCAACAATAATGTTATCCATACATCTCAGCATGTGCATCCCGAGAGACATTCCAAAA
Source organism: Pleurodeles waltl (assembly GCF_031143425.1). Lineage (NCBI taxonomy): Eukaryota > Metazoa > Chordata > Amphibia > Caudata > Salamandridae > Pleurodeles > Pleurodeles waltl. The sequence goes on from NC_090439.1 coordinate 276,687,543, forward strand.
CTGGTTCCATGAGGACTGCATGACCACTCACAATAAAACAGGCTATTTGGACAGGGTCAACAGACAGCAACCAGACACACATGTGACATATGTGTGAACAACATGACTGACTTCATGTGACGTGACGGCAACACACATGTATAGCATCATCATGTGTTTCCAATTTTCTGTCTAGCTATGGCGTCTGCATCTGTAGGTATGTTGTTTCTACATGACGTACTCACTGGCCATTATGACCAGTGGAGTACAAATGGAGCCGTTCACGTGTTGCATTTCTGACACAAAGGCAACACTACATTACATGCAGCTACAGGCATCTGGTATGTGTTGCAAAAATGATCCATCGGACTGGTAGCATAGGTCTTCATACACATTCTGCAACAAATACACATTAGGACACATATGTATACCTTTGTAGCGCAGCATTTGAAACATTTTGGGACGCAGAGAGGGGGCGACTTAGCATAATACAAATAGATGTTGAATTTATAAAGCTGTCATTGCGTGTACATGTGTTGCAAGAATGGGGATTAATGTGTATAACCATGGGCCTAGGTTTCCCTGGCATTACACACACTCAGCTACTTATTTTGCAGATTCGTTAACAATCATCACATGTTCACACACCGATTTCTGTCATTCCCATGTAATTGTTTTTTACTCACCAACATGGCCACCAATCTGGAGTCCCAGGTGGTCCAGCAGGTCCTGTTCCCTGGTGATCAGATCTGCCCAGCGGTGCTTGAGTTGGTGTACATTCCTGAGACTCCCATAGACCCGGACCAGGTGATGGCGCACCTTCTCCCACCGGATTTTCCTGGCCTCCGTGTGATACTCCTGTATCACACGGCCCCCAGCTTCCAGCATTAGTGGGAGGAAATGGCTTACGAGCCATATGAACCCCCCCAATTCGTCTTCCCCCATCCTGGACAGGCGAGGCCTACCTGACATATTGAGAGGGATAAGAATGTACCAACAAAATATAAAATATAAAGGGGGAAATGGGGAAAGGTAGAGGTGTGAAAGAAAAAGGAGAAGTAGAAAAATAGCCCAACTAACCCCCCAAACTATGCTACCCACAACAGACTCCCACAGACAATACAAACTATCACAGGTATAGACAAAATAACACTAAACAGACTGAGACAATGTGATACAACAATAATAGATTGACACTAAGACAAAATACAAGGCACACAGGACACTAGAGCAGTAAAACACAGGACAACACCTTTCACACAACCACACAGTCTAGAGAAATCTGAGACTGCAAAGTGAAAGTGAAAGTTACCTCCCAGTACAGATTTTGTAAACAGGATATCCTATTACATCACTTCCTGCATAAAATGGCCGCCGTTTTTATTTTTCCGTTATGCGTCATATTTTCACGCATACACAGTTGTGCATCAATTTTTTATGACGCATTACAGTGCACATGATGCGGAGTGAAAAAATATGAATATTAATAATGAATACTGTACATGAAATGACCAATATATTGTGCATGTAGCGTCAATTTCACCACGCATACATCATGGGCGTCGTTCTTTTTACACGTACAGTGGTGCACATGATGCGGAGTGAAAAAATATGATATGAATATTAATAATTAATACTGTACATGAAATGACCAATATATTGTGCATGTAGCGTCAATTTCACCACGCATACATCATGGGCGTCGTTTTTTTTACACGTACAGTGGTGCACATGATGCGGAGTGAAAAAAAAAGATATGAATATTAATAATTAATACTGTACATGAAATGACCAATATATTGTGCATGTAGCGTCAATTTCACCACGCATACATCATGGGCGTCGTTTTTTTTACACGTACAGTGGTGCACATGATGCGGAGTGAAAAAATATGATATGAATATTAATAATTAATACTGTACATGAAATGACCAACATATTGTGCATGTAGCGTCAATTTCACCACGCATACATCATGGGCGTCGTTTTTTTTACACGTACAGTGGTGCACATGATGCGGAGTGAAAAAATATGATATGAATGTTAATAATTAATACTGTACATGAAATGACCAACATATTGTCCATGTAGCGTCAATTTCACGACGCATACATCATGGGCGTGTTTTTTTTTACACGTACAGTAGTGCACATGATGCAGAGTCAAAAATATTGTGGATGTAAATAATAATTTGAAGGTGAAATATCAAGACACTTTTGGATACATTTGTATCTGACTCTGCATTGTGTGCACTCATGTACGTGAACAAATTATGACGGCCATGCTGTATGCGTAGAATATGGAGCAAATTTATCCAAATGTCTTCATGTGTTTAGCTTTGGAAAGGTGATTTGTCATGGTCAAACGGTGCGATGTGAGACACATTTGTGTTTGTATATGACAAATGTCCGTACTTTTATGTATAGACGGCCTTCACACTGTGATGTTTGGGATACGTTAACTAATGTATTGACCATATTTGACAACATATTTGGTGTAATTGCTGATGGCTATTTTGAAATGATGTTTTTGATACCATTATGTATTCCGTCTCCAAAATGTCCCCACCTTTATGATGGGGATGCTTTTATCTGTAGTCCTAACAGGGAGTGGGAGAGTCACTTTCAGTTTTTATGGGGCTGACCATGTCCCATTATGATTTTGTGTTTCATATTTGTGTAGGACTTGTGACATGGAGGCCACACATGTGCCTTATGCATGTGTTTAGTTCACAAGTACATGATTCTTGAATGTTTTGGGGGTGGTAGAGGTGGAGTTAGGCCCCCAGCACCCTAGGATTTGACCATCCAGAATAGCTACTGTATCCATGGAGTATTTTTTATCATATCCTGGCAAACCTGCAGCAGCGGGCGAATGTAAGGCCATATGGTATGAATGACTGTTGACCATTCATTCATCTCATTAGCCCATTTGACGTTTGCAGTAATGATGATTTGGAGCTAAGTTGCATACCATTTTCATATGACTAAGGGGGTCATTCTGACCGCGGTGGTCGGCGGTCGCCGCCCGCCAAGCGGTTCCCGGCGAAAGACCGCTGCGGTCATTCTGGCTTTCCCACTGGGCTGGCGGGTGACCGCCAAAAGTCCGCCCGCCAGCCCAGCGGGAAACACCCTTCCCACGAGGACGCCGGCTCAGAATGGAGCCGGCGGAGTGGGAAGGTGCGACGGGTGCAGTTGCACCCGTCGCGAATTTCAGTGTCTGCAAAGCAGACACTGAAATTCTTTGTGGGGCCCTCTTACGGGGGCCCCTGCAGTGCCCATGCCATTGGCATGGGCACTGCAGGGGCCCCCAGGGGCCCCGCGGCACCCCCTACCGCCATCCTGTTCCTGGCGGGAGACCCGCCAGGAACAGGATGGCGGTAGGGGGTGTCAGAGTCCCCATGGCGGCGGAGCGCGCTCCGCCGCCATGGTGGATTCTCAAGGGCAGCGGGAAGTCGGTGGTACACCGCCGACTTCCCGTTTCTGGCCGCGGCTGAACCGCCGCGGTCAGAATGCCCATCGGTGCACCGCCAGCCTGTTGGCGGTGCTACCGCCGACCTCCGCCATGGCGGTAATTACCAGCAGGGTCAGAATGACCCCCTAAGTTTGCAAGACTCTCAGCGTTCACGATGTGATAATGCGAAGATTGTTTTGCTTGTCTGTGTCCCTTTCTGCATAAACTGGTTTAGTGTCATGTTACAATCTTCCTGCTAGGTTCAAACTGGGACACAACTGTGATGGTCTACTTTCAAATATTAGGTTGGTTGTATGACATATGTGTACATGTGTGTGGGAATGTGGATCCAGTATGACCTGTCTGTGTGTATGTTGTCACTGTAACTTCAAGGTCTCCTCCTGAGTTAGTGGCAGCTGATGTTGTTGCAATTGTGTATTGCTCACATCATACACTTGAGAGAAGCCATTGATGACATGTTCACGTACACATGGATGGTCCCACCCTGTCTCTGAACACGTGTGATGTGACTTTCAAAAGATCTCAAATTTTGGGCTGGATGAGAGACTGTTTCAGTTGTTTGGATCCGGCATGTGTAATTGTCACATTTGTACTCTTGTTGGGCTCTGTGTATGGTAATGTAACATGTCACATCCTACCCTCTGTGCATACAGTTGTGATGTTTATTTTTGGTGTGATGAATTTTAATGGCATTCTTGATCAATGAGACGACATTCATCTTCAGCTATTTCAAACTAAAGGTGGTCAGAAATGAATAGGCCAAAGCATGATGTGGTGTTTGTTATCTGTGTTTATTTACAAGTGTGGAATACAAGTGATTATAATAACTTAAGTAAAAAAATTGTTCACAAGCTGTTGGCGCCTACGCACTCCTGCTGCGGTGTTAGGTTGTTCCCCCTCCTGTTGCAGGCCAGCATCCTCCTCATCATCATCCTCAGGCATGTCTGGGTCCGGTTCAAGGAGGGGAATGTTCCTTTGTACACAAATATTGTGTAATATGGCACAAGTGAGTATGATTTTGCAGACCATCTCTGGGGAGTAGAGTAGGCTTCCGCCAGTGATGTCAAGGCAGCGGAACCTTGACTTTAGGATCCCAAAGGTCCTCTCCACAATGCTGCGGGTCCTCTTGTGGGCGTCATTGTATGCCTGCTCAGCAGCAGTATTTGGGTTCCCATATGGTGTCATTAGCCAAGGCTGGATGCCATACCCCTGATCAGCTGAAAGAGAAACACAGAATGGTATCAATTAGATATAGGAGGCACTGTTGTACGTATCTTTGATGGCAGTAGTTGTGTTGTGTTGTCTGTGACTATTTTGTGTACTAATGTGACAACCTATGGTTGTTCGTGGAAACTTTGGCATTGTTTTTTTCCCTTGGCTGAGCAAGTGTTTGTTGTCTAACTGTTTGTCAGCAGGATGTATTGGTTTCTCAAGTACAGTGTGCCCTCCCTTGCATTGTGACTTGTGACACAGGTGTCCGTGTGTCCTCACTGGGGGTGTGATGATAGTTCCATGCAGAGTTGAAACATGAAAGGGTATTAGAAACGTTCATATGAACATAGCCAGGCCATCCCATCCCTTAAAAGTTATGCATTGTATTAGTGTACAGGTTATTGTGAGACTTCCAATTTGCAAGGTGACATTTAGGCAACCACAGTCATGAATGTCTTCACACTAAGCTGTGGAGTAAATTCAAATGTGTGAGAGGTTCAATGGTGACTTGTGACACATGGCTAGTGATGTGAGTACCTCAGTGTGTTCCTGTCTAGGTGTTGCTATTGTGGGGTATGTGTTGTTTATCCTAGAGGGTTTCTCTGCAGTGAGTATATAAGTAGATTTGTGTCCTTACCAACAAGTAGTCCATTGCCATACCGTCCATCCTGGAAGTGTTGGTTGATGGTGCAGTGACGGAAGATGAATGCGTCATGTACACTCCCAGGATATTTAGCCACAATGTTGCTGATCAGTCCTTGGTGATCGACTATGGCCTGCACGTTGATGGAATGTGTGTGCTTCCTGTTGCGGTAGAGGTGTTCACTCGCAGCAGGTGGCACAAGGCGTACGTGTGTGCAGTCGATTGCACCAAGGACGTGCGGAAAGCCACTGATGGCGTAGAACCCCTGTTTTGTTTCCTGCTGCTTCTGCACTGTGTTAGGGAAGCAGATGTGGCGGGGTGTCAGTCCAATGATGGCATCCAGTAATTTAGGCAGGAATGCGGAGAAAGATGGTTGTGAAAATCAACCAACCAGGGCACCAGTTGTCTGAAAGGAGCCACTTGCCAGCAGGTGAAGTACGGCAAGCAGCTTTGTTTCGGTTGGGATAGTGCGTGGAGTCACTAAAGTGGGGGCCAATTGCTGTTCAATATTTGTCAGCAGCTGCTGAATGGCCTGCCAGTTCAACCGGTACCTCTGGATGATGTCTCGTTCCCTGAGGCCATGCAGGGTTGTTCGTGGGCGGAATATCCTCTCCTGCCTTCTGCGCTGTCTTTGGGGTCCCTGCTGTTGTTGTTGTGGCTGCTGTTGTTGCTGCAGGGCTCTGCGTCTACGTGCACGTTGAAGAAAAAGCACCTCCATGTCTCCCTGTTGCTGCTCTGCTGCTCTGCTGCTCTGTTGTTTGTTCTGTGTGTTCTGATTAAGTACAGGTGTGTTTGCCCCATTTTAACGCCTGCCCTGACCCAGGCGTTAAAATTTCACGCTATTCGTGCTTTGCGCCATTTTTTTGCGCCGCCTGCTGCGCGGAAGTGATTTTTGCCCTGGAGCAAAAATACCACGCAGCGCTATGTGCGTCTGTTTTTGGACGGGAACGCCTACCCTGCATGTCATTAACGCAGGGCGGGGTGCCGCTTCCAAAAACTGGCGCACATAGCGCCATTTTCCTGGTGCGCCGGATCGGGCGTCAGGGTTTAAATATGAGGCAACGTTTGCGCTGAAAGTGCGTCAAAAATGTTGACGCACATTCGGCGCAAACGGAGTATAAATATGCCCCAAGGTCTCTTGGTAGCTTAGAGAAAGCCCTTTGGAATGACTCTAGCAGATTACTCTTAACAATAGTCATACAGTGCAAGGTGGACCTAAACTGACATCTATACTAAGGCAGGTAAGACTCCAAATGACCTGGGCACAACAACAGAAGTCTTTCCCTCACCTGATTGAAATGGAGACCAAGCCAGAGGTCACACTGTAAACTGATAAGGACTGCAACAGACAGTGGACAGAATTTGGAAAGGGACAGAAAAGCCGAGTGTAAGAATAACCAGGATACAGGACAAGAGAGCAATTAGACAAGGAGAAAAAAGGATAAGGAGTTATGAACACGGCTTCAGAGATAAAGAACATTAATACAGTAATAAAGGGCAGGCTGTACCCAACATGCACTCGAACTAGTAAAGCCCCATTACTACAGAGAACTGGAACAAGGATTCAGAGCAAGGAACTTGAGGCTTTACCTAACAGGCACTGGAACAAGAAGTGCCTCATTGGTACATGGAAAATGGAACTAGGATTCAGAGTAAGGAACTTGAGGATGTAACCAACAGACTCTGGAACATGTAATGCCCTCCTGGAACATGAAAACTGGAGCTAGGACTCAATAAAAGGTACTCAAGGCTGTACCCAAAAGGCACTGGAACAGGAATCTCTCATTGGTACAGAGAAACTGGAATTAGGATTCAGAGTAAGTAATTCAAGAATGTATCCAATGGAAATGGGATATGTTATGCCCTGCTGGTACATGCGATAAACACAGGAATTTAAGGACAGAATAGAGATTCAGAACAAAGAAATAAAGGGAACCGCTACCAACTCAGCAAATACGTGGTCAGAAGCCCAACAGGGAAAACAGAGAAATCAGGATATCAGGCTAGCAAGGAAGGTGAAACTGAGAAAGAAGGAAAAGACAAATAAAATGCTGCTTATGGCAGACACACAAAAAACAGGATACTGCAAAAAAGGAGTAGCAGGAATCAGAAACTCCTCCCAATGTTTCAGGAGTGCAGGCAACTGAAGAGAAAAGCAGGAACATCCAGCAACAGCAGCAGTTGAAGTACATATTACAAAAGCAGAATCCAGGCTTAAATCCCTCCTCCCAGCCACACAAAGTGATTGAAATTCAGAACAGGTGTGAGCAGGCTACCGCACAGTGTAGGTGAGAGTGGTCAAAGTCCCTCCTTCAGTTCTCTGCCTGAAGGAGTGCACAAAAGTTCCAAAATGCAACCAGTGGGCAGACCGAAAACCCAGAGCGGAACATTAGTCGGATCTTATTTTGTGATCTGACAGGGATTGATGCAAGGGAGCACCTGAGTATGCTGGAAGTAGTAAGCTAGGGTTCCAAGTATAACAAGATTCACCCAAACTCTCCTCTCCAACACTCATGACCAGGTAAGACATACGAGCACCATAATGAGTTAGTAGCTGATAAGTAAACCCTGGAATAGAATCTGGAATGGATCTAATTTCCAAGAGGTTTTGAATACTTAAGTTCAGCACAGGTTCCAGGCTAGTATTCAGGATGGCAGCAGGCACATAGAAGGTCCTCATGTCATGCCACTCTATTGCAGGATCTTGACATCTAGTTGTTTGCTGGGTGCCAGTGGGCGTGTACAGGACTGCGGCATACCATCTAACAATGGCCACTGTACAACCACGCATGAAGTGCAGTTGCACTAAGCATGTGTGGTCAGCATAGGATTCTGTGCCTCCTTACTCGGTTCTCCTTGCTAAATAAGGTAAAATGTCATATATGCATGATGATCTAACCTTGCCTTTACTCCTGCACCTCTCCCCTATGGTGTTTGGAAAACAATGAATTCAACTATTTTATAAAGAGATTCCTTGCCTTTTGAAAGCTCCTTGCAAATTCCTTGTTTTGCAATCATTAAGGTATTGAATACTTGTCTGTAGAATTGTCACAATACTGGTCAAATTGGAGCAGGTCTTTTGAATGTCCATTCAGTTCCAGCTCACTCCAGCCATGAGAAGGCTTAATACTTTCCTTTTTAACTGAAATATAACTGAGTTGCTAATGCCATTTCTGAGGTTTACAAAATCCTACACTTTTTTTGAACTAAGCACAAAGCTGGCTGTGATGTGTTGATTTATCATAAGTGCTGGTGATGTACAATGATAAATGTCCTTATTGAAGATAATGTTGAATCCTTAACATATTGCTGTTCAATTTTTCCAAGAGTATCATTATATTGTATTTTGATTTTTGACCACATAAACATGAAGCACATTTTTTAATTGACCTTTAGCAGCCTGTGGGCCAGTCTCTGCTTTGCTATCAGGAGTTAACTGTTTTAGTCACATTTAATTTACACATTGGCAATGATCACAATAATTTAGCACAGCAGCTTGTTGACATTATGAATTCGTATGGTCTGGTCCAAGTTACTTACCCCCCTATGGGCAGGTAGCAGTGCATGCATCTCACATTCACACAGTACTGAACTGCTTCTGCAAAAACACCTCTCATGCCCATAGGACCAGAAAGAGTGCAGACAATTTCAAATGCAAAAAGCAGGCTATGTTGGCATAAAAAGATGATGGCCACTTGTTCTTCGGGCAGCAGTAAGCATAGTATGACATTGATATACTTGACAAATTTTCTCAAAGGAGCAACATCGATTGAAAGTTCTTAATAAAACTGAGCTGTCATTTTATGAAATCATCGGTGTGGCCCTAACAAGTCTGCTACTTTCGCTTATTGACTGGGCACTTACTTCAAAACTCATTTATATGTAACTGCAGTATTAAAACCCTCTTTACAAATGGTAATGTTTGCAATTTTCCACACTGAGACAAAATTGCAAATTTGTATAGTCAGGAATGTCATGTATTGAGGAGATATGGTGCATAATTTGCCACACATGCTGTTTCTAGAGCGCACATGGAAGTCTTCTTCCCTCCTTGGGTTCAGAAACTGCACGTGCTCTGATGAGATGACACAACTTGTCTCACCTACACCAGAGGTCAAACAAATCTTTGGACTCAGTGAGCAGCGTGGTAATCAGATTCATTCAATACAGATCAATAACATGAGAAACATAAACATTTCTAAACACCATGACCAATTTAACGCCACAATCAAACTCCAAACTGAATAAAGGTTTCAAAGCTTTATTTAAAGCCACAAAGTCAATGTAACCTAGATGGTGTGCAAAATTAAGTTAAAGACACACACGAAAATCATAACCTGACCAAAACGTCTAAGGAAATTAAGCCTACTAAATATCAATACAGTCAAACATTCCAAGAAGTTAACACAAATTAACAGAACTTCAATATGCACATTCAAATCAGATTTCAAAGCAGATGATAGTGACATCAGAAAATCATACTTGTGGTATTTCTAATACAGCTATTTATGACATTGTGGGGCCTACTAGGAGTGATGTCTATATAAGGGATTCCAAAAGATGATATGCAGGTAATCATAGCACGAAACAGCACAGATGCTAATAAATTGGAAACAGTCATTACAAACTGAAAACCAGGACAAATACCTTTTTATGGAGAAAGAAATAATGCTAAGCATATTATCTTTTTTGAAAAATTTAGTATTATCTTTGAATATTGCATTTTGTTTTTAAAAAGACGAACACAATATAATGAGAGGAACGTCAAATCAAACATATATTTCAACATGACCTTCGAAGTAACAAATCAGATTACAATTGGCAAACTGAAATAGTCTACTTCTAGCTCGTGTATTACAAGTTTATATGACATCATACGGCCTACTGGGGTAAGTCTTTATATGGCTCTCCAAATGCTAGTATCCTTCATAGATATTAATTGTATTGTACCTTTCTTAATAAAAAAAAAGTTCCCTTTAGCATAGGTTTCATTACATTAGTAGTACAAGTGTAGCTAAAACAATTGGTTAATTAATTGTAGTAAGTGTGATGCACAGTGTTGCTAATTTACAGTGACATACTGTGCAGTTCTGTGTTTTGTTTCTAAAATCTATACAATTGCTTTTTCCCCACTGTTCAATGATGAGTCTCTATACAACATATCATGTATGGTGTAACCAAATATGGAAGGAGTAAAAAAGGGAAACTAAAATCCTTAAATTATATCTATGATTGCTTTACAGTGGTATGCATGTATAGTGCTTTATTATTAATATGACCTTTTGCATTGCAGAATCTTAAAAATTATTGATCAAATTTATAACATGAAACATTAACTTCTATTTATGTTTTCTCTCTTTTTACACAGATCAAAGGAACCATTTATTGCAGTAATGTAGGTAACTACTTACATCTTACACCATTCATAACACATCCAAAAAGACACCTAGGAAGGCATTTGTGCATTCACTGACACACCCCAAAACCCAATAATTCATACAGTGATTCACCCAAAAATGCACTTATGTATGCACTAATGAATCCGAGCACACTTTGCCACACACACTGATATACCAAGGGGCACTCACATCCATACAAACTACTCCCATGAAACACACTCAAACATACAATGAGACATCCAGGGACACACAGACACATACACTGACATACCCAGGAACATGGGTAAACAGACACATGCAGAAACACACTCATTCATACATTTACATATCCAGAAACACATTAATGCATACAGTGGGAGATACAGACACACACTGATGTGTACACTGGCACACCCAGGCACACATGGATGCATACACTGACATTCTGAGGCACACACTGATTCATACAGTGATACTTCAAGGCACACACATGCATGCATTAACATAGCTATGCACACATGTATGCATGCACTAACATAGCCAGGCACACCCGGATGCATACACTGACATACTCAGGCACACTATCATACATACACCAAACACACTCATGCATACACTTACATACCCAGGCACACACTTATGTATGCACTTAGACATCCATGCAGGCACTGATTCATACACTGTCACAGCCAGGCACACGCTCCTACATATGCTGGTATACCCATACTCATTCGTGCAAACACTGACACACCCAGGCACACACCTATGAATACACTGACATGCCCAGGCATACACTCATAAATAGAGTGACAAACCCAGGTACATAATCATGCATGTATTAACACAGCCAGGCACACACTGACGAACACACTAAGACACCCAGGTATGTTCTTATACATACACTGACAATTTCAATCACATAATGATGCATACACTGACACATCCATGTATACAATTATACATAAAAACAGACCTAGGTACACACTCATGTATACACTGACACATGTACACATATACTCATACAAATGCTAACACACCCAGGCACATACTCATGCACGCAGGCAAACACTGATGTGTTCACTAAAACAAACAAGCACACACTGCCACACCCTGGCACAAACTGACACATACTCTCACATACTAAGATAGTACTAATAACATACACTGAACCATACACTAAAATAAAAGACAAAGGAGGTCATTACGACCCTGGCGGCCGGCGGTAAGGTGGCGGTAACACCGCCAACAGGCTGGCGGTGTTCCGCCAGCAATTATGACCGTGGCGGAATTGCCACGGCCATACCGCCGGCCTCTCCAATAGCCCGCCAGGATTCCGCCTGGCAGTCATAATCCCCAGGGCAGCGGTGCAAGCACCGCTGCCCTGGGGATTATGAGTCCCCGACCGCCAGCCTGTCCGTGGCGGTAGACACCGCCATTGAAAGGCTGGCGGTAAGGGGACTTGGGGTGCCCCTGGGGGCCCCTGCACTGCCCATGCACTTGGCATGGGCAGTGCAGGGGCTCCCAGGCATAGCCCCGTCGCGCATTACACTGCCTGTATTTCGTGCAGTGACATGTGCGACGGGTGCTACTGCACCCGCTGCACATCAGCCTTGCCGCTGGCTCAATTACGAGCCTGCAGCAATGTTGATGTGACATCATAATAGGGAGCCAGGAATACCACTGGCAATGGCGGTATTCTGTCTCCCGCGGCCTCGGCGGTCTTTTTACAAGACCGCCGAGGTCGTAATGACCCCCAAAGTGTAGGAAGCTGGCTTGGTATATGCTACATCAAAATGAGATATAGGTGGTTATTATGACCTTGGAGGTCAGTTTACAGCCATGCTGGTGATAGTGGTAGTACTATTGCAAGGCTGGCAGTAAGGACCGCCAAATAAAGACCATGGCGGTGATCCCTCCCATTGACAGCCAATGTACCACACCAATTGCCAGCATGGTACGACTACTGAACATGGTGGTAGCCACCTCCAGGCAGGCGGAAGACAAGGACCCACCCGCCATATTATAATATAGCACACCACCAGGATTTCTCGGGTGGTAGTAACGACACCAAATGCCTGGCGGAACCACATCATATAAAAGGAGACAATTACCTCCAGAAACACAGAGGAGTCTGCGGCTACCATGGAACCTGAACAGCAAGTCTTCCCGATGCTGTACCACGCCATGGCGATTCTGAAGCACCAACGCCAATGAGGATGATGACACACACACTCACAACACACACCATGCATACAGACACCATGCATACACACCACACACCCAGAACCAGCTGCAGAGTAAATCGACGGCAACAGGACCCAGGAGCAAAGAAAGCCAGGACACATACCTCTGTTCAACCACTGTAATCATGTTGGATGAAAATTCTAAATTCAAAAACATACACGATTGCATATTTACATGCAGGCCCATAGGCCAGTTCAAAGTCTCTAATGCCCACAGGGCAAAGTCCAAGCCCCAACTTGACCCCTGACAACATCAGGACTCCACTGTTCAGCTGCATCATGTTGGAAATGGCCAGGCAACTTAGGGGGTGCGGGGTGGGTATTTGGCCTTCTCATTGGGAGTAGTTTTGTTGCCCACTGGTTCTGGAGGGGGTTCCTTGTCTACTGGTTCTGGAGGGGGCTCCTTGCCCACTGGGTATTGAGGGGGTTCCTTGCCCACTGGTTACTGAGGGGGCGCCTTGCCCACTGGTTCTGGAGGGGGGTCCTTGCCCTCTCGTGATGGAGGGGCCTCCTTGCTCACTGGGTTTGGAGGGTGGTCCTTGCCTACTGGTTCTGGAGGGGGCTCCTTGCCCACTGGTTATTGAAGGGGCTCTTTGCCCACTGAATACTGAGGGGGCTCCTTGTCCACTTGTTCTAGAGGGGGTCCTTGCCCTCTGGCTCTGGAGGGGTTTCCTTGCCCCCTGGTTCCTTTAGGGGGCTCCTTGCCCACTGGTTATTAAGGGGGCTCCTTGTCCACTGGTTACTGAGGGGGCTCCTTGCCCCATGGTTCTGGAGGGGGGTCCTTGCCACCTGGTGATGGAGGGGGCTCCGTGCCCACTGGTTCAGGAGGGGGGACCTTGCCCTATGGTGATAGAGGGAGGCTCCTTGCCCACTTGTTCTGGAGGGGGCTCCTTGGCCTCTGGTTCTGGATGGGTATTATTGGTCTCAGTTTGATAAGGGGCCTCCTTGGCCTTAGTTTTGTGAGTGGCATCCTTGGCCTTAGTTTTGTGAGGGGCCTCCGTTGCCGAAGCTTTGGTAGGGGCCTCCTTGGCCTTGGTCTTAGGAGGGGTCTCCTTGGCCTTTGTCTTGGGAGAGGTCTTCTTGGCCTTTGTCTTGTGAAAGTCTCCCTGGCCCTAGGTTTTGGAGGAGGCTCCATGATCTTGGTTGTCTGTTTGGGAGGGGGCGCCACTTTAGGAGTGTCCTTGGGGTGGGGGGGGCAGCGTTGTACTCATGTGCCCTTTAGTACCAGCTGGAGGGTTGGGGGGTGGAACAGTGTCAGACTGTGTGCTTGAGGTACTGGGCTTGGGGTGGGACCTTCCTCTTATGGACGAGGAGGAAGAGGTCAAGGTGGGAAAGGAAAAACTTCTTAGGGCCAATGGGGAGGGATGTGGGAGAAGGGATGGGAATGGAGGTAGACGGAGTGGTTTTAGGAGGAGGAGGTGTGCTGGACTTGGGTGCAGGTGCATGGACAGTGTGCATGTGTGAGGTGGATGGGGGTCTGAGTGAGAGTGTATATGTGTCTTTGGAGGGGGCAGACAGGGTGGGGGAGGACAAACAGGGCATGTGGATGGATGTTGTGGTGCTGTCTGAAAGTGAGGTGGGTGTGCTGCAAGGGGTGGTTTTGGTGGTGATTGCGCATGTAGTGTGTGGGGTGCATGTCCGCGGGTCTTCTGTTGTAGTGACTGTGGGCAAGGCTGTGCAGGTGGCAGGTTCAGGAGCTGTTGTTGCAGTTCATGCAGATGTGAGTGCAGATGTGACTGTGAGGGAGGAGGAGGAGGGGGAGACAGTGGAGGCTGTGGATGATGTTGTGTGTGCAACTGTGTGTTGGTTATGTGTGTGCTTGTGGACTTAAGTGTGCTGTCTGTGTTTGTCTGTGCAAGTCTTGTGTGATATTTTGTGTGCATGCTTGTCTGAATGTGTGTGTGGGATAGGTGGAAGGTGTACAGACTAGGACTGGGAAGTGGTAGTTGGAGGGAGACAGAAGAAACAGGGAAACTGGCTGCCGTCAGTGAAGAGGCCAGAGTCTGAAACAATCTCTGTAGGCTGCTAAGCCACCATGAATGCCCTCCAGGAAGGCATTGCATTGCTGCATCTGGGATGACTGCCCCTGGATGGCATTCACTATGGTTGACTGCCCTACAGAGATGGATCACAGGAGGTCCATAGCCTCCTCACTAAGTGCAGCAGGGCTAACTGGGGCAGGGCCTGAGGTGCCTGGGGCAAAGCAGATGCCCACCCTCCTGGATGAGCAGGCACGGGCAACTCGGTGGGGAGCTACTGGGAGGATGGTGCTGGTACAGGGGTTGGCAGCAGAACCTGTAGCTGGGGTGGTCTCAGAGGGGACCGCCACCACCAGGGAGCTCCCATCAGAGGAGGAATCAGAGTCAGTGGTATCTGCTCCTGTCCCCGCCATTGTGCTCCCCTCGCTCTCCGTGCCACTGGTCCCTGTGGCGTCCATGGACTATGCCTCCTGGGTCCTGTGGGCTGCAGCTCCCTCACTCGCCGGTGCCCCTGCTTTCGCGCCAGATGATACTAATGCACACATGGATAGGATGACAAAAGGAGACAAAGGGGGAGAAAAAAAGGGAGCACACGGACATTCACAGCACCAACAGCGCAGATGGCATACACATCACTGTTACACACTAAGACTGAGAATCAGCAGTATGGACCACACTGGCATACCAATTGGCTAAGTACCATAGCAGGTAGGAGTCAAACACTGCCAGCTACACACCCACTGGGACAAACTAAGCCTTGTCTGCCATGGAAAGCCAGCTACCTAGTTATCAAAAACATGCATTTCACACTATTAAGCTAAGCTGGACCATGCAGCAATGTCTAAACTGGCATATTGAGGCATCCACTGACTAGTACCCTGCACCCAAATCCCATGCCAGGCAACAGAGATGGTTGTCAAACACACTGTACTCACCCCCTTGTGGCTGCTGTTATGACCTCAAGCTCCCATCTAGCTCTGGGTACGCCACCACTAGTATGCAAGCCATCGGGTGGTCAGGTTCCAAAGGGTACCCCTCCATCGTTGGGAGGCTGTCCCCAGCTGGGTCTCCGCGGTTTCTGGGCCCAGCATCTCAGGTCCTCCCACTGTTTCCTGCAGTGGGTGCTCCGCCTGCTATAGACCCCCAGAAGAAACACAAACAGTGGGACACCATGAACCAGACAATCCAACCTGTCACACTTATGGCCTACAAACTGCATTAGCCCCTCATCAGGCACACACATGACCTGTACCTCTGCAATAACACTGCCACCAGCCACACACCCCAAATGACACACTGCCAGCACACACACACATCTCCATACAGCCATGTCGCATGCAACATACCCATGGTGTACTCACCTGTTGGTCTGGAGGCCCATACAACTGCCCATACAGGGGTAGGACTCCATCCACGAGCCTCTCCAACTCCTCTGACGTGAAGGCTGGGCTCTTTCCCCTGTTGCATGTGCCATGGCAGGTTCCAGACACAGGTCACAGCAGCATACGCAGTGGAGATGTGGTCCCAGGGAAAGTCAGGAATCAAGTGAAGTGGCAGAAATAAAATGGCCGTCACGTCCGTGGCATTGAACACCGTCAATGCTGGCATTGATCATCATTGGTTCCCATATTCCATAGAGGGCCATGTTAGCCAATAAGGAATTGCGTGGCGGTGCAGACCGCCTCTCGCCATGATGCGAACACCGGTGGAATGAGGTCACTTCCACCTGTCCCTGCATACAGGACAATCAGATGCCATTTTCTAATGCTAGTACACATGTACAGATTCAAAAGTGTGTCATTGTAGTCAAATGTACTCACCTAGACAATTCCAGTGTCCAAAATACAAGCATGCTCTGTGTACACTGCTATAGTGTGTTCATGGTTCCTGTTGTCACTCCCTTCTTACTTTTGGGTCCCTTAGGTACCAATCACTGTGAAGGAATAGAAGGAGGAGGCAAGCACCCGTGTTCAGACCCCTTGTGGACTTGGCTACACTAGAGGACAGGCACATCATACTCACCTATCATCTGAACAGGTCCACAATCACAGAGCTGTGTGCAGAGTACAACCTCTTGTGCAGGTACTCTCACTGCTCCATTTCCTGGCAACTGGCTCTTTCCAGGTGACAGCAGGCTTGGCTGCAGGAATGTCACAGTCAATGTTCTCCATTGTGCTTGCAAGGGGTTTGGCAGTCTTGCTCAAACACATGTGCAGCTACATCGTATTCCCCCAAGTAGATGATTTACACACTGTGAAGGCTGGATTCTGTGAAATGGGACATATTGCATGTTATTGGGGTCATTGACAGGACCCATATTGCCTCCTTCCCCCCCCCCCGGGCCAATGAACAAGTGTACAGGAACAGGAAGAAGTTCCACTCACTCAATGTCCTGATGGTGGCCTTGCTGACCAGTACATCACCTACATCACTGCCAAGTATCCCGGGTCAGTGCATGATGCCATTTTCCTGAGGAATAGCAGTGTCCCACAGCTGATGGCACAACTACAGAGGCACAGAGTGTGGCTAATAGGTGAGCCTGAGTCCCCACCCAATATGTCAGTGTATGCCTTCAGGAGTCATACCCCATGCCATTGTGCAGGGCTAATGAGAGTCCCTCACTTCTTGCAGGTGACTCCGGCTACCCAAATCTGTCATGGCCCCTGACCCCTGTTAGGAATCCGAGAACAGGGGCTGAGAATAGGTACAATAATGCTCATCAGCGTACGAGGAGGATTGTTGAAAGGACCTTCAGGCTCCTGAAGGATAGGTTCATGTGCCTCCATCTGACAGGTCGATCACTATGCTACTCCCCTGAGAAGGTCTGCAGGATTGTTGAACTAAACATTTCTCCATTTCAGTGTTGTTCTGTGTGCCTGTAGCATAACCTTTGCATCTCACCTGACTGCCTTCCTTATTGCAGATGTTGCTGTGGTTACAACAGTGTGATGTTGTGATATGTACAGACTGCTGAGACACATTTGTAGGATGGATCAACATATTACTGGATATTTACACAGGATTGTGCAGTTCATTACAGTTCAATACATTGTACATTACCTTCAGATAAAGCACTATTACTGAAGCTGTGTCCAAGGGTGTTTATTAAAAAATTTTATACAATGCAAAGTTCAATAGAGTGTAGTGATGATTGGGAATAGTCCAGTACAGTGGGCGAGTGTTTTTGTAGCACAGGTCCAGTGTCCAAGGTGCCAAAGGAAGGGGAGCAATGGCAGTTCAAAGTGGACAATGTGACACAGTGCAACACAAGACGGGCATTCAGGAGGGGCTCATTTCCTGGCGGTGGTCTTGGCAACTGTCTCTGGTGTCTGTCTGGGTTGCAGGGATCGTTTGCGGGGTGGTTCACCTTCTGCAGGGGGAGGGGTGCCGGTGGCCTGTGGGTCCTGTGACAGGGCCTCCTGTTTACTAGCTGCAGCAGATGTGGAGGGCTGTTCAGTCCACTGGCTAGTGGAAGGGGCCCGCTGGTGTGCTGTGTAGTCCCACTTGATGTTGGCCATATCACCCAGCACACCTGCAATGGAGACCATGGTGGTGTTCAGAGCCTACAATTCTTGCTTGATCTCCTGGTGGTGTTCCCCCTGTAGCTGCTGGTTCTCCTGCAAGATGTTTATCAGCTGACCCATCTTGTCCTGGGATTGTTGGTATGCCCCTAGGACCTTAGTGAGTGCCTCCTGGCCTGTCGGTTCCCTGGGCCTGTCCTACCCCTGGCCACCTGTGCCCGTGCCCCCTGAATGGTGTGCCAACTGCCACTGACCCCAGGAACCTCATTGCCTTCCCTGTGTGGTGTGGACTGGGATCCCAGTACAGGTGGGCACACTACTGATTGACGTGTCCTGGGGACAGAGGTCTGGGGATGTTGGGTGGCTGCTGTGGTGTTGGATTCTGAGGGGTGAGGCTCTGTAGTGGACTGGGTGTGGGCTGGTGTAGCCGACTTGCCAGTGGTCCCTGTATGGGCCAGGGAGTTCATCCAGATCCAGAGCTCCAGAGTTGCTGTCATCAAGGGGGAGATCTTCTTGTGGGGGACTGGGTAGCCATGGCACCTCCTCACTGCTGAAATTGGCTGGGGAATCTATGGGGATGTAAGTGGTGTATTATGCTACATGTCTGTGAAATATTTTGCATCACTAGCTTCTCCTATATTATTGCTGTTGCCCTGCCACCTTTGTTTGTGTATAGTGATGGACTGTGGCATTGTTAGTTCTCAATGCTGTGCATGCATTCGTGGTGGGTGTACATGCAGGGCTGGAAGGAATGTACATGCAGTGCATATGGCATGCAGGGCTTGGCATTTAGGTTTGTTGATTGCTGTGGTGCACTGTGTGAGATGGAGTGGCGTGATGGGAGTCAGAATGAGGGGTCAAGATGGCGTGCAGGCTGGGGGGGTGATAGGTAATAAATGTTGACTCTCCAGTGTCCAATCCTCTGACTACTCCAGTGAGTCCCTCAGGATGTAGGATTGCCAAGACTAGATCCTCCTGTGCTGTCAGCTGTGGGGGAGGAGGTGGGGGTCCACCACCAGTCCTCTGGATGGCGAGCTGGTGCCTTGTTGCAATGGAACGCACCTTCCACTGCAGGTCGTTCCACCTCTTCCGTATGTTGTCCCTTGTGCATGGATGTAGTACTGTGGCATTCAACCTGTCCACGGTCCTCCGCCATACCTCTATCTGCCTGGCAATGGATATCTGCTGGACCTGTGCCCCAAACAGCTGTGGCTCTACCCTGACTGTTTCCTCAACCATGACCCGCAACTCCTCATTGGTGAAATGGGGGTGCCTTTGTGGGGACATGGGTGTTGTGTGGCGTGTGTAGGTTGTGCAGAGTGTGATGTGTGATGTTGTGGGGTGTGTGGTGCGTGTGGGATGAATTGTAGTTGTGTGTGCAGTTTGTTTTTGGATTAGCATCGCAAAGTGTAGCTGTCTTGTGGTGTTAGCAAAGGATTGTGGGTTATGTGGTGTGTGTTTTATTGTGCTGTTGGTATGTGTGTGGGGTGTATGTATTTGTGTCAAGTGTGGGTTTTTTGTCTGACCAATGTTGTCTTGTTTTGTATTTGTGTGACCATATCCGCCACGGCGGTGTTCACCACCAGTGGTTTACCGCCATTGAATGTCTTGCTGTGTTGATTCGTGGGTCATTATTTGGAGGGCGTAGTATTGGTGGCGTAATGGTATGGGTGTTAGTTCTGACAGTTTATCAAGTTCAGTGGGCCTGGCGGATTTGTTGGTGTGGCTGTTTTCTGTTGTTTTTTTGTGCAAGTGTCATAATCTGGCAGACAGATGTTCACCTCCCCGGTGGTATGTTGGCGACAGTCACTGTGGCGGCATTCAGAATTTACCACCAATGTCATAATGAGGGCCATAGTGTGCACAGAGTCCAGGGGTTCCCCAGAGGCTTAACAGAGGCTAAAGTAGATAATAATAATGCTCTCTTTTGTGGTAGTGTGTTCAAGCAGTTAGGCTTATCAGAAGGTAGTGCAAAGCATTTGGTGTACACAAACACACAGACAATAGAAGAAGCACACACTCAATGACTTAACTCTAGATCAATGGTTTTATATAGTAAAAATACATTTCTTCAAACTATTTCTAGAACCACAAGATTCAAGTTGCAGGTAAGTACTTCAATAGATTTGTATTTCACACATTTATCAATAGCACTTTGTTTGAAATCGATAAGTTGTACGGTGTTTGAAATATTGGAAATTATCTGTTTTAAAAGTTGACACTGCAATATTCATGAACAGTTCCTGGGGGGAAGAAAGCTTAGATCAATTTGCAGGTAAGTATAACACTTATAGTTCCAGTCTCTAGGCGTTAGGAAGTCCACAGGTTGGGGTTCAAGTTAACCCCAAACACCCACCACAAGCAATACAGGGCCGGTCGGGTGCAGAGGGCAAAGTGTAGGCAAAAAGAACATGGTGACTGGCGCCACTCGGTTTAAGATCTGCACGTAGGTAAGTACCTGTGTCTTCGGAGGGCAGTCCTGGGAGGTTTAGAGGAGCACTGGTGGGGCCACAAGTAGCCACCAAAGATACACCCTGAGCGGCACTGAGGGCGGTCTGGTGCAGGGTGCAAACAAGGTGTCGGGTCTGTAATGATTCTCTATGAGGGGACCGGTCACTTAGAGGCTACAGGCAAGGTCCAGGAAGTCATCTCGGGCAAACAACAGGCTGGATAGGGAGGAGGGCTGCCTGCTAAATGTTGCTGCACTGGACGTCGGGTTTTCCAAGGCCCAGGGGCAGCTGGTGTAGTGCGTCTTTAGGTGTCGGAATTCTTTGTTCGGAGCTTTCTCAATCAAGGGTGTCCTCGGGATTCCCTCTGCACTTGCTTGGAATCGCCTGGGGATCCTCTCTAACTGGTTGGGCCACTTGGACACGGGCCATGGGCTTCGGGTGCAGAGTGATCAGGACTCACAAATTCGGAGTGGGGTTGGAGTCCTTGGTTGTTGTTTCTTCGTTGGACAGGGGCCGCTGCCCACAGAGGTTCTTGCTCCTTTTGGGTGCAGGGCAGTCCTCTGGAGATTGGCAGAGATCGCTGGTTCTGCTGGATGCGTCGCTCTTCTTGTGCAGGTTCTTTGAAGCAGGAGACAGACTGGAAGGGCTGGGGCCAAGTCAGTTGTCGTCTTCCTTCTTCTCTGCTGGGGTTTCAGCTTAGAGGTCCTTCTTCTTTCTTATTAGGTCACCAGGAATCTGGTGAGCTGGGTTCAGGGACTCCCTTAAATCCTAGATTTAGGAACGTTTCTGGGGTCAGAGAGCAGTTACCAATGGCTACTGTCCCTGAGGGTGGCTACACCCTCTTTGTGTCCACTTCCTTTGGTGAGGGGGGCACAAACCCAACCCTATTGGTCCCTGTCCTCCAAACCTCGATGGAGGATTCTGTAGGGAGGGCATTACCTCAGCTCTGGACACCTTAGGGGTGGTCCTAGCTGGGGTGGTCCCTCCTCCCTGTTTTCCCTTATTTTGTCTAAATTTGGGCCTCCCTGAACCCATCCTACCATATTCCTGGTGACCTACCAAGACAGCAGAAGGACTGCTAAGCTGGGGGTAACCATGCCAACATTGGCACTTTTCTACACAACCCACCCAAACAGACGTGGATGAGACTAACCTTTCCCAAGAGAGCCTTCATTATCTAAGTGGAAGAACCTGGAAAGGCCATCTACATTGGCATGGGCAGTCCCAGGTCTGTGTTCCACTGAAAAGTCCATTCCCTGTAGGGATAGGGACCACCTCAAAAGGTTAGGGTTCTCACCTTTCATTTATATTAGCCATCTGAGGGGTCTGTGGTCAGTTTGAACAGTAAAGTGAGTGCCAAATAAGTATGGTCTCAACTTTTTCAGGGAACAGACCACAGCAAAGCCCCCCTCTCAATGGCACTCTAACGCTGCTCCCTGGGAAGTAACCTCCTGCTAATGAAAGCAACAGGCTGGTCGAGGCCATCATCATTGGTTTGGTACAGGACTGCTCCTATCCCATGTTCAGAGGCATCTGTCTGCACAATGAACTGCCTAGAATAATCTGGAGCTTTGAGTACTGGTGCTGAGCACATTGCTTCTTTCAGGGTGTCAAAGGCCTTTTGACAGTCAAGAGTCCAATTTACCTTTTTGGGCATTTTCTTTGAGGTCAGTTCTGTGAGGGGATTCACAATGAATCCATACCCCTTCACAAAGTCCATGTAGTAACCAGTCAAGCCAGGGAATGCCCTGACTTAGGTCTGGGTTTTTGTAGCTTCCCAGTCCAGAATTGTCTGGCTCTTAGGTTGTAAAGGTTTCACTTGGCCTCCACCTACAAGGTGACCCACGTATACACCTGTGCCCTGTCCTATTTAGCACTTTAATGCTTTAATTGAGAGGACTCCTGATTGCAAGGTCTGCAAAACCTTCCCCAGGTGGATCAGGTGACCTGCCAGCTGGAGCTAAAGACAGCAATATCATCTAGATATGCTGCACTAAAGGGCTCCAAGCCAGAAAGGACTTGATTCACCAACCTTTCGAAGGTGGCAGGGGCATTTTTTAATCAAAGGGCATAACAGCAAACTGATAATGCCCATCAGGTGTAGAGAATGCTGTCTTTTCGTTTGCTCCGCGTGCCATCCTAATTTGCAGTACTCTGCAGTTATGTCAAAGGTACTTAAAGATTTGGCTGCAGCTATCTTGACAATTAATTTATCTGCTCTGGGCATAAGATGTGCATCTGTCTTGGTGACAGAGTTGAGACCTCTATAGTCAATGTAGAACCTCATTTCTCTCTTGCCATCCTTGGTATGAGGACTTTCAGAGTGTTCAATTACCCCTAACTCCAGCATCTTATGGAATTCCACTTTGATACTTTCTTTGACTTGGTCAGACAGTTTATAAATGTTTGTTTTGACAGGTAAACTGTCTCCTGTGTTCATATCATGGTTACACGGGTGTGTCTGACCGGAGGTCAAAGAGAAGAGCTCAGTATAATGCTATAGGACTTGCTTGCAGTCAGCTTGCTATTGGGCAGAGAGGGTGTCTGAATAGACAACTCCATCTACTGACCCATCCTTGGGATTAGTTGAGAGGAGGACAGGGAGAGGTTCACTCTCTGCTTCCTGATCCTCATCAGTAACCATCAACAAGGTTATATCTGCCCTATTATTGTGGAGTTTTAGGCGGTGAACATGGATCACTCTCTTGGGTGTCCTGCTAGTTCCCAGGTCCACCAAGTAGGTGACCTGACTCTTTTTCTCTAGTACTGGGTAAGGACCACTCTATCTGTCCTGAAGTGCCCTGGGAGCCACAGGCTCTAGAACCCAAGCTTTCTGCCCTGGCTGGAATTCTACCAGTGCAGCTTTTGGGTCATAACAGAACTTTTGGAGTTGTTTGCTGGCCTTAAGGTTTTTGGATGCCTTTTCCATGTACTCAGTCATCCTAGAGAGGAGGCCAAGCGCATAGTCCACCACATCTTGTTTGGGCTCTCCCAGCCTTCTCTAACAGGTACCAGTGCCCCCCTTACAGGATAGTCAAACAGAAAACCCTATTCCCTTCTGTGGCACCTCTCTGTAGGCGAAAAACAGGCATGGCAGGAGGAAATCCCATGTCCTTTTGAGTTTTTGAAGGAGCCCCATGTTCATGCCCTTCAATGCTCTGCTGAGTCTCTCAGCAAGTCCATTGGTTTGTGGATGGTATGGTGAGGTGAATTTGTAAGACACCCCAAACTCATTCCGCATGTACTTTAGGTAAGCTGACATGAAGGGTCTACCTCTGTCAGAAACCACCTCCTTAGGAAAACCCACTCTGGTAACAATACCAATCAGAGCCTTGGCTACTTCAGGAGCTGTAGCAGACCTAAGGGGAATTGCTTCCGGGTATCTCATAGCATGATCCACTACTACCAGTATATACTGATTCCCTGAGTCCATGGGTGGTTCAAGTAGATTTACTCTGTCCACACCAATCTTTTCAAAGGGAACCTCCACCACAGGAACTGGCATGAGGGGGACCTTTGGATGGCTACCTGTTTTGCCAATGGCTTGACAGGTAACACAGGAGTTACAAAACTCCTTCGCTTTCTGGGACATATTGGGCCACTAAAAGTTGTTGACAAGTATGCTCCATGTTTTGGTTTGTCCCAAATGCCCCGCTAGGTGGATTTCATGGGCCAAAGATAGGATACACTTTTTAACCTCCTGAGGCACTACCAGACTCCTGGTTGCACCAGGTTTGGGGGGTCATTCTGACCCTGGCGGTAATTACCGCCATGGCGGAGGTCGGCGGTAGCACCGCCAACAGGCTGGCGGTGCACCGCTGGGCATTCTGACCGCGGCGGTTCAGCCGCGGCCAGAAACGGAAAGTCGGCAGTGTACCGCCGACTTCCCGCTGCCCTTGAGAATCCTCCATGGCGGCGGAGCGCGCTCCGCCGCCATGGGGATTCTGACACCCCCTACCGCCATCCGGTTCCTGGCGGTTCTCCCGCCAGGAACAGGATGGCGGTAGGGGGTGCCACGGGGCCCCTGGGGGCCCCTGCAGTGCCCATGCCAATGGCATGGGCACTGCAGGGGCCCCCGTAAGAGGGCCCCACGAAGAATTTCAGTGTCTGCTTTGCAGGCACTGAAATTTGCGACGGGTGCAACTGCACCCGTCGCACCTTCCCACTCCGCCGGCTCCATTCTGAGCCGGCGTCCTCGTGGGAAGGGTGTTTCCCACTGGGCTGGCGGGCGGACTTTCGGCGGTGGCCCGCCGGCCCAGTTGGAAAGCCAGAATGACCGCCGCGGTCTTTTGACCGCGGAGCGGTCTTTCGGCGGGAACCGCTTGGCGGGCGGCGACCGCCGTCCGCCGCGGTCAGAATGACCCCCTTGGGGTCTCTGGCCTCACTTCCCAATAGACCCCGTGGGAGCCAATGACATCTCTATTTTCATGTGCAGCAGCTTGCTGCCTCAGACATTGAAGAGTGGGACACGTATTTTGTCCCTGATACAGCTGTTACCTTGAGGCCCCCCTGGGCCCAAGAGCTCTATCTGATGAGGCTCCAGATCCATGGACTCAGTTCCCTCAGAGGATAAGACATTTTTCTGAAAAGAGAGGTTGTGTTTCTTGTGCTGTTCAGAGGTGGTCGGCCACCCAGTCCTCTTACATTTTCTAATGGAAAGGTTTGGCCATTATTCTAGGCTCCAACACTTCTTTTTCACCCTGTGCTCTGCTTTGTGCTCTAGTTTACACACACACCAGTTCAGGGATTCCCAGCATGGCTACATGGTTGTTGCTCCAGATCATTCCCTAAGAAGCATTCCACTGGGATTGCAGAAGAGGCCACTACCTGTTTCAGGACAGTAACCCCCTCCCCATTCTAAAGTCACCATAGCCATGGGGTGGACTTTAGTTAAATTGTCAGCATTGGTAACTGGAATGTTTGTCTAGCCAAATACTGTCCAGGTGAAACCAGGTTCTCTCTCACCATGGTGGCACTGGCACCTGTATCCCACAGGGCTTCTACTTATGTCCCATTATTTAAGAGCTGCTGCCTGTATGTTTGCTTGTTAGGTGGCAAGGCAGCAAGTGTGGCTATATCCACCCCACCCTCAGAGACTAGAGTAGATTCAGTGTGGACCCTGGTTTGCTCTGGGAACCCTGTTCATCCCACCTGGAGACTGGCTATTCCAGTATTAACTGGAATAGTGCTGGTGGGATTTTTCTTGGGACAGGCCATGTCTCCAGTTTGGTGTCCATGCTGTCTACAGTTGTGACACCAGGCCTTCTTGGGATCAAAGCATTTACCCTTATACATATTTGTGGACTGTGTGGAGGCTCAGGCCCACACTCCTGAGCAGGGTTTTGGGGCCCTTGTGAAAACTCTGTTTTTGTCCAAGGTGTCTCACCACCCTTCCCCTGGGGAGGCTTTGTGAGCCCTTTCTTTTGGTCACCCCCTGTGGAAATCTTCATCACCCTAGTCTTGACCCAATGGTCAGCCTTCTTTCCCAATTCTTGGAGAGAAATTTGACCTAGGTCTACCAGATGTTGATGCAACTTGTCATTGAAGCAGTTACTTAACAGGTGTTCCTTCACAAACAAATTATAAAGCCCATCATAGTCATGCACTCCACTGCCAGGTATCCAACCGTCTGTTTTTTTTACTGATTGATGAATTAAAAGCCCTCAATCAGGGGAGCATTCATTTGGTCATACGATTTAGCCTCTGCACCAGTTAGTGTGAGGGGTTTATCCCTACACTTACCAGTAAACAGTTCCCAAAAGAAAGTTCCCCAGTGATATCTGTTTATCTTTCTTGTTACACAAGCCCTCTCAAAGGCTGTGAACTACCCTCTTCATATTTTGAGACAATCCCTTTAGGGATTTTTAGAATATCAGCATTTCCTCTGACCCTGTTTTTATTTCTGCCACCATTAATGGGTGTAAAGCCCATTTCTGCTCTCTCTCTCTTTCTATAGCTAGGAGTTATTGCTCTAAAGATAATCTTTTGGCTATCCTTGCTAAAAGGAGGTCCTCTTCATTGAGGCAGCCCTCAATGTTCCCAGAGGAGCTGGACTCCCCTGTGGATGATCCAGATCCGGTGAGCGCTATCCTTGCAGATAGGGGCCTTGGGGCACTGATCTCCCTAGTTAGGTGAGGAGGGGGGATGTCATCCTCCTCATTGCTAACATCATCCCTGTCTGAGTGGAGATCTTCCTTCTCAGCAGGTCGTTCCCTGGTGTACTCTGCCAAGAGCTCCTGGAGCTTGACATTGGTAGAGTTAGAACCTGTCTTAATCTTTTTCAGCTTACAGAGGGACCTTAACTCTGCCTTCCCTAGATGGAGGTAAGGGATGTGGTTGAGTTCCACAACCATTTCCTCTGAGCTGCTCATTATGTTACTAAAAGTTGGGATTACTTTTCAGAAACTAAAAACTACTTCTTTGGAGGGCAGACCTTTGGGGTGTAGAGGAGCACTGAGGGTGGGCACAAGTAGTCGGGTCTCCAATGATTCTCTATGAGGGGACCCCTGGGTCACTCAGAGGCTGCAGGCAAGGTCCAGAAGGTCGTCTCGGGCAAACCACAGGCTGGACAGGGAGGAGGGCTGCCTGTTGAATGTTGTTGCACCAGAGGTTGGGTTCTCCAAGGTCTGGGGGCTGTGGGGACATTGTGTCTTTAGGCGTCAGATACCTTTATCCAGAGCTTTTGCGGTCATGGGTCCTCAGGATTCCCTCTGCATGCATCGTCGTGGAGTGGGTGGAGAGGTCAACCCAGAGTGGACACTTGCTCAAAATCACCTGGGGATCCTTTCTAGCTGGTTGGGCCACTTGGACACGGGCCATGGGCGTCGGGTGCAAAGTGGTCAAGACTCACGCATTCAGAGTGGGGTTGGAGTCCTTGGTTGTTGTTTCTTCTTCAGACAGGGCCACTGTCCATGGGAGTTCTTGGTCCTTTTGAGTGCAGGGTAGTCCTCTGGAGCTTGTCAGAGGTCGCTGGTGGAGCCGCAAAGTCAGCTCTTTGATTGATCAACCAGTGGTTCTAACAAGAACCTTTCTTTGAAAAATGTGAACACGTTTAAAAGATTTTTTTATTGTTGTTATTATTTTTCAGCAAAAAATTTAACTGCTTGCAACAAAATGCAAAAATATGAACTTGACACAACAAACGTGCATCAGTCTCCAAAACCAATATAACAGAACAAAAGGAACAAAAACTGAGAGGAAAAAAATTAACACTGATGTTTCTTAAAGGCTTCCATAAATTGTGTCACATTAGAACCGTTTAGTGCCACAAGCTTGTGGCACTTTCCACAGTGTGTAGGTGACAAGAATAGTGACTTTTGAAGCAGATTTTCCTCCAGAAGTTAAAAGTCATGTGGCTTCCCCCAATGTCCCAGCTTTTTCTCATATCATGCAATGGTACACTCTTTCATGAATGGTTGTGATGTGCTTCCAAATGCTAGATTTTCCATAGCTGAACTTTTTTGCAGTACCACATGACAACTGCTTACCACATAAATTACATTGTACAAACGTGGCACAGACTCTCTTTTCCCCTGAGGGGACAGTGCAGAATTACCAAACTTCCCTTTATTTATTTTTGGCACATGGTTCTTACTCCTCTTCTTCAGGGATGAGCTGTGGATCTTCCAATTGAGCTAGAGATCTACCTTCAGCCATATCTCTTCCAAATTGGAAACCACTAGAATAGGATGCGGCTCGAACAAAGTTTGGCAGAGAAATAACTGTGGTTGGGAGTGTCTTTAATCAAAATGGCTGTGACAAAAAAAAAGTACCCCTTCAAAAGGGAGGTTTTTATTGTCATCGAGCAAATTTGTGAATCCGGTCCAAAGATTTGCGGAGTAGCTGAACTAGTAAAAATCCAAAATTAGTAAAAAAACAATTATAAGGTATCATTTATATACTTTCAGATTTGTTCATCCTGATATCATTTTTCAAAACAGAGGCACCTATATAGTTAAAATATTTTTTTAATAGTTATCGAAACTGCAAACCCAAAATTGCTGATACATTCCAATGACATGATTGGAACAAAAATCATTGAGTATGTCCCGTCTATGTTTACAGTACCGCGGAGAGACTCCGGATCCCCAAAAAATTAAAAGGAAACACCTAATATACCGCGCTACAACCTTTCTGATGCTACTCTCAAAGGGGTCTCTTGGTCCCTTAATCCTCTGCACCAGGAGACGTGGACTTGAAGGGGGAGGACCCCAAGCTACAAAGTGCTGCCTTCACCACCCTGGTGCGGGACGCACTACAACTTTGCTGCTGCAACTTTCAAAGGGGACTCTCAATCCTATAATCCTCTGTACCAGGAGGTGTGGCCTTCAAGAGGGAGGACCAAAACCACGTGCTACAAAGCGCTGCCTTTAGCACTGTGGTGGAAGACACACCCGGGACGCGCCTGGGCAGGGCCCAGGCCAAGGGTGGGCCCATCTGCTCCCATCAGTGCCAGGAAGAGGCAGGGCTGGGCCCTCCCTCTTGGCTTTACCATCTGCAGGCCCTCCACATTGGTGAGTCGTTGTTAGTCATTGTTAGTTAAATAATTAACTGCCAAGCTCTCTATCTTGTCTATTGCCCCGCCCCTGCACATTGAGAGGAATCCAGAAGGCTCTGGACATAGGGCATTGTAAGAAGAAATGGGGAAAAGGAAAGCGAGTGGCAAACAAAACGGCCTGGGTGGGATCAAAAAACTCCCCTGACACTCTGATGAGAATTGCACTATGGATCAAATAGTTGAGCTAATCGAGGAAGTGGAAAGCCTGTTATCCCCAAAGACTAAAGCACTTGGGAAGGGGGGCTGAAGTATTAACAAAAGACATCAAGTCCTTCTTTAAAAAATCAAGCAGACAGCACCAGGTCCCCGAGGTCAATAAGGGGAACCAGCCGAGGGGTGGTAGGGAAGAGGGTTCTTCCCCTGTAATGTCCCTATCCCCCACTGCACATGCTCAGGAGAGGCTATCAGTGCAAATTGAATCCATCTTTGAGTGCCCTAATCGTTTTGCACTGCTTGAGGATTCTAGGAATGGTGATTGCAAAACTACCCAAACGGGTGAGGCCACCAACCATGGAGGCAATATAGGGGAAGCCTCTACGAGGGATCAGCTAGCCCACCTGAGGGGAGAAATCGCAAATCTATGAGACTGCATAAACACTCTGGGCAAGATGTTGCATGAGAAATTGGACTGTATAGCAGATATATTTGAGAAGCTGGGAAGTTCATCCCCTGTGGTAGACCCAGAGCAGCTATCTACACCTCCAATCCAACTTACCAACACTCACGACCTCGCAGGGAGTAGGAAGGTGCACGCAAACATGGTGCCTATTGGAGCATTTGGGGAATACCACCCGAAGGGGTGCCCAGCCTCAGCCGTATTAACACCAAGTGGCCTCAAGTCAACAGGGGAGGATGCGCAGGCCCCGAGAGACAACATAGGGGTGGCAGGCCCTAGGGAACCAAGAAATAGTAGCCCAATAACGACGGAAGTCAGCATTACCCATACCTGACGAATGTCCCAAGGTTAACCCAGGGTAATACTGAATCTCGAGATTCACTTATAAATAAAGTAACCCATTGGATCAGAGAAACAAGGGAATGCAGATCAATAATAAGAGAAGACATAAGGCACGCTAAGAGAATTTCAGGAGTAGGTATAGGACCGGACTGCCTAGGGCTGAAGCTATCTAATCAAGACATAGTAGATGGCTTATTATCCCCTGAGCAAAGACACAGACTTCGAACATTGTCACAAATAAGGGTCAGATTAAACATCTCTTTAACACCTGGAAACTGCAGAACTAGGGACAACTGTAGAAATCCGCCTCCCCAACATCTACACTGCCCCAACTTGGAAATTATTGGTGACACGTCTGATGCTGACTTACTAAAGGAACAGCAGCCAGCCACAGCGGACAAGTGTTCTACAAATAGTAGCACCCTGACAAGCCATAAACTCACCTGTCCTACAATAAATAGCGAGGAAGGGAAGAAACCAACCTGTCAAGAGCCCTTTGATGTTCACTGGGACCTGAAGCGGGGTCAGAATTTAATAACTAACGCAGGGCTAAGACAGGTCAATGGGAATACAAAGTCAGATACCTTGGCCGTACCTACGTTTAAAAAAGGTACCTGGTGGGGCACTGCTAGACCACTGAGGTGGTTTACTAGCTCCTGTTGCCAGGTAAAATCTCAGCTATTGGGAGCACTGCATACAGGGAATATTTATGAGATCAGGGCAGCGAGGAACCTCTATAAAAAGACACTAAACAAAGCTAAAAAAGAGTGGGAAAGTGCCCAATGGAAAACCTCATCCAACACCATTCGAGAGGGAGATAATAAACTATTCTGGAAGATGGTGGCAGATAGAAAGGATCCCCAAAAAGATGAGAGAGACCCACCGATACAGCATGAAAGATGGGTGTCCCACTTTGAAGACCTCTATAGAGAAAGGCCCATTAACAAAGCCCCTCCATCAACACTATCAGGGAATGGTACCGCCTTTAACCCATCTGTCACTAAACCAGGCTTGTTAGACTTTGATTTGGCTACTTTTTCCCTAGAGGAAACCTCACAGGCCCTTCAAACACTATGCAAAGGAAAGGCCCCGGGCCCAGAGGGCATACCAGGCAACCTGTGTTTGTCATGCCCTGAAGTCTTGATACTGTATCTAAACACCTTAAGTAAAGCTATTCTGAGGGGAGGAGGTCTCCCCCCAATGTGACGAGGAGAAACAAAAGTCCCAATCTATAAAAAGGGGGACAGAGACTCCGCCGGGTAACTGAAGACTGATGAGCCTAATCGACATTAGCCAAAAGGTATTTTGTAAACAGGTTGTCAGAAAAACTATTGCCAGCGTTGTTAAGTTCTTCCCTCAGCAAAAACGATTCCGCTTTTCCTTGTACCCACGTTGGTTGCGGCGGCGTCCTCACTCTCGGTGGTTTTGCAGAGGCTGTTCTTAGACCTGGCTTATTCAGGTTTAACTGCTACTCAAGATGGTGGCTGCAAATCCTTGTGAGGTCAGAGCTCTAGTGTTTCTACCTTTATCCTGTGCTGAAGCTTCCCTCCAGCTGTTTCTCTCTGGGAGCCCTGCACTTCAACTGTCATCCTGAGGAGAATGAGCAGTGTTCCTGAGGCACTTTGTTTCATAGAGAATTCTTCCAGTTTTGAGTAATTAATTATTTTTCTTGTTACAGTGTGCGTACCAGCTGGGAGAATGTGAATGGCTGAACAGTTGAATGCACAGTAGGAATGCACTCATCTATGCTCTTACCACCTGACTCCTTCAAAGAAATCCCAATAAGAAGAAAGGTGCAGGTTTTCAGAGACACACTAAATATCCTATCTTTGAGTGTGAAACACAGGCTGGAACTGCATCTGGAGGCAGTCTCTCTTTTGCTATTCCCATTCCCCTTTCCCCCTAGCAGATGCAGGGTTCAGATAATCAGTTAAAGTCTGAACATGCATCTTTTGGAGGGAGTTGGGTAAAAGGCATCTGCTGCTGTGGAAGGTTGATTTAATGAGTAATCTTCTGACACAGGTCTTGGCCAGGTTGCACTCTTGGATTGATACTCATCAGATTCTTTCAGATTTCCAGGCTGACTTCAGGAGGGGGGTTAGTACAGTAGACCAAGTCCTCAGATTTAAACTACTATTTTGGAAGAACCTAGCGTTAAAAAGGGACCATTTGTATGTTGCCTTTATTGATCTAAGGGTGGAATTTGACTTAGTTCCACGAGAGCTCCTGTGGAGTGGCCTGGAATCTTAAGGCCTAGATAGTGAAATTCGAAGGTTGATAAAATACCTACATGAGGAAACTTATGCAAGGGTCAGGTGGACCCAGGGAGGTGATCTCACAACCCCAATTCCCATTGCTAGAGGGGTCAGACAGGGGTTTGTCCCAGCCCCCATCCTATTTAGACTCTAGATATACGGTGCAGTGAATCAACCAGTTCTGTGCAATCACGACGCCCGCAATCTAATGGGAGTGCCTGTTTCTATTCTCATGTCTGCAGATGATACTCTATTGATATCAAGAACTCTGATGGGCCTCCAAAGTGAACTAAACTCATTTGCCATGTTCTGTGAAAAGAGGGGGCTGGAAATCAACCCAGAGAAAGTGAAGTTTATGGCCATAAGCCCACATAAGGCATTTAGGGGGAAAATTATCATTGGGGTGCACCCATTGAGCAGGTTAGCCAACTTGACTATCTGGGGATAAGACTAACAGACAACCTCTCATGGTCTGCACAAATTCAAAAGAGTTTTGTTTTCCTTCAGCAGCGTTAGTGGTGATTGGAAGGAAAATCAAAAATTCAATGGGAGGGCAAATTTTGCCAGCTCTTATAGTGTATAAGGCTGCTGCAGTGACAGTGGCAACCTATGGCGTGGAACTTTGGGGGTATTGTAATTCACAGAGACTGACACTGGCAGAAAACAAATTCTTACGTTCTTTGCTATATTTACCAGCTAGCACACCTCTTATTCCTCTTAGATTTGACTTAGCCCTCAACCAGATCCACAGTGAAATTGCCTTGAGACCACTGATATATTGGGCACGTCTTTGGTCCTCAGAGCATCTGGCCCCTTATCGAGTAGCCGTATCTGAGTTATTAACACTTGACAGAGTGGTATTAATCCCCTGGTTCCAACACATTAGAGATCTGTGTTATTGGATTAAACTGGAGGAGGTAGGGAGGTCTCCCCAGACTATAATAAGTGATCCCGCGTATAAAGCGATTTTATTGGGAGGCGGTACTAACTCAGGTAAGGCGTAGCCAGTTATCAGATAATAGAATGGACCAATTTGTAAACCACAAGTGCTCACTACAGTTCCAATATTACATGGACAATTTACAATTGTCCCAGTCCAAAAATCTTTTTATCAAATTTAGACTGGGGACCTTACCATTGAATTCATTCACCATGGGTTGGAACAAAGGCAGTTGTGTATCTAGTTCTTCTTACGACTGTCCAACGCAAGTTGAGACCTTGGCCCACTTTGTATTCTTTTCCCTAAGATACTTATGGGCATATTTATACTCCATCTGCGCCAAATGTGCGTCAAAAAGTTTGACGAACATTCAGCACAAAAAATGCCCCATATTTAAACTTTGACACCCAAGCCCACAGACGCCAAAATCCCGCCGTGTGCGTCATTTTATGCTTCCAGGAAAAAATCCTGCACGGCCGGGAGGCGGAGTCAGAAAATGACACACTCAGGCGTTAATTTGCGTAAAAAATTAACGCCTGGGTCAGGGCAGGCATTAAAATGGGGCAAACACACCTGTATTTATTCAGAACACACAGAAGCAACAGCAGAGCAGCAAAAGGGATACATGGAGGTGCTTCTCATCCAGCGTGCACACAGACGCAGAGCACAGCAACAACAACAGCAGCTACCACAACACCAGCAGGAACCCCAAAGGCAGCGCAGAAGGCAGGAGAGGATATTCCGCACCAGGACAACCATTCATGGCCTCAGGGAACACAACATCATCCAGAGGTACAGTTTGAACTGGCAGGCCATTAAGCAGCTGCTGCGCAACATAGAGCCACAATTGGCACCTACCTTGCTGACACCCCGCACCATCCCAACAGAAACCAAGCTGCTAGCTGTACTTCACATGTTGGCAAGTGGCTCCTTTCAAAGCACTGGCAACCTGGTTGCCGGAATATCACAGCCACCATTCTCTGCATTCTTGCCCAAAGTACTGGATGCCATCATTGGACTCATACCCCGCCACATCTGCTTCCCAAACACACTGCGGAAGCAACAGGACACAAAACAGGGATTTTACCTCATTAATGGATTCCCACACGTCCTTGGTGCCATCGACTGTACACATGTACACCTTGTGCCACCTGCTGCAACTGAACACCTCTACCGCAACAGGAAGCACACACACTCCATGAATTTGCAGGCCATTGTCGATCACCAATGATTGTTCATCAACATTGTGGCAAAGTATCCTGGGAGTGTCCAGGACTCATTCATCTTCCGTCACTATACCATCAATCAACACTTCCAGGATGGACGATATGGCAATGGACTACTTGTTGGTAAGTTCAAAAACCTACGTATATAAACACTGCACAGCAACCCTCTAGAACACACAACACATACACCACGACAGCAACATGTGGACAGAACACACTGAGGTCGTGACATCGCTATCCATGTTTGATAGGTCTGCAGTGAACCTGTCACACATCTGAAATTAGTGTACAGTCAAATGTTAAGACGTCAATGATCACAACGTATGGGGAGGTTTGGCCAATTGTCACCTTGCAAAATGTAAGCGTCTCAATGATGTTTAAATTTATCCATTGCATATGTCTAAAGGTATTGGATGTCCAGGGTACATAGATGCTAACTTGTTACCACCACTGTCAATTTGATTCTGTGTATGGAACTATCATCTCACCCCCAGTGAAGACACAGGGACACCTGTATCACAAGTCACAATGCTAGAGAGTGCACACTGTAATGAAAATACCCAAACATACTGCTGACAACCAGTCAGCAAGCAAACACTCATTCTTCCAAGGAAACAACCCAATGCAGATGGAACATCCTAGAAGCCTAGGAAGCAACACAATAACACAAAAGAATCCCAGAAAACACAAGACAACTACTGCCCTGCAAGGTGATATTAATTGGGCAAGCCACATCAACATGATACCAATCATTTTCTTTTTCAGCTGATCAGGGGTATGGGATCCAGCCATGGATTATGACACCATTTGGCAACCCAAGCACTGCAGCAGAGCGTGCCTACAACGAGGCACATAGGAGGACATGCACCATAATGGAGAGGACTTTCAGCATCCTCAAGTCGCGATTCAGGTGCCTCAACATCACTGGTGGAAGCCTCCTATATTCACCAGGAATGGTCTATAAGATCATTTTAACATGTGCCATCCTGCACAACATTTGCATACGAAGGAACATTCCCCTCTTAGAACCAGAGCCACAAATGCCTGAAGAGGAGGAATAGGAGGATGCTGGCCTGCAACATGAGGGGGAACAACAAAACACAGCTGCTGGATTGTGTAGGCGCCAACATATTGTGAACAATTTCTTTTAAAACAACTCACCATCACCACTGTATTAACATATGTAAATAAACACCGATAATAATCACCATGTCATGGTCTGGGTAATCATTTTTGTTCACCTTTATCTCTAATTATCAGAATAACAGTGTAGCCTCATGGAGCATTGCTGATATACCGATCAGGACACAGAAATTTCCAAAGCAATTGTGATGCGTAATATACAAAAGTCACATACACACACACTGTAAATGACATATATCCTGTACATTTCACCTTTGAAGGGCGATGGCAGAGGACCACACCTATTTCACACATACATGTTGGCAACATGGTTCATCACAGCATATGGCACACAACTAAGACACAATCAGTCTATAAGGGAAAAAAATGCCTCCTACATGAGGCAGTGGATGTGCTATTGCATTAGTAACAGTAATGCATGACCAGACCCTTGACAGCAGTAAGTCGTACAGCACCTATCTTTGCAAGGACTATCTGTGACTAGAGTTCCATGTAAGCAGAACATAGCCAGCACAAGTGCCACACGTATGACAAGCATTGCGCACATGACATTCCATGTACATGCCAGCCCATTTCCTAACTCCTGACACACCCATGCTCCTGGTCTCAACCCACCTGTCTGAAGAGGTCCCTGGAATGGTAATATGTGTACCCCGATATTCCCTCCTCTACACACACAGACTAACAATAGTAATCCAGTGTGCTACACCCTTTCCAACGGTATGCCATTGTCATAGTCTGACTGCATGGACGTCAGGTCAATTAATACAATGGCTTGTATTTTCTAAGCCCTGTTATCACCTGTAGATTGCTTCCCATGTGAAAGGTACTGTTGGCCATTTGAACTGGAATCTCACCTACAGGACTTGTAATAAACTGATGCAGCACACACCTGTGATCACCTACATGCAGACCACCCATTTGAACATGCACTGCCCCTGCAGATGCTTGGAACAGTATAGAAGTTGCTATTTTGTCAAATACACTGTTATGCATTGCTAGTAATTAAGCCGTGTAACACAGCCCTTGGGTTTATGTGTCAACTTCCAAAACACAGGACAAACACAGTTTCCCATGTCAACTGTCTTGTTCTTCCTCCGACCAGTGTAAGTCAGACCACTGAGTATGTACCTTGTGAAATTGCTGGATCCTGATTGACCCTGCATCCTATCAGCCTGACTGGCACCTGTCTGTGAGCTACCCTAAAGGTTCCTTGTGGCTAGATATGTACCACACTTGCTTTACCAAACCTCACATTCCTCAGGGGGTATTTTGTCAGGTGCTTCCTCAATGCACACCCAAATACAATGTCTTGGAACCCCAAAATCATGGCCTATCCCTTGTCTGGGTCTCATGTATGCATGAACGACAAAGTGTGACAGTGTACCAGGGCCGTATGCAGGGATTGGGTATGGTGCCTCCAGCAGAACCAGCTACCTCTGATAATGTGCATGAAAAGGCCACACATGTTAGGACCCTGACAGTTCACACGCTGAATCAGATTGCTCACAACATATTGATGGCCTGTGCGTGCTGAATAGCTGCAAGATGAATCAACACAGAGGCTATGATGTTCCCAGATGCAGTGGGAACTTTACAGGCCAACCTGTGTACAAATGTCGTAATGACTCCTGAGATATGATCTCACTCAGCACACCAAGGTTGCCCTGTTGACAGTCTCATAACACATGTGCAGTGACAGGGTGGGACCATCCCCATGTAGGTTCTCATGTCCTCATCGAATTTACTTCCATTGATCTCCGAAGGATACTCACTGATTCATGATGAGACCTGGACGTAACTGTGACAACATATCCCCTAAAAAAAATGCAGGATCAACATTGGACCACACACATGAACCAGACACCTCTGTGCAATTGATCACTGGAAATATGTGGCCACGTGCTGCCTCGTCTGCTGGTCCACCACTGCCTCAGGAGAGTTGTGGCTCAGTCAGATGACCACAACTGTGGCGTGATATTACAGCTGTGGGTCAACCTTGGCTGTCTGTGCCAATAACATGGTACCCACTTAGTCTATACATGTGCCTGACTCACGGTGGGTTCACCAACAAGTGCCTAGGAAGCAGTTTTCCAAATTTCCAGGACATGGGATGGGCAACTTTTGGACCATTGACATGAACAAACGTCTGCC
This sequence comes from Pleurodeles waltl, assembly GCF_031143425.1. Taxonomy (NCBI): domain Eukaryota; kingdom Metazoa; phylum Chordata; class Amphibia; order Caudata; family Salamandridae; genus Pleurodeles; species Pleurodeles waltl. Next base: position 276,725,655 of record NC_090439.1, read on the forward strand.
ATCTATCCGGTGCATGCTTTGTCATTTGTGGTGTCTATGATACCCAAAATCTTGGAAGTGCACACAACAGATGTTCCTACATGTATGACTAACACATGTCCTCTCTCATTTCCACACTGACTTGCATCTAAGGTTTGGACACATTGACTTCACATTCATAAAAGCATATTTGCAATAATGCATCTTGTGATGCACACACACTGGGTCAACAACTACATTAGTAGCCAATGCACACACATTGAGCCATAGGCATTGAGGTATTGTACTTATGTGCATCACCTTGCTATCCTCTCCTGACGCCAAACATGCCCAATTTGTGCAATACATATATGTAGGCCACACATATGGCCATCTAGTGTGTCAGCCAAGAGTGAAAATCCTGTTAAGGAAGTAGCGGATCATGGTCCGCAGCACTATGATGTCTCACATGTGCCCACACACCGTCAAGACCAAAGTGGGTGCAATCACTCAGTTGTGTCACAAATGTTACATAACATTAAAATGGCAAAATGACCCAAACCCAGTTAATGCCCTGAAATTTTGATGCACACGCGTCATAAAATGACCCTTATGCCCGAAAAACGACACAGAATGCCCTGAAAACACCATTGACTATTCCACGCGGTACTTCAGAAAATTGGTTAAGTGTTAGCCTATTTCCAAATATATGTATGCAGGCTCATTTTTACTCCTGTGCGTCAAAAAAATTACCGCCCATACTGTATGCGTCAACATTTCTTGACGCATAACGATAAAAACGGCGGCCACTTTATGCAGGAAGTGATGTAATAGGATCCTGTTTACAGATTATGTACAGTTGGTGTACTTTCACTTTCACTTTGCAGTCTGTGATTCTTCTAGACTGTGTGGCTGTGTTCAGAGTTTTGTCTAGTCAAATTGTGCTTTTTTCTCCTGTGTGGTCCATTACTTGTTAGTTTGTGAATTAAATATTGTTGTTGCATCCTGTCTGAGTGTTTATTGTGTACTATTGTCCAGTATTGTATTGTCTTTGTTGTTTGTGGGAGTCTGTTGTGGGTGGTGATAGTTTGGGAATAGTTGGGCTCTTTTAGTTGTTTAGTTTAGGTTTTCCTATTCTACTTTCCCCCAATTCTCCTTTGTTCTTCTTTATCCCCTATTCCCCTTTTTCTGTGCTAAGATGTTGGGTAGGCCACTTCTTGGCAAGATGGGTGAGGAGGAGCTTGGGGGGTTCATATGGCTTGTGTGCCATTTCCTCCACCTTATGATTGAGGCAGGTGTGTGGGTGATACAGGGGTATCACACCGAGGCACGGAGAATCCGGTGGGGAAAGGTTTTGCATCACTTGCAACGTGTATATCGGAGCCAGAGGAATGACCACCAGCTGAAGCACCGCTGGGCTGACCTCATCTCCAGGGAGCAAGATCTGCTGGACCATCTGGGAATTGTGATTGGTGGCCCTGATGGTGAGTAAAAATCAAGTAAATGTGCACAATTAAATGCTCTGTAGTGACATCAGATGATTTGTACAATATCTGCCGGCTATGTTGTTGAGTGTGTGGAATGCTTTGGAAACATTCAGGGTCATTGATGGACTATGTTAAGGATCACAATTGCTAGCTGTCAGGAAGCAAGTGCTCTGCAAACTCACTGAATAATTTTGCTTAATGTAAGTTGGTGCCACCTTTGTGTCAAACAGAAACACAAATCAGGAGGCAATTATGTATATATAGGTCACATTTGCCAGTGAGGTATAGATTTTCCAAATCATTACCGACCTTTGTTGACGCAACAGCTAGACTGACTTTCTAAACACTACATGATGCAGTAAATGAGTGCAGGTTTCACGTCAATTGATGACAGCAATGTGGCACAGACATATGTCTCATATGTGTCTGGTGAATGTGTAAGGAAAGCGATCACGGAAGTTCTGTAAATGTTAGGGATTATTGTGGTCCTTCATCATTTTGGATACATGTCAGATCTGAATTTGGAGACATCGGGAAAAAGTGCAAGGTGCCCTCAGCTAACATCTTACACTGGTATTTGGTGTTTGTTGTTCCACCTTTCGTTTAGGGATGGCAGGCCAAAGGTATGCACATGGGTTCATATCTCTATGGTTGGTGCATCATAGCTGGGCCACATCAAATGAAGAAACTGTAACAACATGAGGGCTTACAACTGTCCCTGCCCCTCTGTACGTTGTACCTATATGTCATACATATGTCATGCTATAAATTAGAGTACACTGTTCCAAACTACTCTGACGTCCTGGGAGACCTGGGGTCTCAGGAGCAAGAGCCCTCAAGCATCACAATGGGTGACTAGCATCATCATCGGGAAAGGCTCCTCGCCAGGCCGGCACTGCAACGCCTGACGGGCTCCCCGAAGGGGGGCTCTTACGCCGTGCTGTTCTAATAGTAAACTAATATGTTCTACTACTTAAGCATGAAAGCCTGCAACAGGAGTAGGCTAGGGTTGGAGAGAACAGAAAAAAGTTTAAAATTGGTTATTCATCACGCTAAAACATCATACCTTTAATCAGTATAGGGTGGATGAAGACCAAGATTTAAAAAATGAGTGAAAGTCACACTGGAGTGCAATGCTAAAATGACTCTCAAAACAACAAACCTAGGGGACTATAAGTGATATAGTACCTCTACACCAAGGTCAACATGTTTCGCGTCCTTACGGTCCAGCCGGATCCATTGACGCTTCATCAGGACCAAAAAAAGGATTAAACTTCTTCTCCAAAATACAAAACAAGTTTTTAAACACCCTAAATTTAGGATTGAAAACAGTCACTTACATTGAAGTCAACTGGTCAAGTCAGGTCGCCCTAAAAGACAAAAAATATATATACGTAGGCCAGAGAAAACCATGATATGGTGATACAGTGATTAAAATGAAATACATATGTAATGGGTCAAACATCAAATGTAAAACACACATGGGTGTCACAGCTTACCATCCCCAAATTGAGACCGGGCTCCTTGGGACGCACGTTCTACGGACTCACATAACCACTGTGCATAATCAATAAACATAATCATCAACACAGTTATATATGGCATTCCAAAAATAATAATATATATTTATGAAAACCATTGTCATGTGTAAACAAAGTGGCTGTAGCATAAGGTACTAACACAGAACATCGAGGTATATCTAATAATGCAGTCTCAAACATATATAGAGCAAGTCAAAGACTCCCATGCGCCAGTTCACTAGGAAGTCTGTGTGTTAGAAAGAGTCAGTACAGGGTTTGAATAATTGCGTCCCCCAAAAACGATAAGGTGAATTCACCAGGTTAGTACTAAATATGGAAGTAGCGGCGTACTCAAAAACGATAAGGTGAATTCACCAGGTTAGATCTAAAAATGGAAGTAGCAGCATACTTACAATTTCGTCAAAGGTCCTGCTTTGTGGACCTACCCTCTAGACGGCACCCCGCATCAATGTTCTGCGGGCGCTGACAGAGTCTTAAAAAGACGCCGCGAGGAACCGGGAGTGGTTACTCCTTCCAACTTCTGCGCGCCTGGAAGGATAAAAATAGAAGAAGGACTCGCGTCTAAGGCTGGGCATGAAAATAAAGGGAGGACTCAGAGCCAGGAGTGTCCGAGCTCTTGAAACAAAGTATTTATCAGGACTAATTATGATACGAGATATAATCAATCCGAACTCAGGAGCGTCTCATCCGGAGCAGCCCAAGATATTCTGTCATTGTTTTGATTACACATCATTCTCAGTACAATCTGAGGTTTGTTGGAAATAAAGTAATTGGCTGTTTAGCCAAAGATGGACATACTGTTACTAGGTAACCAGTATGGAAATTCAGTCTATGGATTCGCACATCCAATCCCTTAATTCTCAAAACTAATATAATTTATCATGACCTCTGAGATCATAAAAGGGGATCATGATTTTCACTCATCAGGTATGTTTGTTCAACACACACCACAAAAAATATATATTAATGTCTTAGAGAAGAGTCATGTCAAATATGTAATGTTACTAGTCAGTCTCAGGATAGAGAGGTCCAAGGAATGTAATTGTTCAATCCATGGATGTTAGTCCCTAGTTTGAATACCCATCTTTGTTCAGTTTTGAAAAGACATCCTGGGTCATTTGAGAGGACTTTAGGAACATCCAAAACCACCAACCAAAGATCGTCAGGTGTCTGGGGTGCTTCGAGAAAATGTTCACAAAGTTTAGTGGTAATTCTCTTGCACCTGATATTACTTCTGTGTTCATTGATACGTATTTTAACAGGCCTAGTGGTCATGCCAATATAACGTAAGTCACAAGACATGAAATCATGTAGATGCAGTTTTTAGTGTTGCAATTAGTATGTTTCTTAAGGCGCCAGGGGCCTGTGGGGTTTAACTGCAATGTTTTTAAGTGTCTAGTGAGAGAACATACATTGCAAGTGCCACAGGGGTGATGACCCTCCACTGGGGGAAGATCCCAGAGCGTCCTTTGACTAGAAACTTCACGTGGTGTTTGTGGCAGGGTGTGCACTACAATATCCTTGATGTTAGCTGTACATTTAAATGCAAAAAGGGGTCTTGGTAATTCGCTACCCCCACATGTGAGTATTTGCCATCGTTTACTGATCAATTTCTTGATTGAAGTAGACAAAGATGTATAAGTGGATACGCATGTTAATCTAGTCTGAGGTGCCTTCTCGATGGTTGTGAGTAAGGCATCCCTGTTATTGTTCCTAGCTCTTTTGCATGCCTAATTCACAATTTTGGAAGGGTAGTGGCGTTTGTAAAGTTTCTCTTGAAGCATATCCGCCTGGTGATCAAATTCTAGGGGTCTACCGGTAGATTGTCCCGTAACGATTTGGGATGGTAGCTCTCATATAATAGAAGGGAATTCCGGTCTGTTGGTTTATGGTAAATACTGGTGGACAATTTGCCATTGGTAATAGTGATCATCAAATCTAAGAAAGGTAAATGAGTGGCAGACACTGTAGCAGTGAACTTCAAATATGGATCAAGGGTATTGATCCAAGTTGTGAAGTGATCTGCAGTTCCTAATGGGCCCTGCCATATGATTAAGATGTTGTCAATGTAGCGTCGCCACAATTTGATGGAGTTTTGAAAGGGATTGTTGGATGGCAATATGTACTTTTTTTCAAAGTCATACATATATAAGCATGCTAGACTCGGTGCGAATGTGCTCCCCATCGAAGTTCCTCGAATCTGATGGTAAAAATGGTCCTCAAAGAGGAAGACATTTTCTGTATAGTAAAGGGAACAGGAGTGGAAAATACTGATGATGCTTCCTGGAGAGCTGACTCAACAACCTGTAGAGTCGCTGTTTGTGGCATGCTAGTGTACAAAGCTTCAACGTCCAAAGTGATGATACCTTGTACAACTCCTGAGTCATTGATGGTTTCTATTAAGTTCAGAACATCTTTAGTGTCTTTCAAGTAAGTGGAAGAGCTATGTACCATGGGTTGTAAAAAATTATCACAGAAAATTGACAGAGGTTCCAGAATAGAACCCAACCCAGATACTATAGGGCGTCCAGGGGGAGGTGTAATACCCTTGTGGATCTTGGGTAAATAGTAGAAGTATGGAATACGGGGATGAGGTGTATCGAGGAATTCAGCCTCCTTGGGTGAAATCCACCGATTGTTACTGGCTTCTTCAATGAGGCTTCTGATCTGAATCTGTAGTCTTCCAGTGGGGTCACTCATTATTTTTGCATAGTAAGTAGTATCGCTTAGAAGACGTAGACATTCGTGTCTATAATTGGTGGAGTCCATGATCACAATGGGCCATCCTTTATCAGCCTGCTTAATAGTAATGTTAGGATCTGATGCTAAGGATAGCAAAGCCCTCTTCTCTTTAGAGGGTAAGTTGATGTAAGAGTGTTTTGGGCTCAGTTTGTTAATATCCGCTAAAACTGCTTTTTCAAAGGTTAGGACTTCGCTGGGCATAGTTGCTGTTGGAGGAACAAAACTATAAGTTTTTTTTAAACCTGAATCAGTCATTTGTGGTGCCACAGCTTTGTCCTTAAAGAAAAAGTGTAAGCGAACTTTGTTGAAGAATTGGGCAAGTTCGATGTGGAGGCGGAAAAAATCATCCTCAGGGGTGGGAACAAAACCAAAACCCCTGTTCAACACATTTATTTCTTCTTCTGTGAGGTGTCGGTCGGACAGATTAACAACTAAGTTCTCGCAGGGAGATTTTTCACTTGGCTCCTAGTAACCATCTGAGGTTGTTCTCCGGACCATTGAATGTGTCTGCCTCTTCCTCTCCTTCTGCCTCTGCCTCTGCCCCGGCCGCAGCCTAAAAAAGGCACGAAGGGCAACATGGGGCGTGGTTGAAAATAAGGATAAGGAGGATGCCAAGGCATTGGTTGTTGTACAGGGTATGGAGGGTAATTATAGAAAGCTTGAGGCTGGTTCTCATCTGTGCTCCACCCGTAGGATAAAAATCCACTATTATGGTTACGTGGTTTCCTATAGGATGAAGTGGATTCATCTGATGACCGAGACTGATTATCCACATCGTAGTCATCCTTTATGTAAGGATATACCTTCTCTCTGCTGAATTTTACGATGTCTTTCTGAAGTTTGGTGATCTTTTGTTGAGTCAGAAACTCCTTAGTTTCATTCAGCTCAGCAGTAATTTCAGAAAGACGGCTTTTGAAAGCTGTCAGAGCGACAGTAGTTTTTAAGGTGTTTTCTATGGCACTGATTTGAATAGTAATCGTGTCAGCTAAGCGTTTGGAAGTGTTAATAATTAAGTCCAGCCAATCTCTGGTGCACTTCCAAGCTATCTGTGCCCAATCTTTTCTAAAAGCCAAGTCCTGTAAGAATATCCGCGGTATATTGGAAACAAGAAGGCCATTGGGTGCAATATTTGCACGCAGATATTCCGTCATGATTGTCCCATGCATGACAGTTTTTATCAATTCTCTTTTCAGAGTTGATAGTTTCTCCCAATCAGCCTTGAGACTACCCGTGGGCGCTGACCCATCACTGCTAAGGATAGAGGGTGTCTGCAGAATTGCTGACACCATCTCATCATCATAACTAAGACCCTGGAAATCATCCATCTTAGGGGTCTCAAAGGAAGAAATCTATTCTACTAACAGAAATAAATATAGAAGGTCCCACAGCTAGCTGCTGTACATCAATCTAAACCAAAACAGGGGGTTGGAGGGACCGGGAGGTTATATGGTCCAGTGTACAGTCTCCCAAATATAATCCTATAAATTAGAGTACACTGTTCCAAACTACTCTGACGTCATGGGAGACCTGGGGTCTCAGGAGCAAGAGCCCTCAAGCATCACAATGGATGACTAGCATCATCATCGGGAAATGCTCCTCGCCAGGCCGGCACTGCAACGCCTGATGGGCTCCCCGGAGGGGGGCTCTTACGCCGTGCTGTTCTAATAGTAAACTAATATGTTCTACTAATTAAGCGTGAAAGCCTGCAACAGGAGTAGGCTAGGGTTGGAGAGAACAGAAAAAAGTTTAAAATGGGTTATTCATCACGCCAAAACATCATACCTTTAATCAGTATAGGTTGGATGAATACCAAGATGGCTGGTTGAATGGTAATGCACTCCTCAAGGAAACTGGCTTTGGGTGTCTCTCTTGGATACACATGATGAGATGAATACACTCCATTATTATGTCTGTTCACTGATGAAGGAGCATGTTTGCCACCACATGATAGTCAGGGCCACTGCATGTGTGTACATTTCCCTGGAGACCCATGGTATGTAAAAGTTAGCCGTGCTATATTGGATGCAGTATCATCATGTCTGAGTAGATTTACTTACTTATGTAATCTTACACATAGTATTTGTCTTTGGAATTGTTGGCCAGTGCACAGATTTTGAGCACATTTGTCCCTTCTATGACTTACAGGTGGACCAACACCCTACACTGTGGGCGAGGTGGCTTCATTCGAGGCCCCCGACAACTCCAGTAAGTGTTGATATGTCTGTTATGTGTTGTGTTTGCTGGTGATGTGTGATGGACTCCTGTGTGTTGAACAAATAGCAAGTTGTGATGCGCTGGCCCATCATTTGTCTTGTTCCATGAGTGGGATTTCATTTTCTCACCATTTTAGAGTTGGCCAATGCTTATCCTATTGTCTTATTTAGGGATTCTAGGTCAGTCCTGTAGGCCCCGCAATGTTAATGGGGATGAGTCATGTCAGCAAGATTCGCACTGGATGTAATCTGTGATTTAGTCAGCCTCTCAGACCCACATTCTCCCAGAATGGGGCTGCAAAATGCTTATCCAGAGACTTCTGCTTCCCTCTTCACTAATGTACCGATTAAACTTTCGGTTGAACTTCCTAGCAGCATGTAGCTCCACATGTAGTGCAAGAGTATGTGGCACTTAAGTGCAATGGCCAGGGGTGTTTTTGCATCTCCGTGTTAGTTGTAAGTCATGGCTTACTGGAAGTATATGATGTGGACAAAGGTCTGCATTTCCAGACATGTGTGGCACTGGGATTGGTCAAGGGTTTGCTGTCTCCTATTTGTAGATACACCTTACCTGTGGTGTGTGTGTTGAGCCAAACACATGTCCAGCTTTCCTAAGCTTCCTGGGTGATCATGTTGTTTGAAATTGTTAGTTGTTTCTCCACCCCCACCCTCAAACACAGGCATGGTTTTGTGTATTGTGTACCTAGGACTGATGATACAAGTTTGTTACACAGACATGTAAATCAGTGACTCTTTGGTCTGAACCTAGTATACACACTCAGGTTTAGCACATGAGTACTAGACTAGCAAGTCCATTTACAACTTGCAGGTCATGTGGCCCTAGATTTCCATCCCGTACACTGACATTTGTAGCCCTGGCATTGGTGGAGGATGTGCTGCATGATTGTTAGCTGACAACTGGCAGAACTCTGATGCCAAAACATGCCAGTTGTTACCCAGCTTGTAGGGTTTGGATGTGTTATGTGTGATACGACCTTTGTAAGCTGGCCTGCCATGTACTGCCTCAGGGACATTCAATGATCTGTATGATGATATGAGCTGTTCCAAGTACAGTGGATATATTGTCTGATTGACTTCTTGTGCCATTTCACACAATGCAGTTCCTAATGTAATTTTTTTCATTTGTCTTCACAGCTGCTAATATGACACCCTTCCAGGTGCGTGAATTCCAGAGGCGGGCAATGTGGTACCAGCATATACTGCAGGTAGAGTCGGGGTACAGAAGGATGGCCCACAGATACAGGAACGAACGGGCCTCCGGAGCCTGGAGGGCATTCCCACAGGGTAGCCCTTCTTTGCCCACCACAGCCACCACCAGCACCACCACCACTACCACTCAGCTGTGACCGTTGTGGCAATAACATCAGGAAGTGCTCCAGGCCCTAGCACTGGACCACCTTCCGGGCAGCCCACAGGCATTGACCATACACGAACCCACACTTCCTCAGCTGGCACACAGACCACCCCAGCTGCAACAATTGACCCTGCTGCTTTTGTGGACATGCAGCGCAAAATGGACCGTGTCCTCAGAAAAATGAGTCACTTGCGGCAGGATGTCCGCCATATCAACCGGCGGGTGCGGTCCATTAAGCGGACCCTCCGGAGGGCCAACCTCTAGACATTTTTGATGGACATGATTCCCTCCCCTCCCTCCTCTTTCCTTATTCTTATACTTTGTGGGTTTAGGGGGCTTAGTGTTAAGTTAGTATAGGCTGTTAGTTTAGTTAGTGTTAGTGGGTGGGGGGTCCTGATTATTTCAAATGTTTCTTTTTGAGTGTGTGTGTGGGGGGGCTATGGTGGGGTTCTTGTGTGTTTTGGAAGAAAAAAAATCCCCCCAAAAATCCAATATTCTAAAATTCTTTTTTTACAAAAAACAATATATTTGTTTAGAATAGGATAGTATGTGTTTAGGTTAGTATCTGTTGTCCTCCATGTGTCCCGTATCATAAGGGGGTTGGGGGGTTAATGTTTAGAATGTTTCGTTAGATTTGATAAGTAAGTTTAGTTTAGGTTAGTTAGGGACAGTTGTGGGTAATGAGTAGTTAGGGTAGATTAGGGTAGGTAAGGCTTTTCCCAGAGTTTTCTCTTCTGTTTTTACCATTTAATAAATATGTAGTGAACCCTTTACAGTATATGTGAAATGCTTGTAGATCAGGGCCTTGGCATAAGTGTACATGATTTCTTTTGTATTACATTTGTGTCCTATGCTACAAACAAATCCCAACTGAGCTGTAACATTGGCAGCTACCCCAGAGATACCTTGCAAAGATTTGACCATTCATTGCAACCACCAATCACAGCTACTATGGATCCCTACGTGTTTTTTTCAATAAGTATGTTTTCAATGTCACATACTGTGCTTCCAGATTTGGTATTGGGGGCACTGTGTTATGTCTGACTGCAGTGTGATGTTCAAGGAAACCCTTATTAGCTGAGTGGTAGTAAGCACTCTTGTAGTATCGTGTTCATGACTCACATAGATCATTTGTGACACTGTTCAGCATGATTACTTTGGATGTACTCTCAGACACCTTCATTCATGCAGTTTGTTGACTGTTTGCTTAGATTTGTGGGCAATGTTATATGAGTTAGTATTGAATGGTGGCAACATTTTGCTGCCACTATTTAATCGCTTAGATATCCCTTGAGGAAGCATTATTCTGTCCAACACAGCATTATGGTGTATGGTTTCTCTTTTCATCAGATATTACCCCCAGGAAGGGCAGAGTATGGTGCAATACAGGCCACTGTGCATAGGTAGCAGGCTACATTATTTCATGACAGTTGTATTGACAAGCTACATAATTTGACAGGAAGCAAATTTCAGTGATCTACTGCACGGTTGATGCGTCACATTACACAGAGACAAAGTGGTTGTGGAAGTGCGATTTATTGAAAAGTGCTGTAGTGCTATATGTACATTGTCCATGATTATGAGTCCATTATAGTGACATCTTCCATTGTGATCCTACACAAGTGCTAAAGGAAAATGCATTTGACATGCTGGGGTGATGTGTCAGACAGTGCAGAGGGACAGGATTTGCCAATGAGTAAGTGAGAGACAATCACTGGGCAGGCTGACAAGATATACAGTGGTTTGCAGAACAGTCATTGAGTACAGTTGTTGCAAGTCTGGCATGTTACAAAGCGCTGGACCTTGGTAATAGGTGGCCAAGTGGTAGGGACTAGTGGTTCCGGGTACTTTTACTTGTGAAGGTGATCTGTTCCATGTCTGCTTCTTCTGATGTGTGTGTTGCCTCCTCTGTCCTTGGTGGTGGTGGTTGTGAAGGGGCAACACACACCTCAGTGTTTGAAGACGTGGAGTCAGACATCCCGGTCGCGGCTACCTGTGAAGGTCTTAAGGGCAGTACTGCTGCAAGGAGGCACTGCTGGTTCTTGAGAATAGCAGCCACATCACGATGTTAGGCAGCCAGGTCAGCCCTGAGGGGGTCATGATTGCATTTGTGCATGCAGTGGAAGGTTTGGGGTGCAAGGTGTTGTGGCAACTCCCTTACTGCAGTGGTGAATTCCTTTACAGTTTGTTGTAGTCCTTGCAGGATGGATGTTAGCGCCTGCATGGATGCTGCCTGATCTGCAGATGACATCATGCACCCCCTCTAGGCTGGCTGCCATAGTTTGCATCCCCACCCGCACCTCCTTGGCCAGCTCCCGCTGTACTCCGACTACAGTTCTCTCAATGCTGGTGCCTGTGTCATCTGAGTCCTCAGTTGTATTGGAGCTGGCAGGTCTTACAATTGGGGTTGTGGGTGGGTCCTCTGTGATGGCTGCTTGTTCTGTGCTCCTCCTTGTGACAGAAGGTGGGGTCTGGAGGGTTCCAAGGACATCTTGTTGGGTCTGGTGGCTGATGTTTGTCAGCTCGTCATCCATATCATCAGGGTAGTCCTGGACAGGCATATCCGCAGGAGATCCATCGTCCTCTGCAATGAAATAGGGTACAATTAGTGTATCTGTGTTGTGGCATTGGTGATGTGACATGCCTGCCTTGTGATGATTTCACATTGTGATCTTGTTTCCTGTTCATTGCTCCAGTCTTTCAGATGGGCATTGTCCCAGGCCTATGTCCCACCTGCATGTCACATGTATTGTTGTAAGTCATTAGACTTGTCGTCATCATCTTCTCTAGGTGTTGGTTTAGGCCAAATAGTGATTTGCCACCTTCTTGTCCTACTCAACCCTCTGTCTACATCCATTCTCATGGTGAGACCTTTCACTGGCAGTGGGTGCTCTGATGGCACTAGCAGCACACTTAACAATCTGGGCCTGTCCCAGTCTCTGATCTTTCACATCCTCTTATATGTATTTGAAATGTAGAGTATCTTATACATAGCATTGTTATGGCACGATATGGATGTTAGCATTGGTAATGTGTACAGCTGATGTTGGGGAATGTGTGGAGATTGGATTATCCTGATAGTTGTAGCAGTGCCCTATTTCCTCCTCTGACTGTCCAGGTGCATTTCAGTGACCAGTTACATGTGTCCTCCCCCTCAATGCTGTTGCCTGAGCAGTATGACATTTGGGATGTTGCATTGTAACCCAGGCACAGGATGGACCCGGGCATATGCAGCATGGATGTGACCTTAATGCTGTGTAGCTCCTATTGTTGATGACATTGGCTGATGTTTGTTGGAACTGTGAGCATTCAAAATTAACAGGACTGGAACATTTGTTTTGTTTCAGAGGATTGTTAAAGTTGTCATCCTCAACCCACTAACTTAGGTGTGTATGATCCATGGGGACGTTACTGCCATTAGCTACTTGACCAGTACACTGTTACATTCCAGTTGTTGGTATCGCTAGAGGTTGTTAATTGGGCCCGAGTTAATGTAGGGGGTATAGTGGCTGACGTGTGACGGGATGTCAGTTTGACGTTGTGGCCTTCCCTCCTGGCGTGGCTTTACCTTTGCTCCATCGTTGGCATGGTAGCATACCCCCATGGAACTGTTGTTGGTGTTGTGTTATGGTGTGCCCCAGGTTCTCTCTGTACAGGCCATTCCCCCATACCATACCACTTTACCCATGCCACTCCATGTATATGATGACTTCCATGCATTTCGTGGCCGGTATCCCCCCCGGTTGTAGTTGACATTGGTGCATTTTAATTCCCCATGTGACTTACCGTGCATGTGTGTTGTCTCCTGGTAGTCTGCGCTGTCCTGTCCTTGAATCCCTGTGACAATTTCCTCAGGGATGACGGCTGCGACCATCTCCTCCATGTGGTCCAGGGGCTCCAGCTGTGCTGGACTCCCACCTCCAGTCTGCAGTGCTGCCTTCCTGTTCCTGGCCATCTTTTCCTTGGTCCTGCACTTGCAGTCATGCCAGCGTTTCTTGCACTCGATGACTGTTCTGCGTACTTCTGCCACACTGTTAATCTTGTCAACAATTTGTTGCCATATTGCCTCTCTCCTACTGATTGGCAACTTTGAGGTGACAAACAGTTGGTGCTGGTGTTTCGTCGCCTCTTTCACCAGAATTTCCTGTTCCTCTGCACTGAAGCGACACTTTATTTTCTTCTTCAAACTGTCCTGGGTCTTGTGTGGGTCCTCCTGCCTGGTTCCTGGTCTGTTGTCATCTTCCTGGGGTCTGTACAGGCATCTGGGATCCATTTTGGCTCTCCTCTGCTGAAATGGCTGTGTTTGCATCAAAAAACGCTGCATATCCGGTTTGCGGTGTCGTAAATCGACCCACAGTCATTTCCGCTGCGTTAACGTCGTTTTGCTTTACGACTTGACGCTGCGGTGTGCATAAAAAAATGACTTACACCTGTGGTTTGCACCGCTGGGCGGCAAGTATAAATTTGACGCCCGCACCGCACACCGAAATGGCGATAGCCGGCGATACTATTTTTGAGCAAAACAGCACCGGCGCAGTTTTGCGCTAAAAAGTATAAATATGGCCCTTAATACCCAGGAGAAAGTGGATCATTCCCCTATGCAGGCTCCTTGTTGTAAGGAACCAGAGGGAGTTACTTCGCATACTGATAAGTGACACCAGTGAATAGGTTGTGTTTGCAGTAACCAGATATCTCCAATGTGCTTGGTTTGAGAGATCTATGCAGAAATTGTGACTACAATAGTGTCTATGGATGATATCAGACAGTGACTGACCCACCCGAAAGACTACTCGTGAGGCCCTACCAACCCATTTAGTGACTTTATGAATTCTGGTTTGAACCATGTTTTTTATGTATTGTAAATGTGCTTTTATGAATAACATGAATTTCATTCTGTCTATGCTTATTGCTTTTATGGCTTTCAGCCAAAATAAGGCTAAATTATACTAATTATACACTCAATATATCTTCATTTGTGTTCGCACTGCTTTCTCTTTGCTTTACCCTTCATTTTTTGTGTTCCTTCCACTTTCCTTACCTCAGTTTCACTGTTTTCTTGCTTTTTTACCAGATTTTGTGTGGGTTCTCATTGTTGTTTCCTTCGTCTCACTTTTTCAACCTTGTTTTTAACCTCTTTTTTGAGTGACTTCTCCCTGCTTTTTTCTCATTTTAACAGCTATCTCCTTGCTCTTTCTCACATATCATCCTGTCATTTTCATTGCTTTCTCTTTCCTTTTTAGATCAATTTTCAGTGCCTTCTCTTTGTTATTCCCTCGTTTTCACTGCTTTCTCCTTGCTTTTCCCCATGTTATGTGTACCTTCTACTTGCTTTTCCTCGTTTTCACTGTTTCTCCTTGCTTTTTTGTTTCATTTTTTGTGTACATTCCCTAATTTTCACAGTTTTAATTTCTTCCTTTATTCTTTGAGCATCGTTTTCTTGAGCGGCCATCCCATCCCAGTCATCAAATATTTTCTGGACGGTAAATAAATGATGCATATCCCATCCCTGCCATGTTATATATTTTTTGATGGCTGGGATATGCTTGTTTAATATATCATCTGGAAATTACAAGCAAATGTACCTAGATTCATTTGCCACATTGTTGTATGCCATAGGTTGGAATTACGTCATGAAAGTGTGCTATGCCAAACATAGTATGTTTTTACTATATATAAACCTCCTGTCCTACTTTTACACTCTACAATAGTGCTAGAGCACACACTGGGAAGGATTTGGTAGCTATGGAGAATTAGCTAGTTTCCTTCCAATACACCACACACCCCCAAGGAACTTGATGACTGCAATAGCAATAGGTAAACTACAGTCCGATTTTAAGCAAAATCACAAGTCTCCAGGCGCTTACAGGTTGGAGCTAGCCATTTTGTATGAAGATAAACATAGGAAAGACAAGCATGGAAAACATGATCAATTGATTCTAAACTTGCTCTGCTACTGGAGCATTATGAGTTAGAGGATGCCCTATTCTGCCATCTAGACGTTATTGAGTTGAGGGGAAGGCAGCCAAATCGAAACTGCATATAGAGCTTTCTATCACTCGGATCGGTAATACAGTCAAGGAAGGGCTCCACAGACCTAGAACATTTGAAGTCCAGAACCTTACTAGTTAACCGCCCTACAAAGGAAGGGGAAGACACAGTATGTGACACCCACTTCCAGTAGCATAACTACACCTTTTCTTTAGAGGGAAGGGGCCCAGCAGGAGGACAGTTACACGCCTCTCCCAACACAATAGTGGACAGTGATGTCTTCAATAAACTTTTTCAAGAGATCTTTTTGGACCTGTCAAGGGAACAGACTTCCCTAAAAGCATTGGAATAGGAGGACAGTTCTGGTGTTGCCATAATTCTCTTCCAGAACAGAAGTGGTCTTAGGTTGGCTGTGTCAGCTATTGGTTTTCGGCCGCATCCAAATACAGGGGTAGAAGTGGGGTACTTGGGGGCAGAGACACAAGTTTCCTCAGGTACATATGTTCAATGAGGACAAGATTCTTGAGATTCTCAAATCCCCATAATTCTGCCCCATAGAGTGCCCCGCTAAGGTTGTGTGTCAGAACAACGCAGGCCTTCAGCGCGCCTGATTTATGAACCCGGCCCAAACCACAAATGCGTCTCTGCAACGCATTCTTTTACCACGTAAGTCATTACAACGACTTGCTTTGGGGAAAGCGCTGCACTTTGGAATAGTATAATTTACTATTCCAACTCCAGTTAGCGCCACAGTAGGGAAAGTGTTGGACTTAAAGTCCAACATCAGTTCAACAGTACTTTCCCTAAGGCAAGTTGTTGTAATGACTTGAGTGGTAAAGGAATGCATTGTAAAGACGCATTTGTGGTTCAGGCCACGTTGTAAAGGCACAACGTCACTCGAGCCGCGTTGTTAAGGCCATTTCCCCTCTGTTAATTGGTTTCGGATCATAGATCTGAAGCGATGTGGCTATAGGTCTACTTACGGATAAAGGGTGTTCCCTCAATTAAACTCCAACCAATTGTCTAAACTTCAAAGATATAGAATTGATATGTGTTTTCCAGGACATTCTGACTGACAGATTGATACCAAGAAATTTAAATGTGTTAACTTGTTCCAATTATTTTCCACCCAAGTAAGGGTTCCTCCTATATGACTTACGTGGGTTAATCACCATGAACTTAGTTTTTATTGGATTGATTTCTAACCCTCTTGATGTACAAAATTCCTCAAAGCAATTCAGAAACAATTGGAGCCAATTGGGGTTTTGAACACTAACAGTGTATCATCTGCGAATAGTAGTGTCACAATTCTATCCTTGCCTAGAGCCACAGCATCCAATGGCAGAGAGGAAGGGAACCGAACAACATGGTTTGGGTACAGGGAAACAAGGGTTGGGGTTCAATATACACCCCTTCCGTACACCCCTAATAACCTTAAAGGGATTGATGACCTGGCCTTGCTCGCCCCAACGTAGTCCAGCAAAATTGGCTTCATGAAGGCGGACAACTATAGCCAAAATCGCTGAAGGCATTCCCATATCGCAAAGCACTTCCGAGAGTTTGCCTCTGGGAACCAGGTCAAAAGCAGACTTTAGGTCTATAAATGCTACATAGAGACTCACCTTCCCAATCACTACTTCTTTCCAGCACAGAAGTGAAAAACAAAAAATCTGATCAATTGTACTCATTTTACTCCTAAAGCCGACATGATCTGGAGACAAAATATTGTTTTCATATATCCAGTCATTGATTTTTCATAAGAGAGCCTGGCAGAATACCTTCTGTATTGAGCCTATGAGGTTTATGGGCCTATAATTGCCAGGTGAGGACCTATCACTTTTCTTGTATAGGGGTATCACCTCTGCTCCCTTCCAGGACTCGGGAATCATTGCTCCCCTGGCAGTTGCATTAGATAACATAAGATATACTGGGCCCATTTTTCTTTCTCATGCAGGAAAAGATCACCCGGGATGCCATTAGGGCCAGCAGCTTTAGAGCGTACTATGGAATCAAATGAATTGTATACATCGGCCGATTGAACAGACCACCACAACTACTACTACCCAACAGAGAAGGGGGCAGAGCTAATCATTGGTAGACTATCCACACTATATAGGGAAAGGTGGAACCATTCCGATGGCTGTATATTGTTACCTGAGGGGACAGACCCCCTATTACTTCCATTGCTAACCAAAGACCTGAAAAGTTTAGAGTCTTTGTGCTTGTAAACTTCCCTAATAGACTGCCATCTCTCCTCTTCCCACAAAGCCTTGATCTATGTCTGCTTGTAATTGTTCTAACTAATCATACCCGAGCCAGGCTACATTCCCGATTAAACCAATGGGCTCTGTCCCCACTTGTTGGTTTGGGGAAGGTTTGAGATGTTGGCATAGTAAAGGACGATTCCAACATTTTAAAAAACCCAGTGTGAATATCTGAAAACATAGAGAAACTCCCAAACACCTCATCCAGCTTGTCCATTAGTGACACACATGACACCAGATCTTGACTGGTACGGCGGTGGGTGTCTTCATTTAGGATGACCTTACTCCACTGTAAAGAACATCTGTCATTAGAAGGCTGGACCTCCCTGGTAATTTGATGGGGATGGAACACATCTTGCACTCTTTCCTAGGGGGACTCTAATCTAAGGCAGAGGTGGTTATGATCACTAACTGTTGTGTTCCAGACCACCAAATCATCCACCAAGAACCAATGCCTGAGGTCAATCAAGATGTAATCAATATGGCTCTTCACCTGTGGGCCAAGAAAGGTACAAGTGGCTTGCTTATCAGATTTTGTCCTTCCATTAACTGCCCTTAGGCTGAGGCCAAGTGTCATGGCCTTCAGCTGAAGAGCAGCCTGTGACCACTTCTTCACAGGGTTGAGCTCGAGCCTGGGTATATACCAGAAATCATCTTCTTCCAAGCAATAACCCATGTCACTCATACTAAGGGGTGCAAACGTAATGTTGAATCCACTGCTATGATGAGGGTGTGGTTGCTAGTTCTCTCACCCAGCAAGTTCTTCAGTTATAGCAAGGTAGTGCAGTATTTGGCCCCCCATGTACTCTTGGTGTAAATATTGAAAATATCAATAGTAATTTTGTCAGGCCCCGTGAGGCTAAATGCCTAAGATTTCTGGACTATCTGTGTGCAACCATTTCACAGAGCACTGAAGGGTGATCTTCACTCAAATTAATAATCTCTTTACTAGGGATGGCTAAATGATGATAAGTCGTGTAACCAAGTTTATAGGCTGGTTCGACAAGCCAGGCTTCCTGAATGATGCAGATATGTAGGTATCCATAGATAGGCAATGGGGCAGTGGTAGTTTGGACTTTAGCTCCACCACATTCCAAAAAACAATATTGACTTTTGAGGGGACATTCTTAGGATTTAATGATGAGGAAGAATTGTCTTGGTGGTCAGGCCATGATACCAGAGAGCTACAAGCAACACTGGTGGAAAATGTAACTTAATTGGGCCAAAGCAATGGAAAACTCCTTTCCACATAAAAAAAACCCTTGCCAATTGAGCGTCACTTGACACAACTACTGCTGGGAGAACTCACAGGTCCACTAAAGCTATTTAAGGGAACCTGTACATCCATCGGCTGAAGTCAATCTATTTTATTGAGAAGAGAACCATAATCTTGAGAACAAGAAAGGGGGGAGCTTGTCAGATTGCATGGATGTTATAGTTAGGGTCACATTTCAAACTTACAAAACCATAGAAATTCAGCAGTTATAGTTAGAGTTATTTAGAATTATTTCAAGTAACTGTAACTTGGGCCCTAAGGTAACTATAACTTGCGCCCCTCACCATGCACAGTTTTCTCATCAGGAACTTTATTGTACATGTTGCAGTGATATTAAGAATGATGATTTAGAACATGTTATGAGTGATGTAATATATGGGATACACACCAGTTCATGGCAAAGGAGCGAGTTACAGTACCTATAACTCATGCCCTCATCATGCACTGCTAATTACCCCACAAATTGTGGCACTCATGACACCTTTGATAACATCATTAATTATTTCAATGTCATATTTGCAGTAAAATATTTAATGAAAAAACTGCATTTCTGGGGCATGAGTTATAGTTACCTTAGGGCACTAGTTATAGTTACTTGAGATAGCTCTAACTATAACAGGTGAATTTCTATGGGTTTGCACTTTTAAAATGTGAGCCTAACTATAATGTCCCTGATGCTGATCACTTCCACCTCACAAGGTCGGTGTGATACTGCGGGAAGCCAGAAACCCACTAAACATGCAATAAAAGCTCTGCAACTCTTGCACTGACACCAAGATCGCACTGCAGAACGGTGATTCACAAAGAAAGTTTATTCAGCAACGCGTTTCAATCTGACAATCTTTTTCACAGGCAAAGTCAGAAATCAAGTACCCAATCACCTTTAAAAACAAATGTCCAAAGCCCTCAAGAGAAATCATGAACATGTTAGTGAAATATATGAGAACAAACTCATTTTGTACTTTTCATATGGGCATGCAAACTTATTTGAAGGTTATAAACATTTTCATAACTAATTCAATTTCAATCACTTAAATTGTAGAGAGAATAAACAAAAAAGTAAAAAATATAAAATATAAATAAATTCAATTTTTAGGTTAAACAGATGAAAGAGGAGGAGAAATTCTGGCCAAGTTGCCAAACATTTGCACAAAATATTACCTCATCCCCATCTAACACAGCATAATTTCTTATTGTCACCTGTTCATTGACAGATAATACAAATTTTTCATCTTTCAATCAAATCATTATTCTTTCTTCATGATTTTTAATAACATCAAAATCATCTCTGTGAAAAGCCCAATTCATTCATAATAATTGTTCCTTCTCCCTGACTCAAAACCCCATAGAATGAAGAAAAAGTTATATTAATGAGAACAAACACTTATATCTGTTTGTTAGCATGAGCCATACAATTTCAAACCAAAAATGAAAATAAAAAAGAAACTTTAGCCAATGTGCACAAAGAGCTCCTCATCTGTGTTCAAACCTCCCGGTACACGACTGTTCAACCGTATTATGTACTCAAATTCCATAATCCAAAGTTTCTTCTCCCTGTCTCCTCCTCGTTTGGTGAGGACGACCCAGCCAATACAATAAAAGGATAAATCATCAGCATTTTGTGCATGAAAGACCATTCTCTAGCCATGGGATAACTCGGATCAACATTCCTAATAGCCCTTCTATGTTCCAAAATTATTTTTGTAACTGGAAATTTGGTGCTACCTAGATAATGAAGACCACACAGGCATATCAGGACATAAACACAGAAATCACTGTTGCATGTTATTAATTTGTTAATATATCCGGTTTGCCCTGTAGGTAAAAGGTAAGTCTTAACATTTTTACTTGATCTGCATGCTTTGCAATGGCCACACTTATAAAATCCTTGCTGTTCCATAAACCATCCCACTTGGACCATCTGTGACATCATATAGCTGTGTACTAACATGTCCTTCAAAGAGGAGGGTTTCCTATAAGTAATAGAGGGACTGAGAGGTACCTCAGATCCAATTACTGAGTCAGATCTCACAAGATGCCAATGTTTACAAATTATGTTCCTAATACTTTGGGACTTAGCATTATAAGTGGTAATTAAATGAATCTGGTTCAAATTATCCTTTCTTCTGATTCCAGAGAAAAGAAGCTTATCCCTAGATTTCAAATTAACCTTCTCAATTGCTTCTTGTAAGACTCTTCTTGGATAACCCCTTTCCCTAAACCTTTCAATTATTTGTTCCTCTTCTTTTAGATCAGTTGGTAAATCACTACAATTTTGTTTGGCCCTCAGTAGTTCCCCATAAGGGATACTCCATTTTAATTTCACTGGATGATGGCTTCGCCCATGTAATATACTATTACCAGCTGTAGGTTTACGAAAAGAAGAAGTATGGATCATTCCATCTCTCACCTGGATAAAAATATCTAGGAATTGAATCTCTTTATCATCTATTTTATGTGTAAAGGCCAAATTTATACTATTTTCTGAAATGTATTCCAAAAAATCATTAAAGATATTCCATTAATCCAGTGACACCTCACAATAATATTGATGTTTTTCATGAGGTCACAATAAGGGACTTTTTATTGATATGGAAAGACAATTAGCCTGGTCGTATGGATATTATCTCACAACAACAAAAGGGATGCGATTTCATCTTTAAAACGAGATACAAGTTTTGTTATTAAACCCTCTGATAAGGGAAGTGACATTGTTTTGTGGGACATAAAGAAATACACACAAGAGGCTGAGAGACAGCTGATTCGATCAGGAGATTATGAATTCACTAGTTTAGAGGCATATAAACAGTCAATAGTGAGGTATCATGGGATGCTTGGGGAATGGAGATATAGGCCCTCATTTCAACCTCTGCGGTCTTTTTCCAAGACAGCCGAGGTACCGCTGTGCTGAAGACCGCCAGTGTAGGTGGTTTTCCGTGCAGCGAATCATGACTGCTGGCAGCCCTCCGTCCTTTTTCGGACGGAGAGCCGCCAGCAGCCATACTGGCGGTCGGCGGGGAAGTGGGGGCTGCTCCACCTCCACCGCCCCTTCATCAGAACACCGCCCACCGAATCCCAACCCAGGATTCAGTGTGATGGTGTTCTGGTAACAGGGAGCCCGCGGCAGAGCAGCCCCCATGGATCCCGTCCCCTCCCGGAGGATCACTGGACAAGGTAAGGTGATCGTCCGTTACGGGAGGGGGGTGTTATGTGTTGTGTGCGTCCATGGAGGTGTGGGTGTGAGTATGTAGAGGGGGTGTGTGAGTGCGTGTATGCATGCAGGGGGTGTGTTGTGTGTCTGGAAACTGTGTGCAGGTCTGTCTGTTTGCATGTCTGTTTGCATGTGTGCGGGTATGTGTTGTTGTAGTGTATGTGTGTGTGTAGGGGAGTGTGTATGTTGATGTTGGGGGTGGGGAGGGGGGTGTGTATGTTGATGTTGGGGTGGGGCTGGGGAGGGGGGTCCTGCCACCTTTGGTGGGTGGTAGGGGGGTCGAGATTGTGGGGAGAGGACTCGGGGTGGGGGAGACCCCTATCAGTGCCAGGGAAGGAATTCCCTGGCACTGATAGTGCCTACCGCCATGGGTTTCGTGGCGGTTCCAAACCACCTGAAATCCATGGTGGTATGCAGGGTCCTAATCCCGCCTGCAGTCTGTTGCCAGCCATTGGGCTGGAGACCGAAGTCTCCAGCCCAGCGGTAATCACTGCCCTGGCGGTCGGAGTGGAGAAGTGGCAGATGCCCATGGCCGTAACCGCCATGGTCATAATTAAAAAAAAATGCGCCGGCCTGATGGCGCTATTACCGCCACTTCTCCCCCACCCGCCAGGTTTGTAATGAGGGCCATAGACATTTGTTATGTGAGGAAGAGTACCAGTTCTTATATGTAAAGAAACCAGTAGCCCCTTGTTTTTATTTGCTCCCTAAGAGTCATAAGAATATGAATAATCCACCGGGCAGGCCGATAATTTCTGCGAATAATAGCTTATGTGAATCTACCTCTGTCTAACTTGATTACTTTTGGCTACCTTATGTTTTGAATTTACCATCGTATTGTCGAGACAGTACTGACTTTATCAAGCAGAGTAATGAAATATCATGGCAGGAGTTGTATTTTCTAGTTACAATAGATGTAGCATCTCTTTATACTTGTATTGATCATGAACAGGAGATTGCTTGTGACCAAAGCTACAGCCAAAACGCGTTGGAGGGGAGATTTATTTTTTCCAAATATTTTTATTTTGAACTTGCAGCATTTTGGAGGGGTCCTGGCCTTCCTTGAATGAAGAGGAAAAATTGTGTGTATATATATATATATATATATATATATATATATATATATATGATTTTATTGCAAATTTTAAAATGTCAATGATGTCATGGAAGGTGTTATAAATGATGTAATATGTGGATTAATCAACGAAAGCGCAATTTATTGTTACCTTAGGGTGCAAATTATAGTTACTTGAATCAACCATAACTATAAATGCTGGATTACTACGGGTTTGTGTGAGTTAGTTCGGAACCTAACCTTAGCGTCTCTGTAATTTTTGTTTTTTTTCAGTAACTTTTGATTGTTTTTCAAGCATGCACATTAATATGACCAGTGCCATGCATGTCATTCACCCATGTGCAGTGGGGGTTGGCCACGTGCATCCAAACCCAGCAACGCTTAGCATTCAGCCATACGCAGCATAGGGTTGGATGCAGTGGGTGTTTTTTTCATTTCTCTCTTGATATGCAGAACCACTGCTCTGAGCCCAACAGTCAATTTGTGGATCGGTTAAAAAAATTGGTCAACTTTTTGCACATGAGGGTCCCTAAGGGACCCCCTCTGTGTGGCCTATGGGGTCAGGATACCTGTATCCTGTCTCCTTATGTGTTTCTGCACTCTTCTTTTCTCACCCCCTGTTGATGCGACAAACAAAATGTCAGCTGCAACTTTTCTGCCATGTTGCGGCTAGCCAAGTAGAGACTTGCTTTTACACGGATCCGCTTTTACATTTTTAAATCTAAAATAACTCAGAATCTTCTGAAAAGATTTACACTCAATAATAAAAAACACAAACTGAGGATAAATCTTGCTTTCTGCCAAAATTGGTGTAATTCTGTTCAGTAGATTCTGATTCAGTGATTCGGGCTGTATCCATGTCTAAAGAATGCAAAATCCCCATGGACATAGAGTGGAAAAAAGTGTTTTGGGGCCCTCCTTTTTCCCCGCTTGATGAATCAACCTAAATCTTTCCATGCAGAACTAGGCAAAGTAGGACACTTTGTTTGGAATATTTATGAAGATTTGTCAAATGACCAAAGCTATTAGCAAAACAAAAAACACTTTGTCTATAGGAAAAGTTGGTCCTAGCTACAACTACCTACTAGCTATCCACAGTAGGTAATATACATGTATAAATGTATTTTTCCAATGAATTCACTCTACACGTACTTCAGGTAATTTGGGAGGAGAAACGAGCCACACTAGATGAATTACTTCAAAAAGTGTTGTATCCAGAGGACAAACAACGAGTTTCAACCACAACTGGGTCTTCATCACATGACTTGGTAGTTTAATTAAGTGTGTTAAGAAACAGTGAGGACAGATTGCATAGAGGAAAATACCATCATTCTAGTTTCTTATAATGGAAAACTACCAATAATTCATTAGGTACTTTGCGATCCCACTCACAATGAACCAAAAGCTCAGATTTATCAATACAATAGTTTTTAAATTTATAATTGTTGATTCAGTAGGCTTTAAAAAGCCACAATGCCTTTTTCATATTTCAAAAAACACATTCTTCATAATGTTGAAAACAATCATTTTCTATTTATTCATCTGTATTCACTATTTAACTCAAATTCATATAACCAACAGTGTACACACTTTAGTTCATTACATATTCTTCATTTTCCCTTCAGATGCTTGAACCAATGTTGTCAGTAGTGTAAATAATTACAATCTCATTACACTTACTTAATATTTAGATGCCCATTATGATCGGCGCAGTAGTCTTCCAAAACTGTCAGTCATTGTCTGTGGTGAAGGAGTGGCCTTCTAGCCTATACGTTTCCCATTCTGTGTTTCAATTCCTCCTAATTCAACGAGGTGCTCCTTAAATTTCTGTGAGTCATCTACAGGGCAATATACATAAATTGAATCATGAGCTGGGATTACTGATGTTTGCCTTTTGAGCAATAATATAAAATTTGCTTTACTGCTGAAAACTACGATTACAAGTTTGCCTCTGTCCTAGAGGTAGGAAGCCCAACAGGGGCTCATTTTGCTGTACTTCTTATAAATGGACAAAAAGTTCTTCATCTACATTTATGCCTTTTGGGGTTTTACAAACTGCTTCCAGGATAAACTTGGAATCAAATTTTTCAGGGATGCTGTTCTATTCCTACCTCTCGAGTGTTTATGCACTGAGTCAAGGCCAAAATATTTGCCCACCAGTAGGTAATTATAGTTAGGACCTAGTTTCCATAGTGTTTTTTGTTATGATAATAGCTTTGGCGCCGATTGATGAATCTTCACAACATTTTAAAAACTAGTTTGTCACTCACTTCAGCTGCTCTCTGGAAATGTGTGGGGTGATTCAGCAAGTGGGAGCGGAAAGAAAGGCAGGATTTTGAACACAGCCTCTGCTCAAACCGCTGAACAAAATTACACCACATTTAGCAGAAATCTAGATTTTGGTCAAAGAAGGAGTGGATTTTGCAATGTGGTGTATGCCCGTTCAGTAGTTTTGGAATTATTAAAGCAAAAAGATTTACGTATATCTAGGGATGCAGAGGGTCTGCTGATCTGACATATCTCAAAATGAAATCTGACTGACTGCCACCACTTCAACCAGGAAGTGGTGGCAGCCATCTTGGGACTCAGCTGAGTCTAAGTCCCCAAATAATGAAAAAAAGAACAGAAGGGGGCAGGGTAGGAATATCCTGACCCTCTAGGCCTAGTGGTGGGGTCACACACGGACTACCTGGAAGACAAACATTTTATTTTTACTTTATTTGGGAATCCTCAGCCGATCTGCAGGAATTTTTTGAAAAGCAAGTTTGGTTACAGCGCTTGCTTTGTTTGCCTCCCCCAGGGGTAGGCCAGGTCCTGGGGGAATATAGTTTATATAGTAAGGGGACCCGATTTACAGGGCCCAGTTGAATCTGAAAACTGGAAAGTGGGTGTGGATCTCCCCTTGCTAGGTTGGTTTGGACCCAGAATACCCCCATCCCCCAAAGACCAACTGAAAATGGTAGGGTGGCCATGAGTTCCCCTTCTCAGGCCGATTTCACCCCTGGGGACCGTCACCCCCCCAGATTCTGCCAAGAAAACAGAGAAGGGGACCTCATAGCCCCCCTCTCTGGGCCATTTTCCGCCCGGGTCCTCCAATACCCCGGGGCCTGGTTGATGTAAAAAATGGGGAGGGGGCTGTGTGGTCCCTCTCCCTGGACCATTTTCAGCCCCAGTGGATCCCAATCCCTGGGCCTGCTGTGCCCACAAATGGGAGGTGGCCACGCGCCCCCCCTCCTGGTGCCACTGATGGTCTTGGAGACCCCATCCCAGAGGACTGGCTCCAGCTATGTCCTGGGCTGCTTACACCTGGGAGAAAGTGGCTTTCCAACTCACACTGGTGTAGGCAGGGAAACCTGTGTTTGCCCTCTCTTGGTGGGAACAATTTCAAAGGTTGAGCCAAGCGAGAGAAAACACTATGGCCCTCATTATGACACTGGCAGTAACTCCTGCTTACCGCCATGCTGACTGCTGCCAACATATTGCCGCCGCAGCGGATTACCCCTACCCATCTTATGACACACATAGCAATCCGTCACTATACAGCCACACACACAAGTCCGCCAGCCCAAAGGTCAGTGATAAACTGGCGGCAGCAAAACCCACACTGTTACGCCAATAGAACTACGCCCACAGCATTATGACCCACGAATCACTGTGGCTGACATTCAATGGCGATAAACGAGTGGTGCCACACACCGGCGTGCTCAAAATACATACACACACATACAAAACAACACTACATTGGACAATTTGAATAACACACACCTGACACACATACACACACCAGACCCACACCACTGTAAAACACACACCCACATTACCCACAACCCTTCACCAATACAAACAAGTGCCACAAGAGAGATAGCAAGACCACAGACAAGACCACAGCCACACACCACCATCACCAACACACCATCCACGCACCTTACATCACACACCCCAATGCATCACCCTACATACCCACACCACTCACACTACACCCATGGCACCACAAGAACACCCCAGGTTCTCGGAGGAGGAGCTAAGGGTCATGGTGGAGGAAATCATCCAGGTAGAGCCACAGCTATTCAGGTACAGCAGACATCCATTGCAAGGAAGATGGAGCTATGGCAGAGAATCGTAAACAGGGTCAATGCCGTGGAACAGCACCCCAGAACAAGGGATGACATCAGGAAGAGGTGGAATGACCTATGGCGGAAGGTGCGTTCCGTGGCAGCAAGACACCAAATAGCTGTACAGAGGACTGGCAGTGGACCCCCACCTCCTCCCCCACAACTAACAACATGGGTGGAGCAAGTCTTGGCAATCATGCATCCTGAGGGCCTGGCAGGAGTAGGAAGAGAACTGGACTCTGGTAAGTCAAATCTCTATGACTAACACCACCCCTACCTGCATGGCATCAAAAATTCCAACCCTTACCCTCATTCCCATCACTCCACCACCTCACACACACCCCATCACAACCCACCCCTCCCAATACCAAGCCCTGCATGTAATACCAATGCACGGACCCCCATCACAGACCTGCATGGACACCCGTCTCCAAAGCATGCACACTAGAGAAAATCACCTAGCCCACCAAATAACTACTCACACAAGTAAAAGCTCCCAGGGCAACACACCCATGCACAAGATGTCACAGGCAGAAACAATAACACTGCATTTACTGTCCCCAAAGGTCCCCCACCCAACGTCACTGGAGAGGAGGTGCCAGCAACATCCAGGCCCCCCCAGGAGAGGCCCACAGTGATGACAGCAGCTCTGGACGCCTGGATCTGGATGACCAACCTGGCCCATCGGGGACCTCCGGACTGTCGGTTACCCAGGCACAGTCCCATACCACCACAGAGCCTCCCCCCTCAGGAAAGGCCAGCACAGTACCCACTCAGCAGGCCCATATCTCTGTCCCCAGGATATGTCAATCAGCAGTGTGTCCACCACTACAGGGACCCCAGGCCATCCCACCAACAATGGACGATCAGGGGCTTGGGGTCAGATGAAGTGGGCAGACGGTTCAGGGTACAGATGCACAGGACAACAGGGAAGCTGGGAGGACTGCTGTGTGACAGGGGGAGGACAGGCAAGGGGAACTGACTCTCCAAGAGGCCTATGCAGGGATCCTGGGAGCATACCACCATTCCCAGGGTCGATGGGCCAGATACTGGACAAGTTGCAGGAGACCCACTGCTGCAGGAGGGACAGTACCTGGGGATCGTGGAGGACTTGAAGGACATAAACACCACCCTGGTCACCATTGCAGTGGTGCTGGCAGACATGGCCAACACCATGAGGAAGGCAGTGGCACGCCAGCGGGCCCCTGACACTAGCAAAACCGATGAACAGCCCTCCACCTCCGCTCCCACTAGTGGACAGGAGGCCCTGCTACAGGACCAACAGGCCACCAGCACCCTCCCATGCAGAAGGAGAACCACCCCACAAACGGTCCCAGCAATCCAGGCTGAAGCCAGAGACTATTACCAAGACCACAGCCAGGAAATAATCCTCTCCTGAATGTCACCCTTGTGTCCCACCCTGTCACCCTGTCCACCTTGAACTGCCACTGCTCCATTTCCTATGCCCCCTTGGACAATGCACCTATGATCCACATAGACTGGACTCTATCTTGGACATTCCCCCACCATCGCCCCAGCCCATTGCACATCCCCCTCTACTTATTGGCACTTAAATAAACACCATTTGAAAAAATACAAGTATGGAGTCTGTCAAATGATTGAACTACAGTATGTATTCATTTAACAAGCTTTAAACACTGCAATACAACTGTACATTAATGTATGCATAGTTATGACCTGTAGTTGGCTGCAGTCAACACACAAAGAGCGATAGAGGGGCACAAATATCTGAAAATTGAGATGTCAAAGGGTACAGTAAGTGGCCAGAGAACTGGGAAAATCAGCCTGCCAGTGAGAATGTCAAACACAAAACTGTCAATGTAAAGTGAAGTTACGAGTGTCTTACCTGTGTGTCATTGGAAGTATTTTCCTAATATTGCACTTCTGTTGTCCTCATCCTCATATTCTGCCTCCTCAACTTCACTGTCCACAGGGTCCACTGTTGCCACACGCCCATCTCAAGCCTCATCCTCCTGCAGAAAAGGCACCTGGCAACGTAAGGCAAGGTTGTGCAACATACAGCATGCCACGATTATCTGGCAGACCTACTTGGGTGAGTAGTACAGGGATCCACCTGTTAGATGGAGGCAACAAAATCTGGCCTACAGGAGGCCGAATGTCCTCTCTATGATTGTTCTTGTTTGCCCATTTGCCTCACATTCCTCTGCCCTTGTCCTAGGATTCCTCACAGAGGTCAGTAGCCATGAGAGGTTGGGGTAACCAGAGTCACCTGCAAATATCGAGGGACAACTGTTAGCCACACACTAACCCTTAGGGCACACAACATACTCATACACCAACACCTATTGGTGTAAAGCAGTCTCACCTATTAGCCACACCCGGTGCCTCTGGAGTTGAGCCATCACATATGGTATGCTACTATTTCTCAGGATAAAGGCATCATGCACAAACCCAGGATACATTGCATTGACATCGGAAATGTACTGGTCCGCCAGGCACGCTATCTGCACATTCATGGAGTGAAAGCTCTTTCAATTTCTGAACACCTGTTCATTTCTCTGTGGGGGTGGGGGACAAATGCAATATGTGTACCATCAATCAATAGCCCCAATAATGTTGGGGATATGTCCCATTGCATAGAAGTCAGCTTTCACAGTAGCCAAATCCTCCACCCGGGGAAAATGATGTAGCTGCGCATGTGTTTAATCAGGGCAGACAACATCTAGTCAGCACTCTTGAGAACATTGGCTGAGACATTCCTGCTGCCAAGCCCACTGTCACTTGGAAGGAGCCAGTTGCCAGGAAACAGAGCACAGCTAGGACTTGCACAATAGGGGGGATCCCTGTGGGCTCACGGATAGCAGATATCAGGTCAGGCTCCATTTGGGCACACAGCTCTGTGATTGTGGCCCTGTCCACTCTGTAGGTGAGGATGATGTGCCTGTCCTCCATTGTTGCCAAGTCCACCAGGGGCCTGTACATGGGGGATGTCTCCATCTCCTATTCATCCGCAGTGGTTGCAATCTAGGGGGCAAAACGGTGAGCAGCTGGTCAGTATTCCATATTTCCAAACACTACACTGCACTGCATGTTGTGACTGTAACAGTAGATTGTTGGATAGGCCCAAATGGTGCCTATTTGTACTGGGACACAGTTAGGTGCCATGGCCTGCACCCACCCTGAAATGGTTTCTGCCTGTCCTGTATGGAGGGACATGTGGAAATTAGGTAATTCCGCTGCCGTTGTGTGCCGTTGTGGGAGGCAGTTGAGAACCACCATGCAACTCCTCATTGGTTAACATTGGGCCCTATCGTTTACAGTGGCCAATGGTGATGTACGCAGGCAGTGACGATACGCTTGGGGGCATCACAGCAGCCACAAGGGGGTGAGTACACTGCCCCAATATACTACTTGCACCTGGTGGGGTGGCATCCGGGTGGGGGATGTGTGCCTGTGGGTGCCCCTAGGCCAGGCTGGACATTGCAGGGTAGGGCCCATGTTGGGCAGGGTCTGATGTAAATCTCCTCCAACCAAGCTAGTAGGCATCCACTACTGGGCAGGGGTCTGTGGGTCTCAGGTGTGCTACAATTGGCATTAAGTATCCCTGTCCTTGGGCTTGTGACTTGCATTGTGACTGTTAGTGCATTGCCTAGTCCATAGGGCTGTTCCCTGTGTGTGTGTGTCATGTACGCCAATGGTGCTGTTGTTGCCGCCATTGACCAAGTGTATCCTTTGTCTCTTTCCCCCTTTTTGTTTTGTTACCCTGTCCTTATGTGCATTAGCATCATCTGGTGGAGGAGCAGAGGCACCGGCAACGGGGAGAGCTGTATCCCACAGGGCCCAGGAGGCCGAATCCACCAACGGTGAGGGCACAAGTGGGACAGAGGGCGAAGGGTACACAGTGGAGCACCACGGCAGAGACTGGAGGGGACAGTTCTGACAGTGACACCTCCTACGATGGAAGCTCCCTGGTGGTGGCGGACACCTCTGTGCCTACTCCAACTACAGGTACAGCCACCCCCGTCACAGCACCGCCCACCCAGCAGCCCCTCAGCGTGTTTCCCGTGCCCGCTCACCCAGGAGGGTGGGCATCTCCTTCGCCCCAGGCACCTCAGACCCTGCCCCAGTTATCCCTGCTGCCCTGAGAAAGGAGGCTATTGACCTCCTGCGATCCATCTCTGTTGGGCAGTCAACCATTGTGAATGCCATCCTTGGGCTGGCAGCGCATTTGCAACAAACAAATGTATTCCTGGAGGGCATTCACTCTGGCATGGAGGCCCAACAGAGATCAATCCAGGCTCGGGCCTCCTCTCTTATGGCAGCCATTGTTCCTGTTTCTAGCCTCCCCCCTCCAACTTCCTCTACCCAGTCCCAGTCCCATTTCCCTCAACCCCAACCTATCCCAAGCACACAGGCAGACTAGCATGCACCCAGGACAACACACAGGAGTGGTTCAGGCAAACACAAGCACCACACATCATCCAACAGGCTCTCACACAAACACTATCCAAATGCAGACACTGCCTCCACTGTGTCCCCCTCCTCCTCATCATCCACCTCCCTCCCAGTAGCGTCTACACTCACACCTGCATGCACTACCTCCTCATCCACTACCTCTGTCACCGGCACACCTATCAGTACACACCCCTCACTGGCAGTCACCACCCACACATCCATGCACACGTCCCCTGTGTCCTCTCCCACTGTGCCTGTGCTCCCTCCTCCCAAAGTACACAAACACAAGCACTCAAACACCCAACAGCCATCCACCTCACAACAGCATCCTGCCCATGCACCCACACCCAAACACAGCACCTCCTACAACCACTTCCTCTTCCTCCACTTCCAAACCTTCACCCTCTTCCCACCCCAATGTCCTTAAGAAGCTTTTCCTCTCCACAGTTGACCTCTTCCCTACCACTAATCACTACCCCCCTGTCCTTCACGGCGGGCCAGGGTGGTCAGAACCCAGGCGAGCACCTCAGCCACCCAGTCCATGGCCACAGTAGTGTCGACAGCTACTGCAGGTGGGAGAGGATCCCACTGAAAGGGTGCCTGCACCAGGTGCATCAAGAAAGGGCAAGAAGGTACCACCAGCTGTGACAGGGAAGGGCAAGGAGGCACCACCAGCTGCTGACAGTAAGGGCAAGGGGCCTGCACCAGCAGGCAGGAAGGACAGGGGTCCTGGTGCTGGGACACATTCAGAGCCCCCACCACCAACCATGGTGGTTCAGCCATTTGAGGCTGCAAGGGATGGGCTGGAGCCTCCCCCCACCACTGCCAGCACTGACACCAGCACCACTGCCAGCAGCTCCAGTGAGCAGCTGTCCGAGGCTTCAGGGGATGGGCTGGAGCTTACCCTCGCCACTGCCAGCACCGCACCAGCACCACTGCCAGCAGCCGCAGCCCCAGTAGGCAGCCATCCGAGGCTGCAGGGGATGGGCTGGAGCCTCCCCCCACCACTGCCAGCACTGACCCCAGCCCCGCCACTGCCAACTCTGAGCACCCGTCACCAACGGCAGACAGTGTGTAGTCCTGCCTCCATGGGCTGTTGTGCGTCCTGGCCCCTGCAAATCCTGTGGGTCTGACACCCAGGTGAGAGACTGTGACCTTGCACTTCCCAAGATCTGCATCACAGGGCACAATGACCCCTCCAGAACCAGTGGGAGAAGTCATCCACTCACTCCATACTTCCTAGGATGAAGCACACTGGGCTCAAAGCCCCCTCCAGAACCAGTGGAAGAAGCCATCCACTCACCCCATCCTTCCCAGGATGAAGCACACTGGGCACAAAGCCCTCCTCCAGAACCAGCGGAGAAGCCATTCACTCACCCCATCATTCCCAGGATGAAGCACACTAGGCAGAAAGGCCCCTCCAGAACCAGTGGAAGAAGCCATCCACTCACCCCATCCTTCCCAGGATGAAGCACACTTGGCACAAAATCCCCTCCAGAACCAGTGGAGATGCCATCCACTAGAGAGACTGTGGCCTTGCACTTCCCAGGACCAAGCAGTGGGCAATCCACCCACTTGAGAAACTGCGGCCTTGCACTCCCCAGGACCAAGCAGTGGGCAACCCACCCACTTGAGAGACTGTGGCCTTGCACTCTTGAGGACATCACACAGCGCATATAGCCCCCTCCTGGACCAGAGGTGTTGTACCATCTTCCGGCTGAGGTGCCCCCCCACACCCCACCCCCCTGAGGTGCCTGTGTATTTTCAACCTGATGCCCTTGCGGTGTTCTCTCCTTGTTGTTGCAGGAGTGAGGTGGGGCCTTGGCCTCTGTGTTGTGGCCCTGTGGCCCACGGACATTGAGAACTGGGCAGTGTCCCAACATTTGTTAATATGTATATACGTTTGGATTTTGATGCACTTAGTAATATTATTTTATCATATTACACTCACTTTCTTCAATTCCTTTTGTCCTTGCATTATTCCTGAGGGGTACGGGGTGAATATGTAATAATACTGCATCTGGTTGTGTGTATGGTGTTGGGGGTGGGGTGTTGCATGTGTGTGTCACTCTCTTTTTCCTCCCCCCTCCCTTGTGTGCTAGGCGGTAGTACTCACCGTGGTCGTCTTCATCCGCATTGATGTTCATAATGCAGCAGAAGGAAGACAAGCATCGGAAATATGTGCAGCTCGGGCTCATTGGCATCGTGGCTGTTCTCTGAGTCTCCACAGATGAGTACTTTTGATGTCGTTGGTACCGACCCAGAAAAGGTGGCGGATGGACGGGTCGTAATAGTGTGGGCGGTGCACTGTCTTCCACCTGGCTGTTGGCGGTTACCACCATGGTGCTTGTTGATTCTGCCCTGGTGATCGGTGTGTTAAAGTGGCTGTCTGTCTGAGCGCTTTCCGCCGTGGTCATAATTCCATTTTGGTTACCGCAGGCCTGTTGGCGGTATTACCGCCCCTTTATCACTGACTACCAGGGTTGTAATGAGGGCCTATTTCTGCTCCCAGTGGGTGGGAGCATGACAGATGCGGGCTTTTCATCTGCTTCCCTGCCTGCACTGAAGTGGGCAGGAAAAGAGATGGAAAAACTGCTCCCATCCACAGAGAAAACCACTTTTAGCTGCTTCCTGCAGTTAGGAGCAATGCCAGCTCCCACCGAAGGCAGGGAGCCGGCTGGGACTGCAAGGACAATGGGGCTCCTCCTGCAGCACCAAATTAAAGATGTAGTGAGTGCCCTGGGTGGGATTCAGGGCACCCACCCTTTAATGACAAACCCCAGGGGGTGACGTCCCCAGGGCTGAAAATGGCCTGAGGAGGGACTCCAAATGGCCTCCTTCAGGAAATAGCTGGGCTCTGGGGGATAGGGTCCCCAGGGCTGAAATAGTCCCGGTGAGGGGCCCCTTCTCCCTTTATAATATGGCTGGGCCCTTGTAGATGATCCCTCCAGGCCTATGATAATCCTGAAGAGAAAGGCTGCATGACCCTCCCCATTTTCAATATGGCCAGTCCTGAGGAGAAGGGGTGCCCAGGATCAGAATTGGCCCATAGAGGGTGGCTGCATGCCCCACTCCCCAGTTATCCACTTGTGAGCCCTGGAGATGGGATCTCTGGGGACGAAAATGGCCCAGGGAGGGAGGCCTTATACTTCCTCCCATAAAACAATGTGCGGGGCTATGGGGAATGTTGTTTCTGGAGACAAAATTAGCTCAGGGAGGGTGGCTTCATGCTCCCCTCCTGATTTGGCTGCATTTGGGGGGGTTGGCCAAAGGGCCAGGACACAGATAAGGCCTTTTGACCAACCCCGCACTGCTCTTAGCCAAAATCTATGTGCAGCATGGGTTTGGCTGCATGAGGGGTGCTGGATGCAGGGCCTGGCCACAGAGAACAGCAAGGATGTGTTTTCTGCCCTTCAGACCTGGCAATAAATAGCAGTTTTCTGGGAGATGGGGTCACTAGTACAATGCTTAGATCTGGCCCCAGAGAATAGTGTACATGGGGCTGATCTAGACTTGGACATGCCCAACAATCGTGTTCCCTTTTAAAAAACACACTGGACTCCGTGGCTTGGGGAGGGGAGCGTGTGCCAAGTAAAACTCATGCACTGAAGTAACACCCTTGCCCTGCACTGTGTATGACATCACTCATAATGTTCTATGACATTGCTAGCACAGGGGCTTTAATTAGAAATGTATTAATGAGTGTTATGTATTTTGAATAATGAGTTATGTAGAAAATGAATTAACATAGACAAATAATGCACGCATTTGAAAATGTGACCTCAAAGAATGGCCACCAGTGTTCACAAAATGTACTAATTGATGATTAATGCATAGGAAATATTGAAAAATGTACTAGGCTAATGTAGTAATATGTCATATTATGGGTTATGAGGTATGCTCTAGCTTTATTAATTGTAGGCCTTAACTTAGTGAGTATCTTGGCCTAGTCTTGCCAGGCCTCATGCAGAAGCTGTATTTCTTAGCATTTTATCAAAATGCTGACTAACTGAATTAAACTGTGAATTGTCCATTGTCTTGTTAACAGTGCTTAACAGAACCTTTTAGTGATAACCGACTGCAAGGAGATGATGTTCCCGCTAGTGTAACAACTTACGTGTAATGTGTGTGAGATGTACTTTCCCAGGACGCAAAAAAATGAAGACACTGACCGGAGCTCAAGATGCAACAATATTGTTACCTGACTAGCTGGATGATGAGAATATCCTAAAGTGAACCAATCAACTGCATGTGAATAGACAAATATTAGAATTCATAGATTTGGTATAGAAATATTATTGGGTATAGTATAAACGTACGATAAATTGACCAATAGCGAATTAGGGGATAGTTTGGGTGACAACGTGGCAGAAGAGAATTACACAGAGACACTTTAGGAGAGGGAGAAGACTTATTCAGATATTGAGAGAAGAAACTTTAGAGGAGAAATTTGAGATTCATTCTGTCATTGGGCTCATACTCTGTCTGAGAGCCTGATGCTTTGCTGGTCGACGGATGACCTGAGGATGAAGACTTATTCTGCCTTGCTGACCTACATCGAGGGTAGGTAGATATGATGAATTGTGACTGTTATGCATTTTATGTCTTTTCTTTCTAGGTACCAACTGTACTGTTTTTATAGATTCATAGTTAGCTGTTGTTCTAAATTTGTGTTTCTAAAATGTTTCACATGCAGTCCAACATGCTGATGCTAATCTGATGTGAGTTAATGGCACTCATAAATGACTGACAATGACAGGGACCAATGACTGATGAATTGCCTTGCTGAATTCTATGTCTGCTATAACTTTGCCTCAACTGACTCTGACATTGATTTGCACTGTCTGTAGCTCTAGAATGTGTTGTGGTTCAAGCTTTGATTAGATTGCGTTTCTTCCGCCACTTTGGACAACCAGTATTGTTCTTATATGTGTTTAATTTGATTTTAAGATCAATCTACATGACTGTAGCATTATTAATATAAGGGAAATAAACTTACTAAATTTTACTAAGAGTGTGGTGATTCATGGCTGAAAGGTCATGGTGCGTGACATTTACTTACCCCATTGATTATTGATTTTATTGACTACTAATGACTGTGGATCATCGTGTATTGATTATTGATTATGTACTGGAGCTATGGTAAGAACTTCTTAACTACGAGTCAAAAGGTTCATCGACCTATTTGCGTCCCCTTGTAAGTTTACTTATTAAGGTCTGACGTGCTAACCACATCATCGATAACATGACTGTAACATCAAAAATGACATCAATGATGAAAACACTGTTAATGGCAGGGGTGTAAATCATAGTTACTTTAAGGCATGAGATATACTTACTTGAAATAACTATAACTAGTGAATTACAGTGTTTTGTTTGTTTAAAACGATATAATTTTGCTGATATTTTCACCAAACTATAATTTCCCTGATGGTAAGGGCAAGTAAGTACCTCCACTCAGCAATAGGCCACTAACTCCCACTAGGTTCAGTTAGGTCTCAATAAATTAACCCCCGCTCAACTCTTGGTAGCTTGGCAATGAGTGACAAGGCTTAACTTAGGAGACAAAATGTAAAGCATTCAAGTATCAGAAAACACTAATTATATAAAACACAGGAAACAAATCCAAAACCTATTTATAAAATAGTACATATTTTTAGCTTTAAAATGACACCAAAATTAATAAAATCGGATAAGGGGAACGGGAGATATGAATTTTTAAAGAATTCGTGTTTTTTAGCACTTAGAAACGAATATCGCCAATCTGGTAATCTGGTCACACCTCAACCGAGGAAAAGTCAAAGTTTAAGGCCAACCGCGATGTAGCCCTGCTCAGCTACAGCAAGCGAAAGGCCTCGGTCAAAAGTTTACCTTCAGACTTAGTCATTTTCTTGAAGATTTTCTTCAGCAGGACGAAGTCACCAGTCCGATCTGACCTCCCTGGAGCCCTTCCTTGGATGTGCGTTGTGGGAGCCCTCAGTGAAGATTTCTATGTTTGGACTTCGAGATAAAAATCCTTCTACCGGGGCAAACATGAATCTTGATCCGACGTCCTTGAAGCCCTCTTCGGATAGACTGTGCGGGAGGTCCCGGTCAACTCTCTACATTCAGACTTAGACACTTTTTTGGAAATTTTCTTCAGCGTGATGAACCTGCAAGTCAGGCTGGCTTGTGGTTGAGGCTGGCTAGAGTTGCCATGGCGGGTCGGTCCCTTTATGGAGCTTTTCCCAAAAAATTCTCCAATCTTCTCCAAACCTCTGGATTTTCTTTCAGAAGGTCTTTTAAGGTTCTGTCGGAGTTCTCAGCTCACCCCAAGGTTCCAGAAGCTCTTATTTGCTCCTTGAGGGTGCAGACTACAACTCCCAGAATGCACCTTGGCCACTGGACAGTGGTCAGATGGTCAGTTTATTCCGGATCTGAGACAGGGGACTCTGGTTAGCAATTTTTCACCTGTAGCAAACAGGAGTACCTCCTTGAACTAGTTGAAGCCTGGCAAAGTCCTTTTTGTGGTGAAGCCCAAGTGTGCAGCTATGCAGTCCTTCAGAGTGCAGTGTCCAGGGGCAGGGCAGGGGTTCAGCAGGGCAGTCGTTCTTCTCCTGATGTTCTTCC
This sequence comes from Pleurodeles waltl, assembly GCF_031143425.1. Classification (NCBI taxonomy): domain Eukaryota; kingdom Metazoa; phylum Chordata; class Amphibia; order Caudata; family Salamandridae; genus Pleurodeles; species Pleurodeles waltl. The sequence goes on from NC_090439.1 coordinate 276,763,943, forward strand.
TAGGGAACTGGTAGGGATCTGAGGTGTGGGTGAAGCTCTGTCATATTTATCCTTGCTCCTGGGTGAAAAACAGGGGGGTCCTGTTTCTCCAATCAGATGCAGGGTCCTTCCCCCTGTGATGACCACTTCCTGGGAATTGTGGCAAAAATCAATCCCAGGGAACAACATTCTTCAAAAATCCATCATGGCTGAAACTGATTTTTGGAGGTTACATCTGGCTGAACCCACCAACTGGTGTGGCCACAAATCCTAAACACACACCTCTCCTGCCCTTTCCTAATCTAACCAAGAGGGCACCTAATTGTCTGGGGTTGCAGGATGTGAGGGAGGTGCTAGGTTCATGTTGGAATATATATATATATATATATATATATATATATATATATATATATATATATATATATACAAGTTTAGGTGGAGTGTTTTTCTAGGGATAGGATTACCACAGTGTTACCCATTACATGCTAGAAAAGTGACAAATACTTTGTTCATTTGTGCAAAGTATTTAAGCATAGGATTGTCTCATGCTATCCATTTGGAGTTGAAAAATGGCGAAAGTCTTTCACTTCTTAAGGAACAGTATTACTGCTCTGGATTAGTAAAATACCATTCATGCCAAGGTGGAATAAGTAAAATCACTTCCTGACACATATTTCACTTTCATTAGGGTTCCACAGAGAAATATGTGCGACATACATGTATGTGTATGTGTATATGTGCATGTTTGTACATGTTTGTGAATACATATATATTTTAAAAAACTCTGTATGGGACAATGCATGATTAGGCGTTACATGGGCAAGCATGTCTGGGTGTATAAATTTGGATTTGTGCATGTACATGTTTCTATTAACATGAGTTAACACATTGTATAAGTGTGAGAAAGTGGTTTATTAGTTGTGAAGAATTTGTGTGCACCACAAGTAATAAAGTAACTGATTTGTTGAGGCCAGTCAAAAGTTTCAGTAATTTTAAACCTGAGCTCAACCCCTGTGGGCACAGCGCCAAGAGACTTATCTTAGAGTCAACGTGTAAAGCATTTAGAAGTATCAAAACATTTAAAGTTTCAAATACACACCCCAGTAAAAAATCCTGTTCCAATTTGAATAATTAGAGAAAAATGTAATAAGTAAATTGACACCAAAACAACAATTAAGGGGAATCCGATATGTGAATTTTAAATAATTAATTCAAAGGCACCAGGCAAAGGTAAAGCACCAATTTTTGTCAATGGGCACAGTTGACTGGGACCAAGTTACAATTCCTGCCAGAGCGCCACGAAGCCCCGCTCGGATACACCAAATTGACTGGTTTTGGTGAAAATCTGGAAGTCAAAATGTTGAATGGTCTGGAGAAAAGGCTTTCAAAAGCTTCCACATTTTCCTCTAGTGTCTAAACAACTAGAGATGTTAAGGTCATAGGGCACCAGGACAGAAGCCAGATGCATGGTCCAGTCCAGGTCAAGGTGCTATTGGTCAGTTGAGAACTTTAAGAAAAAGTATTTTTTTCAGTTTGTTGTGTCCTGGTAGTCACACACGAGATTGGCCAAATGACCCTTGAAATGACTGGAATCAGGTCCAGCCCTTCAGGCTTCCTCATAAGTCTCAAACAGCAAATATAGCCCTTCCTCTGTTCCTCCACAATTCCAGAAAATGTTCTGAGGCAGGCTGGGTGAGATTTCAGCTTTCAAGGGTTCACCAGCATATGGGTGGTATCCACCTAAGACACTCCTATCCCCTCTCTGACCAATAGAGCATATGTTCACTGGCACTGGCCTACCTACTTTTTCAACAGTTCCTGTTTGCTTTACTTCAAACAGGCCCAAAATGTAATGTGCCTGGGCAAATCTATGATGACGAAAAGCTTAAGTCACTCTGGACTAAATGGTGTGTGTGTGTGGGGGAGGACTATGGGAATCCTGATTCTCCACCTACAACTAACACTAAAGTAAAGTTTGAAGCAGGCCCTGTACCCACAAGAAACCAGCAGACAGGGGTCTGGTAAGACAAACTCTGGGACCTACATTCCCAGACAGGGGATACTCACAAATTGTTCTAGCATCTTATGAGCTCCCTTTGGAGGGCAAACATGTTTTACAAATGCCTTAGACAGGTCTGTCATGCAGGATTTGACACTGTGGTGCCAACAGGAGTGGCACAACCCCCACCTTTCTGCTGAGCTCAAAGGCATAATCCTATCCCCTCCTGGGTGAGCTTTTACACCTCATTTACCCCTTAATCAGGCATTTTGCAGGCTGGAAGAAGCTGAAAATAATTAATTTTAGCCTCCAGGAACTTCAGGCAAGGGCAAAGTAACTTTGTAAATGTTTATTCTCATTAACACATATTAAAAATCCAACTTTAATTGGATTTCTAATAACTATTAAAATAGTTCTTTATTTTTCTAGCTGGTCCCATTTCCAAGATATATTAATAGTATTTTAATCTAAACTCTAATTTTCTACATAGGACAGCTAAGCCTTCCATAGTTAAAATAGCTGTTAATGGCTTGATACTGTAGGCCCACCCTGACATTAACTTTCTGCATGTCCCAATTTTAAGTGTCATACACCCTATCTTGTGAGTCACAAGGAAGGCCTCCACAGGGTGGTTTCCTAACATTTAAAAAGGAGGCTTATACCTGCAGTACAACCTTAGAGAGTCACATTGCACGTTCAGGCTGCAGATGTCAGGAAACAATGGCAGACGTGAAGCCATGGTTTCTTTGTCACACTGGTAGGTTGCACAAAAAAGCCCTCATGTGCATTTACCTTTCCATGCCATGGTTTTAATTTCTACACCACATACTATGCCATAGAGGCTAGTTAAATCCCCCACTCAGGGGTTAGCCTATTTCTACATGTCTTAGGGGCAGAAAACATGCACTAGGCACTGGATAGCAGTGCTCCAGTGTGCACAATCTATAGCTATGCAAAAAAGGGTATTTTCTCACAATAAGGATGTACGAAAAATATACACATGAAAAAGTCTGATATATATCAATATATACATACATACATATATATATGTGTGTGTGTGTGTGTGTATATATATATATATATATATATATATATATATAAAATGAGACAATAAATGTATATTTATCCATTATATAAACATATGTTATGGTACTTAGATAACATAATAACATATAGGTACATGAAGATATGTAGATGCATTTATACTTTTTTGTATAAGAGTACATTTACATATATGTCAGGGTATATAAAGATTAGAGGTAGGTACTTATATCTGAACATATTGGTTAATGCTTTTCTAAGGATAAAACAATATATTTAGATATTAATGAAAATATGATGACAATGCATGTATTTTCAAACATGACAAACATATGTATGGGCAAGTAGAGGATGCTGTGTACACAAATGTGTGTATGTACATGGATGTATGGTTTCTTATACTAGGCTGTACATATTTCAATGGTAATTGTAATTACATGTATATAGCGCTTAGTACCCCTGAGAAGGCACCCTCACCATGCACTGCTAATTACCCCAGATATGACGACTTTTAGAACAAACATTGTGTATGGAGGGGGCGTGAGTTATATTTACATTAGGGCACGAGTTATAGTAACTTAGTTACTTGAATTAACTCTAATAGCTGAATTTCTATGGTTTTGTACGTTAAAATGTGAGCATGATTATAACGTCCCATAACCTTTGTTTTTTTCAGTGAAAAAAAGAAATCATATATTTATATATATATATATATATATATATTTATCACGAACAAAAAAACTGGTCCTCCTTATGACGCACATTTTCATGCTGGTCAGGTCTGAGGAATGGACCTTTTCCTCCCATAAATTAAAAAACAAACAGTGTGATCAAGACCAGTAGGTCGAAATGCGTCAGTGGTGAAGGATGGTGACTTATTTTTGACTGCAATAAAAAGAAAAAGGAAAAAATTCCTCCTGGAGTGCAGTGGTGCAGTTGGTATCAACTGTTTGTTTTTTAATATGTATATTTATTTATATATATATTTAGCGACACCAGCAAGTTATCAAGCAATGAAAGCCGGCACTCCAAACTGCTTCAATCTCAGAAGTTTATTACATATCCATTATTGGCAAAGTCGTATCGGCTGACGCGTTTCAACCGTTGTGGCCTCAACTATATTGAGCAGTTTACTAAACACAAAGAAAATAGTACCCACATTTTTCTTGCTACCAAAAAAAAATATTCATTTAGCTATAATTCTCATATTGTCATAGACCAACTGTCATCTATAATTTTATGTTATTGATGTATATAATTATCAGCAAATAAAATCAAATTCTCCACTCATATCAGGTGGTTCTATGAACATAAAGAAAATACTAACCACATTACTGATAATGTGGAATACATCATCATTATACCCAAATTCTACACACAATTTAATTGCCAAGTGGCTGATTGTTATATCATAAAGTCATGTCATTTAACAAACCTATTCTTAGCTTTATCATATTACATCAAAATTATATATCCCATAGAGGCTGTTCCTGTGGGTGTGTGAGCAACATCATATAATAAAAGCCAGTTATAAACTTCAAACCAAGACACCCAGATCAAAATCAAAACCCTATCCAATTTTTGAATTGTCTAACCAACATGTACATAAAGCTCTTCATCCTGGGTCAATCCCCATGGATGTCTTCTGTTCAATCTGACTATGTACTCGGATTCCATCTTTCTGACAGTCTGTTTCCTGTCTCCTCCTCTTGGAGTCAGGCCTGTCAATTCTGAAAAAAGACATACTATAAATTTTTCCATCATGTACCAGTCTGCAGTGAGGTGCTGCTGGATGGTTTAACTCATTATTCTTGATGGCACACTAATAAAAAACAGTGGCACCCTGTTCTGATTTTATAAATGACTAGATGTGCATAGTCTTTCATTAAATTAATGCCTGCCTTACCATTTTCACCCTAAACCAATAGGTTGACTTCATCTCACGCTCTTGAACTCTAAAAAATATTTTTATTATGCAAGAAAACACCATGATGCTGAAAACTAGTCCTAATTGTATTGTAATAATGTTGTAATAGTATTTATATAGCGCTTAATTACTGAACAAGGATTATTTTCGGTCTTCAAAGGGAACGTGAGCACAAACAGAAGGCTGAGGTAGAACATAACTTTCAAATTTGTAATAACTAACTTTATAAGATCACAGAAATATATTAGCATTATGAAAGTGAAATGAAAGACACGTAATAAACCTTATGCAACCTCGTGAACTTCTCTCAAACACCAGTCATTTCCAAATGTGACTAAAATGGAAATCATTGCTAATTTTTTTTTTTTTTACATTTGCGGCTATATATCGCAATGGCTAGACTTCTGCAATTAAGTTTAATATGGATGGGCAAATACATTTGAAATTTTACTGTGTGTATGAAGAAATATTACTGTGAAATGGATTGACTTATCCATCCAATAGCGAGCAGTAGGTGAACAGAGACTGATCAAGTGAAGTGTGTATGCACGTTAATAGATCAGCTAGAACCCTGCCTTTCTTTGCTTTAGGTATTCTCCAAATATCCTATTTGGACTTTATCACTGTAAGGACGCAATTGACAAAGAAGCCTTCTCAAAGCACCCTGGTGATTAGTTCTGTACTTTAACAGTCAGTTAAACATTGTAGTCATTTATCATATAGTGTGATTCTGTACATACATTTTTATAAATTGAATTATTCACAGAGGCCATCCAAACGTTCCAAGTCTATCCAGTTTTGAAAAAAATTCTAAAAGAAGATTTTAGTCCAAAACATTTGCCACGTTTACCTTCCCTTTCACAATGCAAAGTATGATTTCAATTTGTTTAAGTTTCACAACAATGAGCCAGCACTGACTGAACAACAGGCAATACATGGTAAGTGGAGCATAAACAAATAAAATAAGATTCCAGAAAAGGTAAAACATCCTAAACATCCCAACGGTTTGAAGTGCCTGCGAGGTTTAGCCAGGAGAAAGATGCAAGAGACAATATTCCTGATGGTATGTACTCTGAAAGTTAGCATTTGTAGGTAACAGAGGCAAAATCACAACTTAATGAAGTAAAGGAATTCATCCATGCTGCTATTTCCATACGGTGAGGTCAGGCCTCAACATTCAAGCCCCAGCTACTCAAGGCACCATGGAGCATGCTCTAGGTGAACCTCTGTTGTGTATGGTTCTCTCAGAGAACCGTTAGGGTGAATACCGACTTCTAAATGTTGGTTATTTGCTGACATAAAGTAGAAAAAGTGGGAAACAAAAGTTGTTTCTCACTGTTATTATATCAGATAGGAATTCCAGGCCGCTCTAACAGTGCTGTTAGAGAGTCCGTGAGGGTGGTGCTAGCTTTCTGCTCTGATGGAAAGCTGAATGCACCACTTTGTGGGAGGAGATAGGGGAAAACCAGAGAGGGTAATATGGGAAAGTAGTAGATGACCACTTTTTATTATGTTTTACATTTGGCTTCGGAAGAAGAGATGGTAGCATGACTAAGTGACAAGACACCAGGTTATGCTTTCTGTTTTTTTAATTTGAATTGGGATGCTAAATGCAGAAAGGGGTGGTGAATACCAGGTGTAACAAGAGGTGTTACCTTGGGGTTCTGAGTGCCATCATAGACCTCACAAATGTCACTCTCGTTGGCTATGTGATATCACTCATTATTCACCATTACACAGCTATAATTTTATTTATGTCTTGTGAGCACTGACAATTCTTGACCCTTCTATTCTCCTTCACCCAGTGCTTTCCGTGTACAATGTTAACTAGAAAATATAGGAGTGACTAAACTGAAAATGTAAATGGTAATTAGAAGCTGGGAAGAGGAAATGGAACAAAAAGCACATTTTCTCAAATCTTATAGTCCCTTGCTATCCATATTTGTTCTACCTCAGCTATTCTTCTTAGTCCCAAATGGTTTACAAATCCACTCATGTAACTGGTGTAAATATGGTGACTCAGCAGAACTGTGGAACTATGAACGTTCACCATGGGCCCAAGACACCTCCTTTTGAAATGGTTGGTCAAATGTTTCAGAGGTGTCCCTTCATGGTTTCATAGACTAATGATATTCTATGCTTTCAAAAGAGGTTGGATGTGGCTGGGGTGAGAGAGGAAATCGTAGTTTAGAAAGTTTGGAAGGGAGAAGTGCTCTGTAGTATGAGGGAATTTTATGAATTGTGATTCGAGGCATTTAAAAGTAAAATGTTGGACCAAGGGATTATCACCTAAATCCACTTTCTAACCCTTCCTACCACCCCGCCCTCACACACACCAAACTTCTGGGATGTCCTAGTGCAGACTCTGGTAAAGAGATCAAGAGACAGAGTACAGACATTAGCACGACCTGTCCCACTGGGGAGAACCTCACACTCAATGAGAACCTGAGGGCCTGATTTAGCCTTTGGCAGAGAAGGTACTCCATTGCAAAACCAACAGAGTACCCTTGTACTCTGTTGCAATGATGATGGAGTACCCTCTCCACCAAAGCACAGTTCCTCGCACCTCAATTAAAGTCAACAACACTTCAGCATTTAAAAAGCAGAGACTACTCCATCTCTGCCATGTATATACATTACTGATGGCCTGATGGATTAAGGGCTGTCTGAGGTTTGACCACATGTCTGACCACTCTATTAAGAATGGCCAAACACTGGGCAAGTCTTTGCTTTCACAGAGTGCCATCCAAAATGTGGAGGTATGTTAAAGCAGAAACCTAACCTTGCTGTGCAGTATGGACTCTGCTGCTCTGATCTGGAGTTGTTCATATTTTCATGCAGAGGGACATGACTATTAAGGTAAGAGTCCTATCTGAAGCAGAGCACATGCCGGTGGCTGGATGGTCATTGTCTATGATGATACAGACAAGCTAAAAACAATGGCATGGAAAGCATCCCTTGTGAATTCCAGTGGCCTCAAATATTTAAACGTTTCCATTCATCATGGGCTGTACAGACTACCTAAAATGCCATAAATGACGTGTATGCCCAGGCATGAGTTGTGCCTGTGAGAGCACCCTGGGGGCCCAGAGAAGAATTGCTTCTTCCTGCTTCCGGGTTCAACAACTACCAGCGCTTGGGTAGGACACCATCACTATTCTCATTTACAGAGGTCGACAGTGTGTAGTAGTCATAATCATTCAATCACCAATCAGTGACATCATGCCTTAACTAATTTAACACTAAATCAAACTCTAAACTGAATAAAGTTTCAAAGCTTTGTTACAATACCAAAGTCAATGTCACATAAATGGTGCACAAGACTAAGCTATAAAAATACATGAAAACAATAGGCTGACCAAAGCATCTGAAAAGTTTTAGCCTATTAAACATCAATACTGTTAAACACTCTAAAAGAATACCCTATATTAACAACAATACAATATGCACGTTATTGTTAGAATTCAAAGCAGATGATGGTGAACTCAATAAATCATCAAAATACAGTTTAACATTCAATTTAGATTTCAGAGCTGGGCCATTCCTATCACTAAAACGAATTTGAACTTGCATGTATGGCAACGGGCTAACACATGCTTGCAAAAGCAAAAATAAAAAAAGACAAAAATAATTTGGAAAAACTTTTAACTAGGACAATTCAATAAAAATAAGCTAGAGTAAGTGCTTAAACGAAAAGGAAACAAGAAGACAGATTTAGTTATAACTCTCCTCGTGGGACAGCAGACAGTAGTAGTTCGTCATGACAGGAGGGTCACCTTCGTCCAGCGTCAGTTGACAGCAGCATCAGGACAGTGCACATAGGACAGATCAGCAGTTTAGGATTAGTTGGCTGAATAAGTCCTGAACCACATAACAGAATAGGTCAATTAAGACTATGATGAGGAAATGCATCAGGGGACTTAAAAGTCACACACTAATTAGGAATACGTATGATTCATTCTTTGGTCCTTCAGGTGGGCACATTTTGGATGTCAGTTTCAGCATCCAATCACTGCCGAATGCACCATTGAATTCTGTTACTTTCAGAACAAACATAACAAACATGCATTGTCATCAATTGATTTCACAAGTTTTGAACAAAATATTACATTCTCTAGTTATTTGTTACTTGAGATCCTGTCTCAGGACAAACAATAAACTAAACTAATACATTTCAAATGAAAACTACAAGTTTTCTGTCCTGTTCAACAGCTAGAACAAATAATGTTACATTGTTATTTTAAAACATACTTCTTGCTTTTAATACAATAGGACATTCAACATTACAATAGTGGCTTAGGGTAAAGAATTCAGGTCAGAAGGGGCAGAATAAACAAGTGAATTTCCATTACTTCTGCAAAATGAATCTCTTCAGGCCTAGTCAAGCTAAGAAGCCTTAATACACATTAACACATTTAATACATTAATTAACACATTTAGGCGGTCCTTCCAACCCTGGCGGTCCGAACAGGCTGGCGGTGCTCCCATGGGCATTCTGACAGCGGCGGTACAGCCGCGGTCAGTGATGGAAAACCGGCGGTGTACCGCCGGTTTTCCGCTGCCCTGGGGAATCCTCCATGGCGGTGCAGCTTGCTGCGCCACCATGGGGATTCCGACCCCCATACCGCCATCCTGTTCCTGGCGGTTTCGGCCGCCAGGAACAGGATGGCGGTATGGGGTGTCGTGGGGCCCCTGGGGGCCCCTGCAGTGCCCATGCCACTGGCATGGGCACTGCAGGGGCCCCCTAACAGGGCCCCACAAAGATTTTCAGTGTCTGCCATGCAGACACTGAAAATCGCGACGGGTGCAACTGCACCCGTCGCACCCCTTCCACTCCGCCGGCTCCATTCGGAGCCGGCATCCTCATGGAAGGGTGTTTCCCGCTGGGCTGGCGGGCGGCCTTCTGGCGGTCGCCCGCCAGCCCAGCGGGAAACCCAGAATAACCGCGGCGGTCTTCTGACCGCGCAGCGGTATTCTGGCAGCTCCCGCCGGCCCTGCGGTTACCGCGGCCGGCGGGAGTCAGAATGACCCCCTTAGTATATTAATAGACCTATTGCGCATCTTACAATTCACATACCCAAAACAAATTAGTTAATGGCATACATTATTCATAACATTTTAGAACTACTTTAAATGTGCATTCATGTTTCTGCACACATGTAACTCATATTAACAAAATTAATTAATTCAATATAAGTGCATTTAATCCATATTCATTTTAACACTTCAATTACTATTATAAATTTTAATAAAACATTCTTAACATTAGCTCATTTTAGTACTTTAATTTAATATGAATACAAAACTCACATGTTAAAACGTGGTGCAGAATACGAATGGTGACTATATGGTTCACCATGATTCAAACATGCATATTTTACAACTCATGTTATTTTCTCAGTTAGGTTTTTAAATGTAGGTTAATTTATCACCATACACCATAGAGCTCTCGCAGTCTCTCCTCTGACAGCAATCTATGCCATAAAAAAAAAAAACTATTCTCATTTACAATGAGACAAAATCAAAACCTTGTAGTTTGATAATGCATAGATTTAGGTTTGCAATAATTGTAAATTATCTTCTTCATCTGATAATATGTTTCTCATATTCTTCATTTCAATTTCTTCCCCCATTTGTTTATTCCTTGCTCTTTACTTTCTCCAGAAATTGTAAGCTTTAAAAATACAAGTGCTCATATTATGCACACATTCACTATCAAAAGAGGTTTCAGTATTATCTTCACAAAACCATTGTCCAAGTTTCCAAACCAAGATCCTACTTTAGAGAACCCTTCACTTATTGCCCCCCAAACATAGATCTCTTTTAGGTCACTTAAGTGATCCTTCAGACACACTCATCAAATTTGATAAGTATCTCCTCATCTCCCTGCTGTTATTGGATATGTAATTTCAGCAGGGCTGTTATTTCAAAACTCTGCCCTCTTTTGCTAAAAGGATCTAACGCAAGGCAAATCCAAAGAGCCATTGACCTTGCTGCAACCATTTCTGTGTCCATTGGGAGCTTTGCAACTGAAAAATCAGTTGACATCTTATCTACAATTGTTGATAACTTCCTTATCTTTATGTCATTCAATATCACCTGGAGTAAAAGCCCCAAAAATATCTCCTGTAATCTCCAAACCATTTGCTCATTTTAGGTCCCTCAATCCCCATTTGGTTACTTTTCAGAAACAAAGACTCACAAATAGCATGTATCATCCCAGACTTTCACAATTTGCAATAAGAGTTCTTACCACAGATGTAATAATCACCAGGTACAGTGGGGTCTTGTCAGGAACACGTGTCTGCATTCACTAGTTCCTACAAACGTATTTTCAGCTTTTGATTGCGGCCTAGATATACACAGAGCTTACCTACATTTTGCCAATCTAAAGCTAAGCATCCCTTTGTATCAAGTGTGCTTTGAACTGCTTTCTTCTTGCTAACTATACCCTTACCTATCTTTTACTCCATGTCTTTTCTTCTGTCATGTTTTTGATTAATGAACTCCTTCTCTACCTGTTTAAGAAGACATGTTAAGTTATTCCAATGTGCATATGCTGTGCCAAAAGTCAGTGTGGGCTCAAAGATTACTCCTACTATCTTAATGTTCCTAGCCTTTGCAATGCTGCTCAAATGCTGATTAATGGGAACAAAAGTGAAAACTCATAATTAAAATAGAGATACTAAATGCACTCTTGATTGTACAAATGTGTTAATAGTAGACTACAACTAATAAAAATAAGTTATTGATGAAGGAATTTGTGTACACACATAACAATCATGCACATTTACTGTATCCACATACACATATAGAAAACTATAATATACATTGGAAGATAAATACCCCTTTGTGTCATCTAAATGAAGCAATCGCTCATCCCTATAAAACTTATCCTGCTTGGAAGTTGTCATTTTCAGTACTGGAGTAGCTGTACTTTGCACCTCTCCTTTCATTGAAGCACTCATTCCTGCAATCGATAAAATGCATGCAATCATAATACTAATATTAAATCAATACACACATATTTACACCTACTATGTATGCCCTGTCGAGGATTCATGGATTGTATAGAAGCAGAGGAGAAAAAGAAAAAATATATAAAAAGCAAAAGTGAGCAAAGATCAAAAACAAAGCTACTTTCAAAGTCTTTGCACTATTTACAGTAGTTCCCAATCTTTAAGAAAATTCTTCAAGATTCCACTAAAAGATCTCAAAAATAATTCACTGTTAATTTTCAATAGAGCACAGTCAGATGATTGCATATTATTACTTCCAGACTGTAATGTCTTGGTTGATCAATTAGCAAAGGTTAATTCAAAGCTCAATTCAAATGAAATTTCAAGTTCCAGAATGTTCAACTGAATTCCCACGGTCAAAACAAAAGGCCATACACTCACTCTCCCATTCATTTGTGACATGATAGATCCATTCAGGAGAACAGTTTTTGCAGCTTATCACACTTTTCCTTCTCCTTACAGTACCATTTTCATATTAACTCTGATTTGACTTTTCAACTGCTTCTGCTATTGATGGGAGCTTATCAGCAACCAGTTCTTGTGCAGCTGAAGGCCATTTGTCTCCTTTTACAGTCCTCTTTTTGGGTGCAACTGCTTTCACTACATTTGCGGCACTGGAAGGAATCAGTTGATTTTGACTTTGACTCTGCTGTCCTACACTTTAGTCTGCTTGCAGGCTGCCTGTACCTTCACACCTTTGCACGTTTTCTGCTTCAGCCACTAGTTCCGTCCTCACAGTTTGGTCAAGTCAAACCCCTTCTTCCACTGCATTTTCTCTTTCAAGATAAGATTCTGGCGGTCATTCTGACCGCGGCGGGCGGCGGTCGCCGCCCGCCATGCGGTCACCGCCAAATGGCCGCTGATGCCATTCTGGCTTTCCCGCTGGGCTGGCGGGTGACCGCCAAAAGGGCACCCGCCGGCCCAGCGGGAAAGCCCCTGCAACATAGAAGCCGGCTCCGAATGGAGCCGGCGGTGTTGCAGGGGTGCGACGGGTGCAGTAGCACCCATCGCGATTTTCACTGTCTGTAAAGCAGACAGTGAAAATCTTCATGGGGCCCTGTTAGGGGGCCCCTGCACTGCCCATGCCAGTGCAGTGCAGGGGCCCCCAGGGGCCCCACGACACCCGTTCCCGCCATCCTGTTCCTGGCGGTAAGAACCGCCAGAAACAGGGTGGCGGGAAGGGGGTCGGAATCCCCATGGCGGCGCTGCAAGCAGCGCCGCCATGGAGGATTCCCTGGGCCAGGGGAAAACCGGCAGGAAACCACCGGTTCCCCTTTTCTGACCGCGGCTTTACCGCCGCGGTCAGAATGGCCCTGGAAGCACGGCCAGCCTGTTGGCGGTGCTTCCGTGGTCCATGACCGCCAGGGTCGGAATGACCCCCTCTGTGTTTTTAAGAGGACACAGAACTTTGTGTGTCGCTTGCATATTTGGAAGAGCAGCACACTTCATGGCTGTTGTCATCACCAAGATAATTTGTTACAGCCCTCTTCACCTTGGCTCCAGCCAAGTCTTCCTCACATTCTTCTCCACTATGACCCAATCACCAGATTTCAAGCTGTGAGACTGTTCTTCAGTCATTTGAACTGTTGCTGCTTCAACCCAATGAGACAAAGAGTGAACCACATCAACTAGACCTTTGCAATATTTCAGCACTCAGGCCCTCATTATGACATTGGCAGGAAACACTGAATACTGCCGTGCAGACAGCAGCCAGCATACCGCCGTGGAGGTGGACATCTGTCCGCCAGATTATGACACGTACACACAAAACTGACAGAAAACAGCCACAACCGCAAATCCGGCAGACCCACTGAACCTGATAAACTGTCAGTACTACCACCAATACCGTTACAGCACCAATACAATGTCTACTAATAATGACCCACGAATCACCACAGCAAACCTTCAATGGTGGTAAACCATTGTCACACTGTTGCCGTGGAAATGGCCACACAAATACAAAACAAGACAACATTGTCCAGAACCAAAAACCCACACCTGACACAAATACACCCACCCTTCACACCCACCAACAGCACTATAAAACACACACCCACATCATCCACAATCCTTTGTAAACACGAGAAGACCGCTACACTTTGCCACGCCAATCCTAAAGAGAACTGCACACACATATCACAACTACCTAATCATCCATCATGCACCACACACCACACACCCCAGCACTTCACACATTACCCTCTGCACAACATACACACACCCACAACACCCATGTCCCTGCAAAGGCACCCCCGTTTCACCGATGAGGAGTTGCAGATCATGTTTGAGAAAATAGTCAGGGTAGAGCCACAGCTGTTTGGAGCACAAATCCAGCAGATTTCCATTGCCAGAAAGATAGAGCTATGGCGGAGGATCATGGACAGGGTGAATGCCGTGGGACAATATCCACGTGCAAGGGACAACATAAGGAAGAGGGGGAACAACCTACGGGGGAAGGTGCGTTCAATTTCAGCAAGGTACAAGCTCACCATTAGGAGGACTGGCGGTGGACCCCACCTCCTCCCCACAACTGACAGCATGGGAGGAGCAAGTCTTGGCAATCCTTCATCCTCAGGGACTCACTGGAGTAGCTGGAGGACTGGACACTGGTGAGTCAACATTTACTACCTATCACCCCACCTTGCCTGCATGCCACCACGACCCCTCACCCTGACACCCATCACCCCACTCCATCCCATACAGTGCACCACCCCAATTGCCAAAATCCCTGCATGCCATACCCACTGCATGCACATCTCTTCCAGCCCTGCATGTACACCCACCACCAATGCATGCACAGCATGGAGAACTAACAATCCACAATCCATCTCCATACACAACCAAAGGTGCCAGGGCAACAGAAACAACATTTGGGAAGCTAGTGATGTGGAATATGCCACAGACATGTAGCATAATACACCACTTACATCCCCTCCGGTGCCCCAGACAATGTCAGCTGCTAGAAGGTGCCACGGCTACCCAGTCCCCTGCCAGAAGATGCCCCCAGTGATGACAGCAACTCAGGAGCTCTGGATCTGGATGAACTCCCTGTCCCATCTGGGACCACTGGTCAGTCGGCTACCCCATCCCACAGCCAGTCCACTACAGAGCCCCCCCTCAGACTGCAACACCACAGCAGCCACCCAACTTCCCCACACCTCTGTTCCCAGGACACGTCAATCAGGAGTGTGCCCACCTGTAAAGGGACTGAGTCCACACCTCACAGACAAGACAATGAGGGTCCTAGGGTCAGTGAGAGTAGGCTCATCGTTCAGGGGACACAGGCATAGGGGGCCAGGGACGGTCAGAGGACAGCTGTGCACTAGGGGGAGGACAGGCCCAGGGAACCGACTGGCCAGGAAGCACTCACTAATGTCCTGGGGGCATTTGAACAATCTCAGGACAAGATGGGTCAGGTGTTAAACATCATGCAGGAGCACCAGCAGCTGCAGGCGGAACACTCCCAGGAGATCAAGCAAGAATTGCAGGCCTAGAATACAACTATGGTCTCCATTGCAGGTGCTAGGTGACATGGCCAACATCATGAGAGAGTACACAGCACACCAGCAGGCCCCTACCACTAGCCAGTGTACTGACCAGTCTTCTACATCTGCTGCAACTAGTTGACAGGAGGCCCTCCCACAGGAACCACAGGCCACCAGCACCCCTCCCCCTGCAGAAGATGAACCACCCCGCAAACGTTCTCTGTGACCCAGACAAACACCAGAGACAGTTGCCAAGACGATCACCAGGAAATGAGTCCTTCCTGAATGACCCCTTGTTTTCCACTGTGTCACCTTGTCCACTATGAACTGCCATTGCTCCCCTTCCTACGGCACCTTGGACACTGGACCTGTGCAACAAACAAACTGGCCCACTACACTGGACCTTTCTCAACCATCACCCCACTCTAATGCACTTTGCATTGTATCCCAGAGTAATTATTAAACACCCTTGGACACAATTTGAGTAAAAGTGTTTTATCTGAAGTGAATTTACAATGTATTGAACCATTTTGAACTGCATGGTCCTGTGCAAATATCCAGTAATATGTTGATCCATCCTACATATGTGTCTCAGCAGTCTGTACACATCACAGCATCACACTGTTGTAACCACACCAACATCTTGAATATGGGAAGCCATAGGTGACAGTCAGTTGTGATGCAAAGGCAGTGACTGGCATAATGCTACAGCCACACAGCACAACACTTAAATGGAGAAATGTTTAGTTCAACAGTCCTACTTGAGTGTCATTGAAAGTCCCGCTGTATCATATGTGTCCGGTTGTTCACATCCTCCTCCTCTTCCTCCTCCTCATTCTCCTCACTGTCCACTGCTGCCACAGGTGCATTGTCATCCACCTCCTCCTGCAGATAGGGCACATGGCGTCTGAGGGCCAAGTTGTGCAATATGTAGCACACAACAACAATCCTGCAGACCTTCTCAGGGGAGTAGCATAGGGATCCACCTGTCAGATGGAGGCACCTTAACCAGGCCTTCAGGAGACCGAAGGACCTTTCAACAATCGTCCTGGTTTGCCCATGAGCATCATTGTAACTATTCTCTGCCCCTGTTCTTGGATTCCTAACAGGTGTCAAGAGCCAGAACAGGTTTGGGTAGCAGGAATCACCTGCAAGAAGTGAGGGACACTGTAGGAGGCTGGCCTGGCGTATAGTGGGTACCTGATGATACTTACACCTTGTGCAGGGTCCAGCTATCCCTTATTAGTAGATTAGTAGTGTTCTAGCAGCTTAGGCTGATAGAGGTAGCTATAGCAGAGCAGCTTAGGCTGAACTAGGAGACATGCAAAGCTCCTACTATACCACTTATATCATGTAGCACTATATCATAAGAATCACAATACTCAGAGTTACTAAAAATAAAGGTACTTTATTTTAGTGACAATGTGCCAAATATATTGCAGAGGATATACCCCCTTAGGTGGTAAGTAAAATACACAAAATATACACACAAACCAAAATCAGGTAAGTAAACAGAAAAGTAGTGCAAACACTGTAGAATACAATAGGATGCAATAGGCCTAGGGGCAACACAAACCATATACTAAGAAAGTGGAATGCGAACCACTTAGGGATCCCAGGCCTAGTGTAGTGTGTAGAGGGTCGCTGGGAGTGTTAGAAAACACTAAGGGTACCCAAGATACCCCACCCCAAGACCCTAAAGTGGGAGTAAAGTTACCCTACTTCCCCAGAAACACACTAAAGTCGTGATAGGAGATTCTGCAAAGACCACAACTGACTGCAAAGCACTGAAGACTGATTCCTGGACCTGAGGACCTGCAAAGGAAGAGGACTAAGTCCAAGAGTCACGGAAGTGTCCGGGAGGGGCAGGAGCCCACTAAACACCGGATTAAGGTGAAAATGTCTGCCTCTGGGTGGAAGAAGCTGAAGATTCTTCAACAATGGAAGATGCCAGGAACTTCTCCTTTGCACAGAAGATGTCCCACGGCGTGCTGGAGGATGCAGAGTTGTTTCCGTGCAGAAAGACCACAGTCAATCCTTGCTAGCTGCAAAGGTTGTGGTTGAAGAAAATGGGTGCTGCCTGGGCCCAGGAAGGACCAGGATGTTGCCCCTTGGAGGAGAAGACAGAGGGGGCGCTCAGCAATATAGAGAGCCCCCGCATAAGAAGGCAGCACCCGCAGAAGAACTTGAACATGGGTTCAAGAAAACTGAACACGGTGGCCATCTCAACACTACAAAGGAGGGTCCCAACTCAGTGAGCTGAGCAATGCAGGACAGAGTGCTGGGGACCTGGGCTGTGCTGTGCATGAAGGATTCCTTGCAAAAGTGCACAGAAGCCCTAGCAGCTGCAGTTCATGCAGTACACAGGATTACTGTCTGGCGTGGGGAGGCAAGGACTTACCTCCACCAAATTTGGACAGATGGACCACTGGACTGTCGGGGTCACTTGGATCCAGCTCCTGTGTTCCAGGGACCACGCTCATCACAATGAGAGGGGACCCAGAGGACGAGTGAAGCAGAACTTTGGGTCCTGAGTTAGCAGGGGGAAGATTCTGTCAACCCACAGGAGATTTCTTCTTGGTTTCCAGTGCCGGGTGAAGGCAGACAGCCCTCAGAGCATGCACCACCAGGAAACAGTTGAGAAAGCCGGCAGGATTAGGCGCTACAATGTTGCTGGTAGTCTTCTTGCTATTTTGTTGCAGTTTTGCAGGCGTCCTGGAGCAGTCAGCAGTTGATTCTTGGCAGAAGTCAAAGAGGGAGATGCAGAGGAACTCTGGTGACCTCTTGCATTCGTTATCTGAAGTGAAGCCCACAAGAGAGACCCTAAATAGCCCTCAGAGGAGGATTGGCCACCTAGTCAGGTAAGCACCTATCAGGAGGGGTCTCTGACGTCACCTACTGGACCTGGCCACTCAGAGGCCTCCATTGTGCCCTCACACCTCTGCGTTCAAGATGGCAGAGGTCTGGGAGCCACTAGAGGAGCTGTGGGCACCACCCCTGGGGTGGTGATGGACAGGGGAGTGGTCACTCCCCTTTCCTTTGTCCAGTTTCGCGCCAGAGCAGGGGCTGGGGGATCCCTGAACCGGTGAAGGCTGGCTTATGCAAGGAGGGCGCAGATGCCTTCAAAGCATTTCTAGAGGCTGGGGGAGGCTACTCCTCCCCAGCCCTTAACACCTATTTCCAAAGGGAGAGGGTGTAACACCCTCTCTCAGAGGAAATTCTTTGTTCTGCCTCCTGGGACTGGGCTGCCCAGACCCCCGGAGGGCAGAAGCCTGTCTGTGGGTTAGCAGTAGCGGTAGCTGCAGTGAAAACCCCAGAGAGCTGGTTTGGCAGTACCCGGGGTGCATGCTGGAGCCCCGGGGATGCATGGGTTTGGCTCCCCAATACCAGATGTGGAATGGGAGGACAATTCCATGATCTTAGATATGTTACATGGCCATATTTAGAGTTACCATTGTGAAGGTACATATAGGTATTGACCTATATTTAGTGCACACATGTAAAAGTGTCCCCGCACTCACAAAGTCCAGGGAAATTGCCCTGAACAATGTGGGGGCACCTTGGCTAGTGCCAGGGTGCCCTCACACTTAGTAACTTTGCACCTAACCTTCAGCAAGTGAAGGTTTGACATGTAGGTGACTCATACGTTACTTAAGTGCAGTGTAAAATGGCTGTGAAATTGTGTGTGCACTATTTCACGCAGGCTGCAGTGGCAGTCCTGTGCAGTCCTGTGTAAGGGTTTGTCTGAGCTCCTTATGGGTGGCAAAAGAAATGCTGCAGCCCAAATGGATCTTCTGGAACCCCAATGCCCTGGGTACCTAGGTCCCATATACTAGTGACTTATAAGGGGGGTCCAGTATGCCAATTGAAATTGGTAAATGAAGTCACTGGCCTACAGTGACAAATTTAAAAGCAGACAGAGCATAAGCGTTGAGGTTCTGGTTAGCCGAGCCTCAGTGACAAAGTTAGGCACTACACAGGCATACACATTAGGCCACAAACTATGAGCACTGGGGTCCTGACCAGCAGGATCCCAGTGAGGCAGGCAAAAACACACTGACATACAGGTTTTTATCTATGAGCACTGGGGTCCTGACCAGCAGGATCCCAGTGAGGCAGGCAAAAACACACTGACATACAGGTTTTTATCTATCTATGAGCACTGGGGTCCTGGCTAGCAGGATCCTAGTGACACAGTAAAAATACACTGACACACACTCACAAACAGGCCAAAAGTGGGGGTAACCATGCTAGAAAGAGGCATATTTCCTACAGGTGTAAACTACATAACCTGCTCTCAGAGTACCTTCACTGTCTCTAAAACAGGAGCAATCAACAAAGACAACTTGGTCATTTGCACCATTCAGTGACATCAAGGCAGTCATTTGCCATCTAAATAACCATTTGCCATCTAAATAACATCATTCGAATAATCAACATTTACAGGCTTTAATGTAGCTGGCTTCACCACAACATTTGGGGAACTAAGAATCAATAACTCATAATGGTTAAGATGGGCATTAGTCAAATTTTGGATCTTGGAATGGGTCAAAAGTATCTCACCTGAATGCGGGCCATAAACAGTTAAAGAGTGAACCATCACAATGCCTTCGCACTGACTGATACACCAGCAGAAGCCACAGCTTTTAAACAGCTGATCAAAGCTGTCATGACCCATAACACTTGCATTCACATAAGGACCAGGCTGAACTACCTGTAGTGAGGCAGCCAACACACATTCTTCCTCATCTAAACTCCTGCTCATGCATTCTTTACTCATCTCATCATCACTGAAAGCAACCAACTGGTATTGTGTGATTAACTGATTTACATTTGTATTTGTTTTCTGGTTCGCATTCTGCTGAGGAACCATCACCCGTTGCTGTAACATCGGAGCCTGTGGTATCTGCATTTGCTGTGGCACATGAGTTGTACTTCTTTGCCCTGTGTTTTAACTGCTCCAGTAATAGCATTCATTTTGGGATTACAAGACCGTAGGACTCTCTCATTTTGAAACGGACTGTTGTCAACCATCTGCGCAACACCACCACCTTGCATCAAATTATTTACATTATTAAAGGGACATGACATTCCCATTTCCATTGCCCGAGTTCTGAACATCAGTCGCATTCGCATTTGGATCTACTCGAATTCCACAACCTCTACCTCCATACTGAGGTACCATGTTGCCTTGCTGCTGTGTTCCTAGCATTCCTCCTACATTTATCATCCCCTGCAGCCTCTGCTTACCTGCTGTTTGGGCAGACTTAATCTACATCACCATAGCCTTTTCCTTCAACCATTTCTGCTTCAACTCAATCTCCTCACTACAGTATTTTATGATTTGCAACCCTTCACCAATTGTCTCTCCATGCCAGCAAATTAAATGATGCTTAGCCATATTGCTAATTTCAGGCTTCATTCCTTAAACGAATCTGAACACAAAAAGAAACATGTCTCTCGGCTCAATAATATCTGTGCAACTGTATTGTCTGAATGCTTTCAGCAGTCTCTCATAATAGGCATGAACAGACTCCTTTGTTTCCAGAGATGTCCTGTCAATCCTTTGCCAATCAAAAGGTTTAGGGCAAGTTCTAATTTTCATAAACTCAATCACCTTGTAATAGTTTTCCTCACCTCTTCAAACGGCGCATCTGTTACAGCATTTCTGAGCGGTTTACGCATTGACCAATGAATGTTCCACTTGCATTCAATCCACAAATCTGCTGGAACAACAATCTCAAATAAAGTGTTCAGATCTTCCCTCAAACACTACGCAAGCTTGACAATCCTCTCTGTCTGCTGGGACCATTCTTCTGGTTTCTCCCGCAACTTTGGATAATCATTTGTAAATGACAGTATGTCACTTCTGCTCCGGGGAACATGAACAAAATTCCCTTCAGGAAATTCTCTCTTTGTCATAATTTTTACATCTCCTTCAGCCTTCTCATTTGAAGATACAGTCGGCTTCTTCTTCTGATCTCTTTTCATTGTTCATCTACCTTCCCATTTATTTAATGCTCCCCATGTTTGAATGCTCTGAACCAACTCCTTAGTGTAAATTTTCATTCCAGGTGATCTCATGTTTGAAATGTATCTTGCATTAAATTATAATCTGTAACTCTTCTTCGACTCTTTAGATTTTTTCATGTCAATTTCATATTTCCCAGCCAAATTAGCTAATTTCTCATAAACCTGACCTGCTTGAAGAGTAACATCCTTCCAAATGAAGAGTGATTCATTTTCATTGTAAGAATCTAATCTACCTAATTCCATTTTTACTCTAGCCATGTTCAACATCTTTTCTCCCCGAAGCATGTTTCCCGGGAACTGATGCTCCACTCAAATTGTCTAACCATTCAGTCAATTAGTGGGCTGTCAATCCTTGTATACTAATGTAATTACCATTTTTGTGGGGCGCAAACTGTGGTACATTGCATGGGGCTCTCATAACATGCTCTTATGAAATCACAGATGATCCCATTGAGCATGGAGGGTATGTCACATCAATTAGTGGAGCAACTCCATTATGTGACTGGTTCGAACCAAAATAATTCATATGGGTCATGGCTTGCACAGTAGTGCTCAGTCTCTCCATTTATGCATTAGTTTCAAAAGGTGAACTCATCGCTGATACTGAATTTGAAATCTGGGGACCACTCTCATTATTACCCTTGGCATACAGTGGGGCTACTGGACCTATGGTTACAGGAACTGTCAATGCTTCTGTTCCTGACAAATTTGACTGACTTTGTAGGAACATTAATCCTTTACTTTGGCCAGTTAATAGTATCCCTAAATCTTGATTGGACTGATTTGGGGCAATAATCTATGGTGTCATTACTGGGGAATAGATTGGCATGGTCTGTCTCTGGTTCACAAATTGTGCAGAAGACTGTGCATTAGGTGTGGACTCAAATTGAGTCATTCCTACATTCTGAATCGGCTGTGGCATAACTGGAACTGGGACATTCTTAACTGTGTTAACATTTGGAACTGTCAGATAAATCACTGGCACCTCTGCATCTTTTCCAGTAGGCACTTTTGGAACTATCTGAACCTGGATTTGTGCAACTGGGGCTGCGGCAACACTTAGGACTACATTCTGGTTTACTGATTCAACTGCTTTATACAGTGGAGGGTGATTTTGCAACAACTGAGTTACACATTCATCCTCTGAATTAGTCTTAACTTCTGCTACCCTTTTATTTTTCCCCCATTTCAGTTCTGTATCCCCCTTAGATTTTTTTGGGGCTTCAGGCTTAACACTTCCATCACATTTCTGAGTAATTGCTGAAAGTAACTTCACTGCGTGTAATGTATCTGCTCTCCACATTCTCTGCTCTGCATCCCATCTAGCTTCTGCTAGTGTCTTCTCTGCTTTCCTCCTTCTCCTTTCAAACTTTTGAGCCTCTTTTTGTCTCACAACGAATTCGCAAATACGAAGTGCTTTAAATTGTGCAGGTCTAGAAATGGGTTTTGATTTGTACAACACCCTCCTCAGATTCTTTAAAAATCTTAAATTAAAATATCCTTAACAGGAAAAAGCTGTTATTTTGCACCATTGATTTATCCAAAGACATACTGAAATTCCTCTCTCTTCCATTACCTCTAATTCTTCTGTACCTTTAGGTGAAGTAGGTTCACTCTCCCTAACTGGAATAAAACAATTTCCTCTCAACGCACTCCTCAAAGCTGTGAAAAACTTGATTTTTACACCATTTAATTCACAAACAAAATCTATGAAACCAGAAAGTTATTTTCAATCCCACAATCCTTTTCACAAGATGTTCTCAATCTATAGCAGTGCAGTCTTGTCCACCAATCCGTGTGCAGCTTTTCTCACCAACCAACCTATTCCAGCATGGAACCAAATGATGTCACACTTCGTTCAGCAGCTGCGACTCATCTCCGAGCCATCTCATGAACCTTTCATGCAAAAATGAAATGCAACTATTGTGAGCACAAAAACCAAATCCTGTCTGCTCACTACAGGTAGTAATCAAATGTTCTGAAAGCTGTACCGAAATTTCAACTGTGGACTTTCGCACAAACATCTACTCTTCCGTCTAGGGCTTTCTCACAAATGCAGGTAAAATTTGACCTGCAAACCTCACTTCGATTGATATGGATCCTCAATGTGCACTCAGAATTCACCTAAAACCAACCAACAACTCACACACTCAAAGGAAATACCTCTATATTGTTGACAGCACTCAATCGACCAACACCTTACCTGCAGACAATAAATTAACGAAGTTTCTCCATGCACTTGTACAATACTCTGGAGTCTTAGGCCTTGCAGGACTGGTTAACAACAACGGCCATATGAGCAATTATTGAGAACAAAGCGTAACATTCTCTTGGAGTACACCCACTCGTTTACTTGGAGTACGCAAGCTCCCTACCCAATTACCTTGGAGTACGCAAACTCCTTACTCACTTCACGCATCACCCTTCATTGTGATTTGCCAAAGCATTGCGAGTGCCAAACTCTACTCAAAACACATACTGTTCACTTGTAACACAACGCTAGAATTTCATCAACCCTACACTACACCAAGAACAACTCACAATGTGGTCAAGTTCTGACTCTCCTCCTCATAAGACAAAACTATAGCTCTGCTACAAAAAACTGTGAGAGCGCTCTGGGGCCCTAGAGAAGAATTGCTTCTCCCCCGGTTCCAGGCTCAACAACCACCAGAGCTCGGGTGGGACATCATCGCTACTCTCATCTACAGAGGTCGACTGATCCTTTGGACTTGGTGAAGAGTGTAGTAGTCAGAATTATTCAATCAGTAATCACTGACATTATACCATAAACAATTTAACAGTAAATCAAACTCCAAACCAAATAAAGTTTCAAAGCTTTATTGCAATCCCAAAATCAATGTCACATAAATGGTGCACAAGACTAAGTTATAAACATACATGAAAACCATAGGCTGATCAAAGCGTCTGAAAAGATTTAGCCTACTAGATATCAGTACTATCAAACACTCCAAAAGAATAATGTATATTAACAACAATACAATATGCACATTATTGTTAGAATTCAAAGCCGATGATGATGACATCAATAAATCATTAAAATACAGTTTAACATTTAATTTCAGATTTCAGAACTTGGACATTCCTATCACTAACATGATGTGGACTTGCATATGTGGGAATGTGGAAAGACATGTGGGTAAGAGCACAAATAAAAGAAAAACAAAAATAATTTGGAAGCACATCTAACTAAGACAACTCATTAAAACATATGCTGGTTGAAGTGCCTAAAATTAAAAGGAAAAATGAATTCACATTTAGTTATACCTCTCATCATGGGACGGCAGACAGTAGTAGTTCGTAAAGACAGGATGGTCACCTTCATCCGGCATCAGTTGACAGCAGCATCAGGACAGTGCAGAACACGGACTGCACATAAGACAAATCAGCAGTTCAGGATTAGTTGGCCTTATTAGTACTGAACAACATAACAGAATAGGGCAGTTAAGACTATGATGAGGAAACTCATCAGGGAACTTAAAAAATAGGACGGTGACAGCAGACTCAACCAGGGTTCTGGGCAGCTTCTAGGCAGAAAAACAACTAACTCTAAATTTCAAAGTCTCACACTAATTAGAAATATGTACGATCCATACATTGGTCCTTCAGGTGGGTGCATTTCTGATGTCAGTCTCAGCATACAATCACGGCAGATGACACCATCAAATTACATTACTTTCAGAATCTTCTCAACAAAAATGCATTGCCATCGAATGGTTTCACACGTTTTGAACAAAGTATTACGTTCTCTAGTTATTTGTCACTTGAGATCCTTTCTCACAACACATAATAAAATAAACTAATACATTTCACATGAGAACTGCAAAGTTACTGTCCAGCTAGAACAAAATAGTGTTGTATTGTTATTTTAAAACATTCTTCTTGCTTTCAATACAATAGGACATTCACTGTTACTATAGCAGCCTTAGGAAAATAATTCAGGTCAGAAGGGACAGAATAAACATGTGATTTTCCATTACTGATGCAAAATGTATCTCTTCAGGCCTAGTTCAGCTAAGAAGCCTTAATACAAATTAATATGTTTAATACATTAATAGATCTATTGCACATCTTACAATTCATATACACAAAACAAATGATTTTATGGAAAGCATTATTCGTAACATGTTGGAACTAATTTAAACATGCATTTATTTTTCTGCACACATGTAATATTCTTAGTGTAGCTCATTTTAGTACTTTCATTTAATATGAATGAAAAACTCTCATGTTAAAATGTGGTGCACCATACGAATGGTGGCCACATGATTCAAACATGCACATTTTTCAACTTGTTCTTTTCTCTGGTAGGCTTTTAAATGTAGAGTAATTTACCACTTTATACTAACTTTTTTGCCACTAATATATTAATAAATTGTGATGTCTCTCTCTCTCATGCCTCACTGAGTAGGACGACATGCACCTGATATGATTATATTCACTTTAACTGAGGATCTCAGGCTGTTCGGACTCAACTGTGCCCTTTGTAGTGATGACAAACCATATCTGAAAATGACTGTTCCCTCTTTGTAATAGTACAGGCAAGCTAGAAATGATAGACTATAGTGAATCCTGAAAGACAAAATGTGATTCAGATTGACTCAAGTATTTCCATCTATCACCTTTGTGATGTGATTTCTTTGGCCATGCACCCTCAGGCCCACATTTACTAAGCCTTTGCTTTGTCCTTGCTTCATGCAAGGTGACGCAGGGAAATACAAAGGCTTATTGGGATTTACAAAGCACACCAGGACTGATTTTTCTGGCCTTGTGTGGCTTTGTAAAGAATTGTAACGCAACACAGCAGCTTGCCCTGTATTGTGTTACATTTCTTAGTAGCAGGTGTTCCATGGATGGAGCATAGGCTTTGTCTGTGCACCTACCCATAGATTTCTGCAATAGCAGATTTACTGAGGTTTGTAAGGCTGGAATTTTGTGAAACCAGTACTCCTACCACAGAGGCGTAACAAGGAGAAATGTGTTTATTTCTTCTTGCTACTTCCTTTTTCTATGTGTGATGGGTTGTGCATCACATGTAGAAAAAAGAGGGATATATTTCTTTGGATTCTTGCTCACAGTACCATATCTTAGTAGTTATGATACATTTCAGCTCTCTATGTTCACGCAAAACAGCACAGCAACTGTGATTGGTGCCCTGCATAGAGGGACTTTTTGCTAAATATGCTTCTTTATGTTTGCTCAGCGCTGGTAACTCATGCTAGTAGAAAATGAGAGCATTAAATCTGCTCATCTGTCCTGTCAACTTTGATTTATGATTGGAAATTTGGACATTCGATGAAAGATCTAGGTTGTTAGGTGTCTCAGTGTCTTGGCCTACTTCAAGAAGTTGACCTCCTTTTGCTGCTGGGCCTGATACAATGAAACATAACTTCATATTATCATTCGGCAGTAGTAAAGTGTATTTTCCAAACATGAAGCAGAATAAGAGTGATGAATAGTTTTGACTGGACTCAGCATTTCCTTTGCCAAAGATAAAATAAAACTTTGGTTTCTATCATCAGAATGTTGTCAGAACCCATTTGGAAGTCATGGAGTAAGCAGGGGTTGCTGAGCTGCAACCATAGTCGTTTATGGCCTTTTACCAATGTTGTCCCAGTGCCTGACTTAATTTTGACCTGCAAACAGAACTCCAAGAACACCCCTTGAGCAGCTGACTCTCCGTTAAAATAGGTCAAGCAGTTCAAGCCTTCTTGGGAGGTGGTGTGGGGGCAGAGACTCTAAACTCAACAGTTATACAACAGACACCAGAACAACAGTCCAGTACTATTCTTCTTGTGACTAAGAGCACTTTAATGAACTCCGAAACAAACGACTACAAACAAAAATATACAAATGTCATAAGGTTCTACAAAGATGCTATGGGAATTTTTGCACAGAAACTGATGAGGTTTAATGTAAGGTCAGGCGCAGGTTTACTATTAGATGTATGCGCAGCTTCAGTGGCTCTGTGTCTAGTAAGTCTGACTTTATAGTTGTTTTTTCAAAAAATTGTCCACCTATTGCAGTTCAGTGTGTAAACTTTTCACGAGAATTTAGCAATTCCCGTCTTATGTGGGCATTGATGCTTGATATGTGATAAGCATGAGGGAGGGGGCTTTTTAAATTCAACATAGAGGCAGCCACTCATTCAGATTCTCTTAGCATATTAGCATGCTGGTCGGCAGCTCACTGGGCTGCCTGTGATATGCTTGAGTACTTTACTGGCATGCAGGAGTTTTGTGTGGAGACTGCACCTTCTGCAAAATCAGCATCAAATAACTGCAGTCCTTGGCAGTGGCATCTTCTGGGGGGATCAGAGCAGTCGGCTGTTAAACCTTTAGCAGGATGAATGAATGACTTGAGGTTAGGTTGGGAGGTAGGGAATTCCACTCCAAACATGAGTCGACACCAGTCACACTAACCGGCAGTCTGAGATGTCTGAGACTGTCCGAACAGCGGCTGGCCTCCTCCTTTATTTCAGCTGTGTATCTGCTGGGGCCAAGCACTTCTTCACCTCTCACATTAGGTCAGCATTTCCAAGGGCTCAGGCAAATCCACACCTCTTCTCTGCACTATTGTAGGCCACAGGTGGCATTCTCTCACCTCTGAACAACTAGCTGTTCAAGACAACAGCCTTTGTTATCTGGATTTCTTCAAGTCAATGAAAAACTGGAACAAAGTGGGAAAGCTTGGGTCCCGCTTTTAAAGCAATTGTTCCTACATACCTACCTACGAGTGTCAAAGGCCTGGTATTGGTTTGGGCAGCTCCTTTTCGTGTATATTCCAGCTATGTGAAGCAGACACAAGGGTCCTATTTATTGTTTGGCAGATAGGAGATCCATTAAAACGTGGTGGATATCCCCCATATTACAAGTGCAATTTACACAATGCTACTTGAAATGCAGAAGGGAGGATTTCCACCATGTTGTTATGGAGTATCCTATCCACCAAACTGTAAATACAGCCCATTCTCTTTGTTTCTGGGAAAGGTCATTTCAGCTGGTCACAATGAGCAGTGCATTCACATGGATGACCACATGGAGCACATTAAACACAGCACCACCAAGTGTGACGTTCTGCACCTAGCAGTCAACATAGCTTTCTGGAGTAACACTTGGGCTGGGGGACAAAGGGGCTGCCTTCTGTGAGAGAAATAATCTGCAGGTGCTCCTCCAAGTAGTCTCTGCTGAATTTCTTTAAAAAAACTAACATATTTTATTGTAATTCTGTAGAACAGCAAACATATATAGTATCACTTTCCACTTTCATTGCCCTTTATCATCAATCTTCCCATTGAATACCAGTGACATTTATAGTACTGATTACATACGAAGACGCTTGAAAACGTAAAAATAACAATACAGCTGTATATTTATTGCCATTATTTATCCGGCTGTGATATCCAGTAGATGCGGATTAACACCTAGCAGATCGCAACACATCATTCCTGCCACTCACCTTTATTTACTCAGGATCATGTAAAATGTAAAATAATAAACTTCCTCACCTTGTATGACTCAGACAATGTATTACATTTGTCGTAAACTGTATCAGAATAGCAATGTACTTTGTCTACAATATTTTAGTACCAATGTCACCTATAAACTCGGGCTCCAAGGAAATCATGGAAGTACTTAAATAGCATAGTTTAGAGTCAAATATGACCTTATATATCCGGCTTCGGCCAAGGCCAATTCCACCTACATTTTAACATAGGTACGAATAGGCACCCAGATTGTTTTTCAAATTTCTGTATCCGATTTTGCAGCATGCGGTATGCTTTTCTGTAGCATATATTGACTGCATTTTAGGCCATTATGTATTGATGGGGGAAGAAAAATGATTTTTCCAAAATTGTTTGATTGTCAGCCTAGTTGCTAGAAATAGCTGGGTAATCAACTTCCCAGGTCCCTTAGACTAGGGATACTCAACGTTTTCTCCTGTCTCTGGTAGCACCACTGTTAATGGATCTAGCTGTTAATCCTTACACATGATATTGTGAATCTGAAAATTAATAGACTGAATATCTCACATCCCCACCACGTGTGTGACATGATTCCCTTCGCCCCAAAAACTGCAGCACATGAAGTAAAAAGCCAAACATGACATTTAACCAATTCGCTGCCAGGCCTTTTCCCTCTCCTGTGCCAAGCCTTTTTTTGGCTATTTGGGGTAGTTTGTGCTTAGGCCCTCATAACGTTTTGTCCACACAAGCTATCTATGCCAATTTTGTGTCTTTTTTTTACAACATCCTAGGCATTCTAAAGGTACTCAGAGTTGGTGGCTTCCTCTGGAGGAGACCAAGAAATTATCCAAAATACAGCTAAAAATGTTTTTTTTGGTGAAACATAGGAGAAAAGTGCTGCAGAAGAAAGCATGTGTTTTTTCCCCTGAAAATGGCATCAACAAAGAGTTTGTGGTGCTAAAATCACCATCTTCCTAGCTTTCAGGAACAGGCAGACTTGAATGAGAAAACTGCATTTTTTAATACAATTCAGGCATTTTACTGGGACATACCCCATTTTTACAATTTTTTGTGCTTTCAGCCTCCTTCCAGTTAGTGACAGAAATGGGTATGAAACCAATAGTGGATCCCACTCAGCTAAACATTTCTGAAATGTAGACAAAATTCTGAATTCAGCAAGAGGTCATTTAGGTAGACCCTGCAATGTTTTCCTACAGAAAATAGCAGCTGAAATAAAAACAAATTGAAACTGAGCTAAAAAAACCAGCCATTTCCGTCAACGTTTTCTTCTGTAACTTTTTCCTGCAATGGCAGATTTTTGTAAGCAATTTACCATTACGTCTGCTGGACTCTTCTGGTTGCAGGGATATATAGGGCTTGTAGGTTCAACAAGAACCCTAGGTACCCAGAGCCAATAAATGAGCTGCACTTTGCAATGGGTTTTCATTGTATACCGGGTATACAGCAAGTCATTTGGTAAAATATAAAGAGTGAAAAATAGGTATCATGGAAACCATTATATTTACACAATGGGCACAGGATAAGGTGTTGAGAAGCAGTGGTTATTTGCACATCTCTAAATTCGGGGGTCCTTAAAATAGCATGTGAATTAAAGGGCATTTCTCAAATACACTTCTTTCTTACATATTGCTTTACATTTGGAAGGAAAAATGTAGAGAAAGACAAGGGGCAATAACACTTGTTCTTCTATTCTGTGTTCCCCCAAGTCTCATGAAAAAAATGGCACCAACCTTGTGTAGGTGGGCCTAGTGCCCGCAACAGGAAAAGCCCCCCACAAAACATGCACAAATCAAATTTTTACATTGAAATCTGGTGTGTGTTTTGGAAAGTGCCTAGCTGTAGATTGTAGCCTCTAGCTCAGCCGGCACCTAGGGAAATCTAGTAAACCTGGGCATTTCTGAAAACTAGACACCTAGGAGAACCCAGGATGGGGTAATTTATGGTATTCTCACCAGATTAATTTACCCAGAATCTTTGCAAATCTCAAAAGTTGGCAAAAAAAGACTTTTTCTCATATTTTAGTGTTGCAAAGTTCTGGAATCTGAAGAGAGCCACAAACTTCCTTCCACCCAGCATTCCCCCAAATCTCCCAATTAAAATGGTACCTCACTTGTGTGGGTAGGCCTAGTCCCCATGACAGGAAACACCATAAAAAACAACGTGGACACATCACAATTTACCAAAAAAAACTGACCTGTTTTTTGCAAAGTACCTAGCTGTGGATTTTGGCCTTTAGTTCAGCCTGCCCCTAGAGAAACCTAGCAAACCGATACATTTTTAAAAACTAGACACCTAGGGAAATTCAGAGTGAGGTGACTTGTGGGCCTCTCACCAGGTTCTGGCACCCAGAATCCTTTGTAAACCTCAATATTTGTCTAAAAATCACTTTTCCATCCAATTTCGGTGCTGAAAAGTTCTGCAATCTGAGAGCAGCCACAAACTTCCTTCCAACCAGCATTCCCCCAAGTCTCTCATTAAAAATGGTACCTCACTTGTGGTGGTAGGCCTAGTGCCCACGTCAGGAAACACCCCAAAACACAACATAGATATATCAAATTTTTACATTGAAATCTGACGTGTTTTTTGCTCTCGATTTTGACCCCTAGCTCAGCCAGCACCTACAAAAACCTACCAAACCTGTGCCTTTGTGAAAACTAGACACCTAGGGGAACTCAGGATGGGGTAACTCGTGGTGCTCTCACCAGGTTCTATTACCCAGAATCCTTTGCAAACCTCAGAATTTAGCAACAACAAAAAAAAACACTAGCTGTGGGTTTTGGCCTCTAGCTCCTCTGCCACCTATGGAAAGCTAGCAAACCTGGGCATTTCTGAAAACTAGACACCTAGGGAAACCCAGGATGGGGTAACTTGTCACATTCTCGCCAGATTCTGATACTCAGAATCCTTTTCAAACCTCAAAAGTAGGCAAAAAAACACTTTTTCCTCACATTTCAGTGCTTCCCCCATATCTCCCAATAAAATGGTACCTCACTTGTCTAGGTAAGCCTAGTGCTGGGGACAGGAAATGCCCCAAAACACTTTGTGGACACATCAAAATTATCAATTACAAAACTACCTGTTTTTCAGGGGTGGGCACCTGCGTTTTTAGTCCTGGACTCAGCAGCAATCTAGGGAAATCTACCAAACCCAGACATTTCTGAAAACTCGACACCCCAGAGAGTCCAGGGAGGTGTGACTTGCATGGATCCCCCAGTGTTTTCTTACACAGAATCCTCAGCTAACCTCAAATTTATCTAAAAGAATGACATTTCCCCCTCATTTATATGTGGGATCACCACACCGGCACAAATTTCCGACCACCCAACGTTCTCCTGATAAAAATGATACCTCACTTGTGTAGGTGGGCCAAGTGCCTGTGACAGGGAAGAGCCAAAAACATGTTGAAATTGAGGGAACCAAAGCGGGTCCAAGAGGGCAGTTTGAAAAAAATAGTTTTTAGCCTGACACATGGGGCAGACTTTTTATCAGGATAGATGCGACAATGGTGGGTGGTAAGAATTTTGTGGATTTCTGTGGATTCCTGCAGATTGCGGAAGATCCTATCACAAAAAGGTGGGAAAAATGTGTGATTTCAAGCAAAGTTGGAGGTTTGCAGGGCATTGTGGGTAAGAAAATGGTGGATAGATGGATGGAGGAATGGATCGGATGGATGTGGATGGATGGAAGGATCTGTCAAGGCAAAATGCAGAATTAAATACAAATAAAAAAAAATATCATCTAAAAAAATTAAAATTAAATATAAACATTACAAGAAAAATTACATTAAGAAATTAAAATTAACAATAAAAATAAAAAGTAAAAAAATAAAAATGATAAAAAATAAAACTAAAATATAAAAATTAAAGTAAAAAAGAAATTTGAAAAATGAAATAAAAATTACATACAATTTAAACTAAAATAAAAATTTAAAAATCAAAATAGCAAAACAAATAAAAATAGAAACTTAAAAACAAATGATCAGTAATTAACAATGTTTGCACACACAGAATGGCTGCCAACCAGCCACGTGGTCAAACAACAACGACAAGGAGCAAGGAGGAGGCATGGAGAATAAAACAACATACAGGCCTAAGGCAAGGGACACTTGCTGGATGGACAATATATCAGCAGGCCAGCCACATGGTCAAACAACAGCATGGAGCATGAAAGCATGGCAAAAAAGGCCACATGCTAGCCTATGGCAAGGGACACTGGCTACATTGACAAAATGGCTGCTAGCCAGCTTCATGTTCAAACAACAACAACAATGACCAAGGAGGCATGACAAACAAAGAACACATGCAAGTCGGAGGCAAAGGGACACTAGCTGCATGCAAAAAATGGATGCCAGCCACATGGTCAAGCAATGAGGAGCAAGGAGATCAAAGAAGAACACATGCAAGCCTATGGCTAAGGGACACTGGCTGCATGCTCAAAATGGCCGTCAACCACATGGTCATGGCCAAACAACAACTGAAACAAGGAGGCATGAAGAACAAAGACCACATGTTGTTTAGGTTGCCTTTTTGGAACATTAATGGTAAATTCTGAGTTACATAAAGTAATATGGGGATAAATTAATCTTAGTAACACCTATTCTGCCAAGTCCAGATAGTTTGAATCCCCGTATCTATGAACACAATAAAGAGAACATCTAAGAGTAGTGGAACATAGGCCTCATATAGGTTAGTCATATGTATTGGGATTTTCCCCCATAGGGGAAATCCAATTCTTAATCTTCTTCTGTATGTAGTAGGTAGATATAACTTTACAACTAATAAAACCAATGTAATTGCCTGTTTCTAGATAGTTTGACATACCACCTTCTACTTTGTTGTGAGGGTTTAACATCAAGACAATGGGGCAGCTGCTGAACTGTTGACCAGGTCCTGGTAGGCCAATTTTACACTCATTCATCAGCACCTATTCCAATTTCTAAGTGCCCTGGGATCTACCTGTCATACTTCCTCATCTATTTTGTGGATCTTTGGACAAATCCCTCTACCTATTTCCCACCCTCTCTTTTATCTGTGTAATGTTAGTCCTAAAACACTGTGAATAAATCTACAAATCAAAGTGAGCAAAGAGAGTGAAAAGAGAATAAAGCTGAACCTGAACAAAAGCCTATGGACCATATGTACGAACACATTTTCCCATTGACACAGAATGGGGAAAACCCTTTGCTACATCTGGCCCATAGTTTAAATTTTTCTCTCCCCCATCTGACTGCCTCCCTTGGTGTTCCATCTTCCTCTGGTTATGAAGTTGTCTAGTGATTCTTCTGTGCTTAGGAGTTTTCTGTAGTTGCCAAATATTGCCTTAATTTAACTCTTCTGAGAGACTTCCTGGTTGTCTGTATCATCCTGTGATCTTGTTTCTATAAGCATGTCAGCTTTTTCTAGAGTATAGACTGTGGGGCAGTTTTACGAAACTATCACCCAGCGTAGCACAGCAATGAAAAATGTTGTGATGGGTTGCAAAATAGGGAGGGAGCAGGAGAGAGCCATACCTACAAAGATATAGCACTCTCCTACTCTCTCTCTAGCACCAGCGCTGAGTTCAACTGCAGTGCGCCACGCACAAACCTTTGCACCATAATACAAGAGTGTGTGCGTGAGTCTAGTATAGGTTATGGACTGGAAGGCCACCCTTCCAGTGCAAAATATTATGCTTAAACACACTTTAAAACTTTTCCTACTTTGTATGCATGCTGCACAGTGCGGCACACATGCAAAGTCAGAAAAGGAAGGAGAAAGGAAAACATTTCTCCTTTTAACACCTACTTTCAAATGGTGTTAACGTTTGGTGCAAAACCTTGTTTGCTATTGTTTGTAGATACAGTTTTCTGTCAAAAGGCATGGATGGTAGCATGGGAATGACCATGTACCATCCATGTAACGCCCCCTCTTGTTGCTAAGTAATACAAAGCTATGCTTTGTGCTGCTTTGCGTTACTTCTAGGGTACTTTCCAGCGCAAAACAAGTTTACACTGGCAAGTAATTTAGGAAAAAAACATCTTCTGCTGGTTAGTGTCATTTGTTTTACACTAACCTATCGCAAACTGTTTGTAAATATCCCCATGTAAGCCTTTTGTTGTACAGTGAGGAAAATTCTGAATGGAAAGCCTCAGCAATAGAGGATATTGTTGTCTCTTAGATAGGTAGCAACATGTTTAAATTCTTTACCTTTGCAGAGAGTATGCAAAGAAGCATCTTGAAATATCATTATCTCGTCTCCTTCAAACTGGATCTTATCCTGTTACCAAGATGCTAGAAAGATTTCCCCTTTCTGTTTATAAAAATGAATTTGGGTAAGGACATCAGGCAAAGGTTTTTCCTTCTCTGAAACTCTAAGTAGATCCCATGTGTTTTGTCCAAGAAATCACGGTCCCCTGGGGCTCAAAGCAAAGTGTGAAACAACTTTTGTACATGTGCCCCAAGATCGGAGTCCACAATACCAGCTCTGATTCCTCTTATTTGTAGATTGTTGCAGCATATGTGATTTTTGCCACCAACAATCTTGTCCAACACCGGGCATTGAGACCTCTCTAGTGCTGCCACTCTCTCAAATAAGGTGTCAAGCTCAACTTCCACTGCACTTCTTTCTACATGCTCCACACGGCCTTTACAGATGGTAGTTTAAATTGCTAATGGAGTTGTTAATATTCTATCTCAGGGTTGTCATTTCCTGAATAATTTCCTGCAACAGTATGTGGAAATTACTTTTTGCTACAGGTGCCGACATCTCTTGATCTGTTGTAGTTACTGCATTGACATGAGATTTCTCTAGGGAGTGATGTCTGTCCAGTTTCTTATTCATGAAAGCATCCTTGATGGATGCATTTTTTGCTGTTGCAGGTTTATTGAAAACTGCAGTGAACATTACTCTATTTACAGTGTACTAAATATGGAGTCAATGAGTAGAATGACCCACATTCTCAAAGGTGCACCTTCACAAATGTACACTATGTTCCACCTCCCCTGAAGATGCTTACTTCCTATTGTCTGCCAAAGGTACTCTCAAGACTTTAATCCTCCAAGTGCATAAATCAGGGCCCCCACAATCTATGTAAGGGACTAAATAATCTCCTAAAAAACATTTACAAATTCTAATCCCAGGGAAGCCCTGGTCTTCACCAAACACTCTGGCCAGGTCCTGCTTCCAGGCCAATTTCCCTTTGTTCATCACCAACACCACCCAATGTATCTTCTCAAAGCTGACTTTCTTTTGCTAGGGTTCCACTCACTGACACAAACTCAAACAGGCCACAGCTGGAAGCAGAGGAGATCACTCAACCTCACTGCCTCAACCCTGCAGGTCTCCAATGCCATTTACCTCTGAGGCATTCACTTTATGTAGGGCAGAAAGGCATCTTAGTTACCACCAGCAAGGCCCAGGTCTGAAAAATGTTCAGAACTCTCATAAGTGGCTGCTGGCAAGAGCCGATCTCTGGTGTGGCAGCCCACATCAGTTCTCTCTCCTGCTAACCTCATTCCTAACCTCATTCCTGGAGGACCACTCTATGGTATGTGCATGCCCAGTGAGGGAAGAGGGTCTTGTCATTGATGCTTTCAATCGGGCCACCACCTCTCACAGTACTTCAACATCGAAGTGCACATGGCCATCTTAGATTACTCACAGTCTTGGCCATGCTCCACCTGCCTTCTATTTTCACTTTCTATCAGACCGTAAAGTTACATTTCTGCATCTCTTCATTGAGTTTAGCTTTCGTGGATAGTGGGGAGTGCTTTTGCCCCTTGTACCGTTTAGCTGTACAAATGGCTATTTTCCAGACCCGTGGCTTGAAGCTCAGCCACGGCACATCTTTCAAGGTCCCCATCCATGTCTGTCACTGCTTCATTTCTAAACCAGGCCTGTCTCTATCCTCCCATACTTCAGTGTCTGAGACTTTTCCATTCAACCCAGGAATGTCAGCAATAGACTTCCTGGTTTGACAATTGTAAATCAAAAACCCCATCCTCTGCTATTTAGGGACCATAATTTTCATAAAAGACAAAAATCTCCGTATGACTAGTTCTTAGAAAGCATAATCTTCACGGACGCCACCGCTTAATGTATACATCCTGGATACTGACAGCTGTTTTGTTTCAGCTTGAAGGTATGCATGATGCGCCATTCAAGACAATCCAGGCAGTGGGTCTCACAGCTTACAGGATTGGCTAAGCCACAGCATGCACACATGATGGCTGTGTATTTTAGGCTTGAAAACAACTGTGAGCACACCAGTTATTATGTACCTGTGGGACTTATAGCAGGAAATGTACATCCTTGTTACCACACAGAGGACATTTGCTTTCCAACAAATATTCATAATATATAGCAATTGAATATTGTGTTCTTTCAGTCCTCTAAGTACAAATTCAAAGATTTATGTACCAATATAAGTTTTCTGAAAAAGCTAATGGCATAAACATTACATATTGCAGTTTCTCAATAGGCAGCTAAGTGTGCCATATGGGTAGTCCCTAAGGGAACCACCTTGCAAAACCCAAAGCAGTTCAGAAAATATCAGCATCAGGTGTACAGGTCTAGAATGGAAAAGGGTATCAAACTGGCACATTTAACAGCATTTTATTGTGGTAAAAGAGATGCACAAATCGTCACGCCTTCACCTGGTTCAGAGGCGATGCTGGACCTCTTATCCCCCTGGAAGGCAGCCCAGGATTAAGGAATCCTAAACCCTTAGATCACACACTATGCTCAAGGGGAAGGGGGATTGGACAAAATACGAAAAGATAGACTCATGGCACTTGTCCTGCTCTGCTGCCTTGCTACACTATGTAAGAGGCTCTGTACTCACTGGACCTTTTGTGTTGGTGTGGATGTAGTGCAGTGGAAATAAAAGAAGAGTAGTTTACCAACAGTTCTCAGCATACCAAGATTCTTATCAGGCTTCACCACAAGTACTGCATGAGAGCAGGCACAAATCAAGATTTAAGGCTGGAGTTTCTGGCACTCCCAAGAATCAATTTACATTCAGTACACTGTACAAGTTTGCATACAGATATAGTGCTCTCTGAGCATCCTCTCTTATTCTTATTACAACAATTTGTCAAGAATTACTGGTGGGCAGATTTCAGTTCTGGGATACTTTAAGTCCAGAGCGCCCACTCTGCAAAGGAGTTCAGAGCACTAAAGCTATTGAAGCAAAGGTAGTGTCCAATATACAGAAAACAGGCTTTCTGTACTAAAAACTAAGGGTCTGATTTATAACTTGGTGGACGGGTTACTCCATCACAACAGTGATGGATATCCTGTCCCCCGAAATCTAATCATAGGCTAGAAGATTTTTACAGATGTGATATCTATCACCGATGTGATGTATTACCCGTCTGCCAACTTCTAAATCAGACCCTGAGTTTTATAGATAGTCTAATGCTTAATTTAAGGATTAGTGTGAAATAAACTGTGATAAAATACTTAACCTTGTCACTCTTACATAAACCTGGAATCTGTAGAAAGTCCTTGTAGCTGTAGTGCAGAGACCTGAAGAGGAATCACCACACTAAAAGCGAAAAGGACAGAAGCAGCAACGGTGTCTGGACCACAGGAGCTGCAGGGGTTCTTCGGATGAGGATAATTAGAGCGCTGGAGGAATCCGGTCGACTCAGGAGGTGAGTACAGAGATGATGCTTGCTCAGGACAGGAACAAGGCCAAGCAATGACTCCAGTGTTGGTGTGGTTTACATGCTCTATGCGTGTGGTTGACTCCTGAAAGGCACGTGGCTCATATGGTAAACAGGAAGGTTCAAGCAGGCCCTTCGGGATGACACCTGTCAGCCTAATGGTTTGGACCTTTAATGCAAGCGGGTGCAAACAATAAACATTAGGCAGGTGGAACCAATAGGTTATGGCAGTTGGAACCAATAAACAAAAGCAGGTGGAATCAATTAACATTAGCAGATGGTGTCAATAGGTCATGGCAAATGGAACCAATCAACAGAAGCAGGTAGAATCAGTTAACATTAGCAGGTGGAGTCAATAGGTCATGGCAGGTGGAACCAATAAACAGGAGGAGGCACAGGTTTATTCTTTCGCGAGTGTGCAAACCAAAATATTAATTGAACAATGGTACCAGAATGTTCTAATGGGTTTATGTGCTATGGGAAGAGGCCTGCCAAGGGTTTAAGGGGGTGATTCTAAGTCTGGCGGGCGGCGGAGGCCGCCCGCCAGACTTCCCCCCTCCAGAATACCGCACCGCGGTTGGAAGACCGCTGCGGCTATTCTGTGTTTTACACTGGGCTGGCGGGCGACCGCCAAAAGGCCGCCCGCCAGCCCAGTGTAAAACTACCTTCCCACGAGGACTCCGGCTCAGAATTGAGCCGGCGGAGTGGGAAGGTGCGACGGGTGCAGTTGCACCCGTCGCGAATTTCAGTGTCTGCAAAGCAGACACTGAAATTCTTTTTGGGGCCCTCTTACGGGGGCCCCTGCAGTGCCCATGCCATTGGCATGGGCACTGCAGGGGCC
Source organism: Pleurodeles waltl (assembly GCF_031143425.1). Classification (NCBI taxonomy): domain Eukaryota; kingdom Metazoa; phylum Chordata; class Amphibia; order Caudata; family Salamandridae; genus Pleurodeles; species Pleurodeles waltl. The sequence continues at coordinate 276,803,418 of NC_090439.1, forward strand.
CCGCGACACCCCATACCGCCATCCTGTTCCTGGCGGGAGAACCGCCAGGAACAGGATGGCGGTATGGGGTGTCAGAATCCTCCATGGCGGCGCAGCTTGCTGCGCCGCCATGGAGGATTCATTTGGGCAGCGGAAAACCGGCGGGAGACCGCCGGTTTTCCACTTCTGACCGCGGCTGAACCGCCGCGGTCAGAATGCCCAGCGGGGCACCGCCAGCCTGTTGGCGGTGCCCCCGTCATTTTAGCCCTGGCGGTCTTGGACCGCCAGGGTTATAATGACCCCCTAAGTGTAGTGGAACCATGGGGCCTGTGGGGTGTTTATCCTGGTGTTGTATGAGGCCATGAAGTGCCACAGAGGAAATACAACATGAGCCCTGTGCGCCAGACCCACTTACAGAGGGTGCAAGAGGGGGTCATGACTCAAATTACAAGGACAAGCAGATGTTTATAGCGCGTGGGATTGGCTTGCAAGTATCAAAGTTGTACATATGTCCACAAACAAAAATAATGCTTTGGCACCAGGCAAGGTTAAAGCATCATCCTAGATCTCTGTATGACCTACAAATCAAAAGATGACTTTTTTGGTTTTTATATAAATCTAAATCTGTTTTCTACTTTCTTTGGCTCTGATGCTTGTTGTTCAGCTATTTCTTGATTAAATTAAAGTGGATAAATCCCTTTTCAGGTCACCTTCAAAAGTCTTTGATACGCAAACAAATGCTCTTACCCTCAAACATTCTAGCTCTAGTGCTCATATTATTCCTTGACCTTTTAGCAAGGAACAATTTCTGTCCTTGAGTTATTGCAGAATTCTATGACAGGGATACTGAGCTTGGGATACAACTTTTCTCTTATTTTAAAAGCTTTGTTTTTAACTATTCTCTTGCAAGTAACACAGAAAGGAAGCCGAAATCTTCACATTTTTTTATATGTTATATGTCTTGTACTTACCTCAAAACTGTGATAACTTTTCTTCTCCCTAGAACAGTTTCTGAAAATTGCACTGTCATCTTTTAAAACAGATTACTTCTATTTATTTGAAAACTGTTCAACTTGCCAATTTGAAACAAAGTGGTATTGATACATATGTTCGATACTTACTTGCAAATATTCTTACCTGCAACTTGAATCTTGTGGTTCTAGAAATAAAGTAATAAAATATATTTTAGCTATGTAAAAAAAACATTGGCCTGGAGTTAGTTGTCATTGAGTGTGTGCTTCCTTGATTGCCTTTGTGTGTATAACAAATGCTTTGTACTACCCTCTGATAAGCCTAACTGCTCGACCAAACTACCACAAAAGCGAGCATTAGTATTATCTACCTTAGCTTCTGTTAAGCCTCTGGGGAACCCCTGGGCTGTGTGCACACTATGACCCTCATTACAACCCTGGCGGTTGGTGATAAAGTGGCAGTAAAACCGCCAACAGGTCGGCAGTAATTACCACCAAATTATGACCATGGCGGGAAGATCTCCAATAGACAGCAAATGTACCACACCGACTGCCAGGGCGGAAACAACAGGCACCATAGTAGAAGCCTACAGCCAGGTGGAAGTCAATGTTCTGCCCACCATATTATGACACCACATCCGCCACCTTTTCCGGGGCGGTACCAATGACATCAAAAGCCTGGCGGAAACAAACCTCAGTGGGGAAAGGACTCACCATTGGAGATACAGGGAACAACCACGCCGCCATGGAGCCTCAGCTGCATATCTTCCCCATGATCTTTTATGTGCTGCTCCCCACAAAAATTAATGCCAGCGGAGATGACGACGGTGAGTACAGCCGCACAGCACACAAGGGAGGGAGGGAGTTAAACAACAGTGACACACACACGCACCACACCTTCCACACACGATACACACAATCAGCTGCATCACAAAAACATTTTTACCCTGTAACTCAGATGAATAATGCAAGGACAAAACAATTTTGAAAAAGGGAATGTAATGAGAGCAACACATCACATCAAGATAAATAACTTAGGCAAGAAAATAGATTTGTACATACGTACACAAAAAGGGACACAGCCCAGACCAAGGCCAATCATGTCACCTGCATCAACACGGAGAGAACACTGCAGGGGCATCAGTTGGTAAATAGGCAGGAACCTCAGGTGGATGTGGGACGGGGGGGAACCTCAGCCGGGAGATGAAACAAGACCACTGGTTCTGGATGGGGCAAAATGCCCATTGCTTGGTCCGGGGGAGTGCAAGGCCACAGTATCTCAGGTGGATGACTTGCTCGTTTGCTCTGGAGGGGGCAACATGCCCTGTGCTTGGTCCTGGGGAGTGCAATGCCATAATCTCACAGGTGGGTGACTTCCCCACTTGCTCCGGAAGGGGGCAAAATGCCCTGTGCTTGATCCTGGGGAGTGCAAGGTCACAGTCTCTTTTGTGGGTGACTTGCCCACTTGTTTTGGAGGGGGCATTGTGCCCTGTGCGCTTGACCCTGGGGAGTCTTGGCTATGTGGGTGTCTTACCCACTTGTTCTGGGGGAGCCTCGTGCCCTGTTCTCTTGATACTGGGGAGTGCAAGGCCACAGTTTCTTGAGTGGGTGACTTGCCCACTTGCTCTGGAGGGGGCAACATGCCCTGTGCTTGATACTGGGGAGTGCAAGGCCACAGTTTCTTGAGTGGGTGACTTGCCCACTGGTTCTGGGGGGGTCCTATTGCCCTGTGCTCTTGATCCTGGGAAGTCTTGGCTATGTAGGTGTCTTACCCACTGGTTCTGGAGGCAGCCTCATGCCCTGTGGACTTTATCCTGGGGAGTCTTGGGCATGTGGCTGTCTTACCCACTGGTTCTGGAGGGGGCCTCATGCCCTGTGCTCTTGATCCTGGGGAGTCTTGGGCATGTGGGTGTCTTACCCACTGGTTCTGGAGGGGGCATTGTGCCCTGTGCTCTTGATCCTAGGGAGTAATACCCACTGGATTTGCATGGGGCAGGCCGCACAGCAGCCCGTGGAGATAGGATTACATACTGTCCACCAGCAGTAATGTCTGCTCAGTGGTGGTGCTGCTGCTGGTGGAGGGAGGCGCCTGCCCATCCCCTGCAACCTCGGACGGCTGCTCACTGGAGGTGGTGGTGCTGCTTGGGGGGAGGCTCCTGCCCATCCCCTGCAACCTCAGACGGCTGCACAACCTGGTTGGTGGTGGGGGCTCCGTCACAGTTCCTGCCCCAGGCCCCTTGCTCTTACTGGCAGCTGGGGCTGGCTCCTTTCCCTCGAGGCTGCCTGGTGCAGACTCCTTCACCTTCAGGACCTGTAGCCTGGATCCTTTTTCACCACAAGTGGGTGTGGTGACGACTTGGCCCACGGACTAGGTGGCTGAGGTGCTTGGCTGGGTTCCTCATACCCTGCCCATATGTACAGGACGGGGGGAGGGGTAGGGAAGAGGTCAATTGTGGATAGAAAAAGTTTTTTAGGGACATTGGGGTGTGAAGAGGGAGAAAGAATGGGAGTGGAGGAAGAGGGAGTGGTTGTTGGAGGTGTCTGTCTGATGATTTTGGGTGCCGGTGCATGGGCTGGATGCTGTTGGGAGGTGGATGGCTATTGGGTGTCTGAGTGCTTGCGTTTGTGTACCTTAGGAGGGACAGACACAATGGGAGAGTACACAGGGGACGTGTGCATGGCTGTTGTGGAGGTGTCTGCCAGTGAGGTGTGTGTTCGGCTTGGTGTGGTGATGCCGGTAGTGGATGCTGATGTAGTGCATGCAGGTGTGAGCGTAGATGGAACTGGGAGGGAGGTGGAGGAGGAGGAGACAGTGGAAATAGTGGATGTTGGTGTGTCTGCATCTGGTTGATGTATGTGTGAGCGCCTGTGGGATGAAGTTTGGTGCTTGTGCTTGCCTGTACCACTTTTGTGTTTTGTCTTGTGTGCATGCTTGTCTGGCTGTGTGCTTGGGATGGGTTGGGGTTGAGGAGAATGGGACTGCGAAGAGGAAGTTGGAGGGTAGAAACAGGGACTATGGCTGCCATCAGAGAGGACGCCAGAGCCTGGACTGATCTCTGTTGGGCCGCCAAGCCAGTGTGAATGCCCTCCAGGAATGCATTAGTCTGTTGCATCTGGGCTGCCAGCCCCTGGATGGCATTCACAATGGTTGACTGCCCTACAGAGATGGATTTCATGAGGTCAATAGCCTCCTCACTCAGGGCAGCAGGGCAAACTGGGGTGGGGCCTTAGGTGCCTGAGGCGAAGGAGTTGCCCACCCACTTGGGTGAGCAGGCACATGCAACACAATGAGGGGCTGCTGGGAGGACGGTGCTGGTACGGGGGTGGCGGTGGTACCTGTAGCTGGGGTGGTCACAGAGGTGTCCGCCACCACCAGGGAGCTTCCACCAGAGGAGGTATCTGTGTCAGAACTGTCCCCTCCAGTCTCTGCTGTGGTGCTCCCCTCGCCCTCCATCCCACTGGTGCCCTCAGCGTCCTGGGTCCTGTGGGATGCAGCTCCCTGAATCGCAGGTGCCTCTACTCCTCCGCCAGATGATGCTGATGCACATAAGGACAGGGTGACAAAATAAAAAGGAAGGGGAGAGACAAAGGATACACTTGGTCAATGGCTGCACAAACACCACCGTTGGCGTACACATCACCCTCACATACAGGGAACAGGCCTACGCAATGTGCCATAGTACTAGCAGAGATATTGTTAGCAGCCAAGCCATGGGGAGGGGCACACACCGCCAAATGCACTACATCTGGGACCCACCCAGCCCTGAGCAGTTGTGGATGCCTATGAGCTATTTACCTAGATTATCCCTTCTGAACCCTAGCCACCAGGGGACCTATGCTGCAATGTCAGGCCTGGCCTAGGGGCACCCACTGACACTCATCCCCCACCTGGATACCACCCTACCATGTGTAAGTTGTAATGATGGGCACTGTACTCACCCCCTTGTGGCTGCTGTGATGCCCTCAAGCGCCCATCCAGCTCAGGATAGGCCAGCGCCAGTATGCGGGCCATCAGGGAGGTCAGGGTTCGACGGGCACCTCGTCCTCATTGGGAGGCCATCCCCAGCTCGACCTCCGCCGTCTTCCGTGCCCAGCGTCTCAGGTCCTTCCACCGACAGTGGGTACTCCACCTGCCATAGACCCCCAGGGTCCGCACGTCCTTGGTGATAACACACCATATGCCCTTCTTTTGATGGGCGCTGACCTGCAGAGGAAATACACATAGGAAAATTGAATTAGTGTAACACTCCTGCCTGTTACCCTCATGGTGCACCATACCCCTTCATATCACCATTTCAACACACATGGCCCAGCTCACAACCAATATGCCGCCCAGAGGACATCCACCCACCCCCCCTTACACAAGGCCTTCACACAACACTCCATGCATTCCAACCACATGAATTGTGCCCAGAGTGAACTCACCTGTTGGTCTGGAGGCCCATAGAGCAGTTGGTATTGGGGTAGGACCCAATCCACCAGTCTCTCCAACTCCGTCGAAGTGAAGGCTGGGGCCCTTTCCCCGTCACACGAGCCATGGTAGGTTCCAGACACAGGTCACAGCAGCACATGCAGGGTAGGTCTTCACCTGTTGAAAATCAGGTTGCAAGTGAGGAATATGATAGAAAATGGCGGTCATGTCCGCGGCGGTGCATACCATCACCGCTGGCGTAAATCACCATTGGCCACTGTAATCCATAGGGCCCAATGTTAACCAATGAGGAGTTGCACTGCGGTTCCCGACCGCCTCCCGCAACGGTGCACAACATCAGCGGAATTACCTCACTTCGACCTGTCCCTCCACACAGGACAGGCGGATGCCATTTCAGGGGGAAGGCAGGCCCTGGATAATTGCTGCGTCACTTCACTGGTGAAATTAGGACCTACTGTACAAATCACACTTACCCATTACAAGTTAACAGCATGCAAAGTTCTGTTGTAGCCCCATTGTTCAGTTTTTGACCAGCTCCTAACTCTTTTGCTCCATAGATTGCTACCGCTGCAGATGAATAGGAGATGGAGACATACCCCCGTGTACAGACCCCTGGTGGACTTGGCAAATATGGAGGACAGGCACATTATCCTCACCTATAGACTGGACAGGCCCACAATCACAGAGCTGTGTGACCAATTGGAGCATGACCTGATATCTGCTTTCTGTCACCCCACTGGGATCCCCCCTCTTGTGCAAGTTCTATCAGTGCCCCATTTCTTGACAACTGTTTCTTTCCAAGTGATAGTGGGCTTGGCAGCAGGAATGTCACAGCCAATGTTCTCAATTGTGCTGACAAGAGTGTTGTCTGCCCTGATTGAACACATATGCAGCTACATTGTATTTCCCCAGGTTGAAGATTTGGCCACAGTGAAGGCCGAGTTCTATGCAATGGGATCTATCCCCAACATAACTGGGGCGATTGATGGAACACATATTGCATTTGTCCCCCCAGTCAGAATGAACAGGTGTTCAGAAATCGGAATAATTCCCTCTCTATGAATGTACAGATGGTGTGCTTGGCGGACCAGTACCTCTCCCACGTCAGTGCTCCAGGGTCGGTGCATGATGCCTTTGTCCTGAGGAATAGCAGCATCCCAAATGTGATGGGCCAACTACAGATGCACAGGGTGTGGCTAATAGGTGAGGCCCGGTTCCCACCCTGTATATGTTGGTGTATGGGTATGGTGTGGGCCATATGGGATAGTGTGTGGCTAAATGTTGTCCCTCAAAATTTGCAGGTGACTCTGGCTATCCCAACCTATCATGGCTTATGACCGCTGTGAGGAATGCCAGGACAAGGGCAGAAGAATGTTATAATGAGGCACATGGGTGAACCAGAAGGACAATTGAAAGAACCTTTGGCCTCCTGAAGGCCAGATTCCAGTGCCTCCATCTAACAGGTGGATCCCTGTACTACTCACCCAAGAAGGTCTGCCAGATAGCAGTGGCATGCTGCATGTTGCACAACCTTGCCCTGAGTGCCATGTGCCTTTTCTGCAGGAGGAGGAGGCTGGAGATACCCATGTGGCAGCAGTGGACCCTGTGGACAGTAGGATGAGGAGGAAGAGGATGAGGACAAAAGAACATCAGTGATCAGAAAATACTTCCAATGACACACAGGTAAGAAAGTGTTACTTCACTTTTCAGTGACTTTTGTTTGAATTTCAGTGGCACTGCCATGCTGTTTTTTCCACTTCTATGCCCACTTACTATACCCTTTGGCTATTCACTGTGTGGATGTTGGTGACCTCACATATGCTCCTGGTGTGATCACTGCGGCCAGCTACAGGTCATTAATCTATGCTCATTTTCTGTACAGTTGAATTCCAATGTGGTGCAGGTGGCCTGTGAGTCCTGTGGCGGGGCCTCCTGTCCACTAGCGGCAGCGGAGGTGGAAGGCTGTTCAGACGTCTGGCTAGTGGCAGGGGCCCACTGTTATGTCACTGCCTCCCTCATAATATTGGCCATGACTGCCAGCACCCCTGCTATGGAGATCAGGGTGTTGTTGGTGGCTTGCAAGTCCTCCATGATCCCCTGGTACTGTCCCACCTGCAGCCACCTGTTCTCCTGCACATTGCCCAGGATCTGGCCCATCGTGTCCTGGGAATGCTCCCAGGATCTCCGCAACTGCCTCCTGGAGATTCTGTTCCCTAGGCCTGTCCTTCATATGGTGCAAAGCACTCCTCCCAGATTCCCTGTTGACCTGTAGCTCTGTCCCCTGAACCGTGTGCCCACTGCCACTGATCCCAGGTCCCTGATTGTCATGGGTATGTGGTGTGCCCTGGGGTCCCTGTAGAGGTGGACACACTGCTGATTAACGTGTCCTGGGGACAGAGGTATGGGTTCTCTGGGTTGGTGCTGTGGTGGTGTTTCCTGATGGGGGACGCTCTGTGGTGGTGTGTGACTGGGCCTGGGTAACCGGTTGTCCAGAGATCCCTGATGGGCCTGGTTGGTCATCTAGATCCTGAAGACCTGAGTTGCTGTCATCACTCTGCTCTTCAGAATCTGGGCCAGGGGGCCACTTCTGTTGGGGGACTGGATATTGGTGCACCGCCTCTCCGCTGACATTGGCTGGGGTACCTGTGAGGATGTAAATGATGTGTTATGGTTTCTGTGTCTAACATATTGTGCATCCATGGCTTGCCCTGGCAGCTTTCACTTGTGTACGTTGGTGTATGGTGGGATGATTGGTTCTCCATAGTGTGCATGCATCAGTGATGAGTGTCCATGTAGGGCTGTCAGTGGTGTCCATGCATTGGTAGAGCATGCAGGGTTTGGCATTGGGATAAGTGAGATGTGATGGTTGGGTGTGTGGGATGGAGTGGAATGATGGGAGTGAGGGTGGGGGTGGGGGTATGTGATGGCATGCAGGTAGGAGATAGTAGTAGTAGAGAGTTGACTTACAAGAGTCCAGTCCTCCTCCTACTCCATCCAGGCCCTCAGGATGAAGGATTGCCAAGACTTGCTCCTCCCATGCTGTTAGTTGTGGGGGAGAAGGCAGGGGTCCACCGCAAGTCCTCTTTACAGCGAGCTTGTGTCTTGCTGCAATGGAACGTACCTTCCCCGTAGGTCATCCCACCTCTTCCTGATGGCATCCTTAGTTCTTGGGTGCTGTCCCACGGCATTGACCCTGTCCACGATTCTCCACCATAACTCCATCTTCCTAGCTATCAATATCTGCTGCACCTGTGCTCCAAATAGCTGTGGCTCTACCCTGATGATTTCCTCCACCATGACTCTTGGCTCCTCCTCTGTGAAGCGGGGGTGTCTTTGTGGTGCCATTGGTGTTTTATGAGGTGTGTAGGTGAGGGTGTGTTAGGTAATGTGTTGGGGTATGTGATGTGGGGTGTGTGAGTGATGTATAGGTGTGAGTAGTGTGTGGCTCTGGTTGTGTCAGTGGTCTTGCTGTCTCTCTGCTGGCAATTGTTTGTAATGGTAAACGGTTGTGGGTAATATGGGTGTGTGTTATACAGTGGTGTGACTGTGTAGGTGTGGTGTGTGTTCTGGGTGTCAGGTGTGTTTTGTTTGCGTATGTCTATTTTGAGCGCAGCGGTATGTACTGCCAATGGTTTAGTACCATTGAATGTCCACCGTGGTGATTCGTGGGTAATAATGTGGTGGGCGTAGTTCTGCTAGCATAACGGTGTGGGTTTTGATACCGCCAGTTTATCACTGACCTTTGGTGTGGACGATTTGTGTATGTGGCTGAATACTGACAGATTGGTGTATGTGTGTCATAGTATGGCGAACAGATATCTGCGGTGGTAAGTTGGCGGTAGTCAGCGTGGCGGTAAGTGAGATTTACCGCTAATGTCATAATTAGGGCCTATAGCTCATTTTGCTGTAGTATATACAGAGCCAGCTTCCTACAGTGATTTACCGATGTCACCATCATCTGCCTTGAAATCTGAAATTAATGTGCATATTGTAGTTCTGCTGATTCATGTCATTCTTTTGGCGTGTCTAACAGTCTTGATGTTTAGTAAACATAATCTTTTTAGACATTTTGGTGAATCTATGTTTTTCATGTATTTTTATAATTTAGTTTTGCGCACCATATATGTTACATTGATATTCGGATTGTAATAAAGCTCTGAAACTTTATTCAGTTTAAAGTTTGATTTTGTATTAAATTGTTCGTGGTTTTTAGAATTGTTTATGGTTCTTATATTATTGATTTGTTTTGTATACATCTGGCTACTACACTTCCCACTAAGTCTAAAGATCCAGTTCTCTTCAGTATTTTTATGGTTATGGTGCCTCACCAAAGTGCTTGTGTTTTTTTAACCCTAGGTGGGAAGAAGACCTCCGCAGGCACGCAAGCATTTTTAGTTAGCAGAGTTATGGTTCTATCTGATGAGGAGGAGAGTCAGAATTTGCCCACATTGTGAGCTCTTCTTTGTGAAGTGTAGGGGTTTAGGAAATTCCAGCATTGTGTTACAATCGTACTGTATGTGTTTTGAGTAGGGTTTGCACTTGCAATACTTTTAGCTAAATCGCAGAGAAGTGTAGAGAATGAAGTGAGTTGGGAGTTTGCATACTCCAAGTAAATGAGTAGGATTTTGAGTAATCCAATTAAAAGAGTGAGGGTTGGCGTACTCCAAGTGAATGTTGTGCTTTGTGTTCAAAAATTGCCTACGTTGATGTTGTTGTTAACATGTCCTGTAAGACCTAAGACCAGAGTATTGTACAAGTGTATGGAGACACTTGGTTAATTTTTTGTCTGCAGTGAGGTGTTGGTCGATTGAGTGCTGTTGACAATACCAGTATATCCCTTGAGAGTGTTAGTTATTGGTCGGTATTAGGTGAATCCTAAGTGCACAAGGGGAATCCATATCAATCGGACAGCGATTTGCAGATCAAATCTTACTTGCATATTTGAGAAAGCCATAGTCGGAAGAGTAGCTGTTTGTGCGAAAGGTCACAATCCAAAGTTCTGTACAGCTTTCAAGGCGTTTGAGTTGCAGCTATTGTGAGCAGACAGGTTTGGTTTTTGTGCTCGCAATATTTGCATTTAGGTTTTTTACATGAGAGGGGTATGAGGCGGCTCTGAGGTGAGTCACAGCTGGCGAGTGAAGTGAGGGTAACATCATTTGGTCCGCGCTGGGATAGGTCAGATGGTGAGAAAAGCCACACAAGGATTGCTGGTCAAGACTGCGCAGCTACAGGCTGAGAACAGGTTGTGAAAAGGAATGTGATATTGAAAATGACTTCCTGGTTTCCTTGAAGTTGTGTTTGTGAATTAGAATCAAGTTTTTCAAAGCTTTAAGGATTGAGTTGACAGGAGATGGTTTTATTCCATTTTGAGATAGTGAGCCTACTCCACCTGAGGGCACACCAGCATTTGAAGTAATGGAGGAAAGTGGAGTTGCAGCATGTCCTTCGGTAAATCAATGGTGCAAAATAGAAGGAGAGTACCTTTGCTTTTCTCTGTTATGAAACTTTTAATTTAAGAAAATTAGAGAATTTGAGGAGGGTATTGTATGAATCGAAACCCCTTCCTAAATCTGCACAATTTGAAGTACTTGCCATTTGGGAATTAGTTGTGAGGCAGAAAGAGGCTCAGAAATTTGAAAGGAGAATGAGGAAAGCAGAAAAGATGTTGGCAGGAGCTAGATGAGATGAGGAGCAGAGAATGTGGAGAACAGATACATTACATGCAGTAAAGTTATTCCCAGCGATTACTCAGGAAGGTGATGAAAATATTAAAGCTAAATCTAAAAAGAAATCCAAAGAAGATCCAGAACAGAAGTTAGGTGAAAACAAAATGGTAGTGGATAACGAAAGTGATTCAGGGGATTATTTTATAATTCATTTGTTGCAGAATCGTCCCCCACCATATAATGCAGTTGAATCAGTAAGTCAGAATGTAGTCCTGAGTATAGCCACAGATCCAGTTGCACAAAGACAGGTTTGGATGACTCTGAATGTGCCTACTGTTAATGTTCCATAGGTACCAGCAGTTTATCCAACAGTTTCAATTGTGAACACAGCTCATAATGTCACAGTTCCAGCTATGCCACAGCCAATTCAGAATGTACAGACACCGGCACATGTTAACCAGAGACAGACAATGTCCATGTATTTCCAAGAAACAACACAACAGAATGTTGCTCAAAATCAGTCAAATCAAGCTCTTGGTATTAACTGGTCAAAGTAAAGAATTAATGTTCCCACCAAGTCAAACTAATTTGTCAGGACCAGATACATTGACAGTTCCTGTGAAAATAGGCCCAGTTGTCCCATTTTATGCTCAGGGTAATAATGAAAGTGGTCCCCAGATTCCAAAACCATTATCAGCAATGAATTCCCCTTTTGGAACTAATGCAGAAATGGCGAGACTGAGCACCATTGTGCTAGCTATGACCTCTATGAATTCTTTTGGTCTTATCTAGACATGTGATAGAGTGGGTCCACTGATTGATGTGACATGTCCCCCATGCTCTACAGGCTCACCTGTATTAGCTCAGGAGCAGGCTATGAGAGTATACTGTATTCATCAACAGCCCCTATCTCGAGGTAACAACATTAGTTTACAAGGGTTGTCAGCACAACAATTAACCAAAAGGTTAGATAGTTTGAATGAAGGGTCAGGTTTTGAAAACACCACAGAGGTAGAACAGACATTGAACATGGCTAGACTTAAATTGGAATTAAATTAAATGATTGAGGAAACACTTGAAGTAGACAGATTGGATTCATATAACGAAAATGAGTTCCAGTTTAAGTGCAAGGATGTTACTCTTCGAGCAGGACAGATTTATGACAAATTATGTGATTTAGCTGAGAAATATGAAATTGAGATGAATACATATAAACAGTTAAAGAAAAGTTACAGATTATAATTTGATTTGAGAGACATTCCAAACATGAGACCAACTGGAATGAAAATTCATATTAAATTTTGATTCAGGGCATTCAAACATGGGGAGTATTTGATAAATGGGAAGGAAGATGGGCAAAGAAAAGAGAACAGAAGAAAAAGCAGACTGCATCTTCAAATGATGTACAGCAGGCTGAGGGAGCTCTAAAAATGATGCCAATGAGAGAAATTCTGGGAGGGAATTTTGTCCATGTTCCATAGAGCAGAAGTGGCATACTGTCATTTACAAATGGTTACCTAAATTGAGGGAAAAGCCAGTGGAGTGGTACCAGAAAACAGAGAGGTTTATTAAGCTTGCAACGTATCTGTGTGAAGATCTGAACTCTTTATTTGGGATTGTGTTTCCAGGAGATTTGTGGGTTGAGTGTAAGCGGAGTGTTGATTGGCCAATGTGTGAGCCACTAAGGGATGCAGTAAAAGGTATACTGTCTGAAGACGTGATGAAAAGCTATCACAAAGTGATTGAATTTTTGAAAACTAGAGTTTGTTGATTGGCAAAGAATTGACAGGACAGCTTAGGAGACAAATTAGTCTGCTCATGCTTATTGTGAGAGATTGTTCCAAGCACTTAAGCAATACGGGGTAGAGAGATTATTGAACCGAGAGATATGATTCATTTTGTGTTCAGATTTGTTCAAGGATTGAAGCCTGAAATTAGCAAAATGATTCAAAATCATTGAAACTGCTGGCAGGGAAAGCTAATTCATGAAGCGTTATGCAAAACACTGTAGTGATGAAGTTGAGTTGAAGCAGAAATGTTTAAGGGAAAAAGCAATGGTGGTGCAAATCAAATCTGCCCAAGCAGCAGGTATGCAAGGATCACAAGGAGTGGTGAACGTAGGAGGTATCCACAGAATACAGCAGCAGGGAAATATGGTACCTCAGTTCAGAGGCAGAGATTGTGGAATTCAAGTAGATCCAAATGTTAATGTGGCTGATGTTCAAAACATGAAGAAAATGCTTCCTTGTCATGCATGCAGCAACGTCGGACATTGGAAACGGGAGTGCCCTTAAAGTAATGTAAATAATTTGGTGCAAGGTGGTGGTGTTGTGCAGATGGTTGACAACAGTCAATTTCAAAATCAAAGAGTTCAAAGCCCCTGAAATCAAAACATGAAAGTTCTGGTTGGAGCAGTCCAAATGCAAGTTCTCCAGCAACAAGTACACTTTTCCCAACAACAATTTCAAGCCCCTGAGCAAATGCAGATTCCACAAGCTCTAATGGTACAGCAATGGGTCATGGTTCCTCAGCAGAACTCGAATAAAAGAGCAAAAGCAAATGTAAATCAGTTAATCACACAATACCCATTGATAGACTTCGGTGATGATGAAATGAGTGAAGAATGTATGAGTGAGAGTTCAGAAGAGGAACAATGTGTGTTGACTGCCTCACTGGAGGTAGATGAGCGTGGTCCTTATGTGAATGCGAGTGTTGTGGGTCATGATGTTTAATTTCTGCTTGACACTGGAGCAACTTGTTCCACTGTCAGAACTGCAGAAGTCCCAAATGTGTCCCTTTCTGGATGGAAAGTTCAGGTTGTAGGAATAGCAAACCCGCATTTATTAAACCCCATTACAGAGCCCGTTCCAGTTAAAATCCGAACCTTTGAGGATTTGCACCAATTTGTAGTTTGGGATACTAATCCTGTGAATCTGTGAGGAAGAGATTTACTAAGCAAATTAAAATGCTTCATCACTTGTGCTCATAAAGGTATAGCAATTCAAACAAATAGTGATGATGAAACTGCCAGTCAAATTGATGAGATGTATCATGTCATTACATTATTTCCTGCCGTGACTGTTAGAGATCTGCCTGATGAATTACAAGACACTGTGATGTTAAGAGTTTGGGATCTCTCCGTTAAGGATATTGGACTCATACAAGTTGTTGAACCAGTTAAAGTGACTGTAAAGCTAAATGCAGTTTTTCCCAGAAAGCCACAGTATAAGTTGAAACCAGAAGTGATTGAGGGGATTACTCCAATAATTACAGACTTTGTTGAGCAGGGAGTTCTAAAAGAAGCCATGGACAGCCCATGTAATTCACGCATTATGCGATTGTATAAGCCAAGTGGGAAATACCGCATAATTCAGGATTTGAGAAAGGACAATGAACTTGTGCAATCCTGTTGTTCCGTGGTCCCAAATCCAGCAGTAATTTTATTCCAGGTTCCATGTGAAGCAGAATGGTTTTCTGTTATTGACTTGTCACAAGCTTTCTTTTCTGTGCATTTAACTGAGGATAGTCAATTCCTTTTCTCAAGAGAGATTCACAGCTATTATGCAGATAAATCCCCCGTTACACAAAGAGATGTCAGAATGGTTTTGGGAATGGTGAGTTACTGTTGCCAATGGATACCAAATTGTTCAGTAATTTCCAAACCACTGCAGAAGCTAATGTACAAAAAGTTACAGACCCAGTGCCTTGTAGTGAAGAATGCATGAAAGCTTTCAGTGAGTTGAGAGAGAGTTTGTGTAGAGCTGCAGCTTTGGGAATACCTGATTACATGAAATGTTTTTCACTGTTTTGTCATGAATCTGATGATTGTACTCTTTCTGTTTTGACACATTTGCATAGAGGAACGAACAGACCTGTTGCATATTTTTCTGCCACATTGGATTCTGTTGCTGCTGCTTTGCCTGGCTGTTTAAAGGCTGTGGCTGCTGTTGGTATAAGCATAGGTCAAAGCAAAAGAATTGTGATGGGACACCCTTTAACCGTTTATATCCCACATTCAGTTGAAGTTCTTTTAACAAGAACCAAGATCCATTTATTTGACCAGTGCCCGTCTCACCCGTTATCAGTTACTGATCCTTGGATCAACCAATGTGACCATCAAAAGGTGTTCTGTACTAAAACCAACTACTTTGTTACCTGTTAATATTAATGATTTAAATGATGGTGATGAAATGGAACACATCACTGAATTGTGCACCAAACCCAGACCTGATATTCAGGATACTAGTTTAGAGGAGTATGATCAAGTTTTGTTTGTTGATGACTCCTGCTTAAGAGACAAAAAAGGTACTCTGAAAGCTGGTTATGAAGTTTGCACCCTCTCAGGAGTAGTCAAAGCTTCCTGGTTTCAAGGAGTCATTTCTGCCAAAGTAGCTGAACTGGCTGCTCTTACAAGAGCATGATGCAGATCTGAGCAGCTTAAAGCAACAATATTCATGGATAGTCAATTTGGATTTGGTGTTGTGCATGACTTCAGGCAGTTATGGCACCAAAGAGGTTTCATGACCTCTTCAGGATCACCCATTGGAAATGGTGAGAACATTCACTGTTTATTAAATGCCTTACAGTTACCTGAGAAGATTATGGTTGTGAAGTGCACAGCTGTTAGGATGATTTCCGATCACAAACACCAATGAGCACTGGAATCGGTAGGATGAGCATGTTTATTCTTCAAAGATCGAAATATTGAACAAGTATTTTCCCTACAAAGTAATAGCCCCGACTGCACCCGGACCTGCCGCCTCTTCTCCCGTCGCCTCCTTCTCAACTGCCACAAATCCTCCCCTACATTCATTCCACAATATTCACTCCTCAACATTCTCCCATTCGCCGGCTCGTGCTTATCACGTGCGAGCCTATTACATAGAACAAGGTTTTATCTACAATACAACACAAGCCCATCAAAAGCCAAATGAATATGTATCATTGGGTAATGCCAGATATTGTGCTCTCCCTTGCATCAGTGAAGGGAAAGTTGTGTTGCTAGATTGTTTGTTGAACTCAATGGCAAGATATTACCATGGTCAGGTTCATCTCAGCAGAGATGCAATAATTTGCACACTAAAACAGAAATGGTACAACCCTAGATTTAGGTTGATTGCAGAGCGGTTTTTCACAGATATGTTACATGTCAGCAAATGAATGTAGGGAAACACAGTGGTTAATTTGAGCCAAATAGGCAGATCTGGAGGTCAATTCAACAGAATGAAGCTTGATTTTATTGAGATGCCTGCTTTAATGGATTGAAGCATGTATTGGTTGTTGTGTGCATGATTTCCTATTGGATAGAGGCCTATCCAACATGTAGGTATGACAGGCTTACTGTAGCTAAGCTGCTGCTCAGGCAACTGATAACAAGATTTGGGTTCCTGACTTGTTTGGAATCAGATTAAATAACTCATTTTTAATAATGAGATCATAAAATTGTTGTGCAGCACTGAACATTGAGCAAACATTGCACTGCAGTTACAGACCAGAGGCATCTGGATTGGTGAAATAGATGAATGGAACATTGAAAGCTCGATTGGCAAAGGTTTTTGCCACTACAACATTGAAATGGCCTGATGCATTGCCATTTGTCCTGATCAGGATTCGTGGCATGCCTGACAGGAACACAGGAATGTCACCCCTCAAGATCCTTATGAGGCATGCAATGAGGTTACCAGCAGTATCTGCAAATGCACTTGTGAACATAACAGATGACTTAGTGCTGGATTATTGCAAAGGTCTGGCTGATGTGGTTCACTCTTTGTCTCTTCAGGCTGAAGCAGCAACAGTTCAAACGGCTCAAGAAGTATTGTAGCTTGAATTCTTATTAAAAAGGACATAAGGAAGACTTGTCTAGGGCCAAGGTAAAAAGGACTGTATCAAGTTATCTTGGTAACAACAACAGCTGTGAAGTGTGCTGGTCTTCCGAACTGGATTCATGCAAGACACACACGCAAAGGCCCATGTCCTCTTGAAAACACAGGGTCTGATTCCATTAGAGTGAACTCAGAAGAAGAAATGGATCAGATTATTCAAGCTGTGCAGACTGAACAGGTGGCTGAAACAGAACTCATACAAAATGGTGAAAAACCAAGCATTCCAAATGCAGACAGAGATGCAGGAAAGCAAAGTCAAAGTTAACTGAATCCTGCCAACAGAGCAAATGTTGTGAATCTGCAAAGAGAACTGTGAAAGGAGATCAATGGCCTGCAGCTGCACAAGAACATATTGCTGATAAACTCCCAGCTATAACAGAAGCAGTTGAAAAGTCAAATCAAAGTGAAGGCGAAGGTGATGCTTTGAAAAGAACAAAAAGGAAAAGATTGCCAGGCCGCAAATACTCTTCACCTAAATGGATATATCTTGTCACAGGCAAGTGGGAAAACAGTTTATGGCCCATTGTTTTGACCGTGAGAATTCAGTTAAACATTCTGGAACTTGAAATTGCATTTGAACTGAGTATTGATATTACCTTGCCAATTGATCAACAAAGACATAACACTCTGGAAGTGACCATAAGTGATCATCAAACTGGGTTTTATTGAAAATTAACACTTGAACTATTTTGAGAACCTATTATGAACTTTTTGAAGATCAAGAACTGTTATAAATATTGTTGAAAGACTTTGAAAATCCTTTTTGGATTTGAATTTTGCTGACTTTTTTCTTTAGTTTTGTTTTCCTTTTTCTTTTCTTCTCTGATTCTACAGAAGCCATGAACCCAGGACAGGGTAAATGCAGTAAATGTAAATTTGTGTGCTTTGGTTTAGCAGAATAAGTTTAATAAGGAAGAGGGATTACTTCATTTAGATGACACAAAGGGAGATTTGTTTTCCAATGTTTATTACAGCTTGCTGTATGAATATGTTAAAAATGATGAATTTGCGTGCTTGTCATGTGTGTACACAAATTCCTTCATCAGTACAAGAAGGAATCACCTATCACAGCTAAGACGCTTATACAATCAAAAATACATTCAGTAATTTTATTCTAACTTGACAAGATCCCGCTGTGCCTGACATACATTACATTTGTGGAAAGTGTGTTTATTGCAAGTTACCAAAAGCACATGATATTTAGGAGTGTTTTTTTCTAAAAATCTACTAAGTAGACAACATTAACAAGGGATTGACAGACTCAAAGTAAGATTTAAAAGAGAGCGAGTAGTTTAGGAATTACTGGAGATATTTTTGAGGTGTTTATTCTATCAGTGGGTGTGATCTTGAATGGCATAAAGATAAGGACGTTATCAACTATTGTACATAAAATGTCAACTGATTTTTCAGGTGTGAAGCTCCTAATGGACATGGAAATGGTTGTGGTAAGGTCAATGGTTTTGCAGAACTACATTGCAATAGACATCCTTTTAGCATAGGAAGGTGGAGTCTGTTGAATTTTAAATATGCGATTCTGAAGTTCTTTTATGCTAAATAACAGTAAGGAGATACGGAAATACCTATCTAATCTGACAAGACTGAAAAATAACTTGAATGACCTGAAACAAACAAATAGGTGAAGGATTCTCAAAGACAGGATCTTGGGTTGGAGATTTGGGAAATGGATTTGCGAGAAGTCCTGAAACTATTATTGATTGTGACAGTGTGCATAATGTGTGCACTTTGAGTTTACAAGGCTTATGAATTTTGAAAAAGACAAAGAGTACAGCCTAGACAGGGGAGGGAAGAAATGGAAATGGAGAGTATGAGAAACAGATGTTATCAGACCATGAAGAGAATTGACAATTTTGGCAGACTTAGACCTATGCGTTATCAGACTACAAGGTTTTGCTTTGTTTTATTGTAAATAAGAACATTTATTTTGTGACAGCACAAATTGCTGTCAGAGGAGAGACTGATAGAGATTAAATTTTACTGATACATTAGTAGCATAGAAGGTAGCATATGAAGGCTTACAAAATTTCATTTAAAAGTTTAACAGAGAAATTAACATAGAAATGTAAAATGTGCACGTTTGAAATGTGGTGGACAATGTGGCCTCCATTCGTATTTGACATCACATTTTAAAATGAAGCCGCTGTGCATTTATATTTGAGTAAACTACTGACACAAATTAATGCTGAGTGTTTTATTCAATGAATATTAGAATTAAATTATTAAATTAACATAAATTAATCTGATTTATACTGATTTAAATGAATTATATGAATGTGAGTTACGTGTGCAGAAAAATAAATGCACTTTTAAAATGTGTTCTAATATGTCATAAATAATACTTGCAGTAAAAATATTTGTTTTGCATATATGATTTCATTGTGAGGTGTGCAGTAGGTTTTATACATGCATTAATTGTATTAATGTGCATTTAGGCTTTCTTAGCTGGACTCGGCCTGAGGTTTCATTCTTGAAGCAGTAGAGAAAAATTACTTACTTATTCTGTTCCCTCTGACTTGAATGTTTTCCTGCTGACATGATGTTGAATGTCCTATTGCATTGAAGTCGATGAACATGTTTCAATGTTAATTATGTAATGATATTTGTTCTAGTTGTCAGACCAGTCAGGAAACTTTTATTCTATGTGAGAATTATTTAGTTCACCTGGTGTACTGTGAGAAAGAACTCTGAAGCACCAAACAACTAGAAAATGTAATGTTTTGGCAGAATAGTTGCAAACTTGATAATGTCAACGGATACCATTGAATGCTGAATTGTATGTGTTGTATGAGGCCACCTGGAGTACCAGTCAAGAGGCCCATGGATATTTATAATTAGTGAGAGACTTTCAAACTTTGAGTTAGTCTGCCCAGCATGTTGAGAGTTATAGTCTGTCTAGTAGCCTGCCAGAGTCAGTCTACTCCTGCCTTCAGTCTGCTGCTGTCATCTTCATATCCTGCTCCCCTCTGAGCCTTCTGCAATATTTGATCTTTACATTATTCATTTCTCTTAGTCCTAATTGCTGCATTTGATTACGCTGTTGAGTACTAGTATGCCCAATCAATTCTGAACTGCTGACCTTTCCTATGTACAGCCTGTGTTCTGCACTGTCCTGATTCTGCTGTCTACTGATGTTGCAAGAAAAGGAAGGCTCTTCTGATAAAATAATCCTGTCTTCTGTTGCATGAGTAGAGTTATTAATAAAGGTGGTTTCTTGTTTATTTTTCAGCTTAGATAATTACCCCAGCATATTTTTAGAGTTGCAGTAGTTAGATGATTTTTCCAAATTATTTTCGTCTTTTCCTTTTCTGCTTTTGCCTGCATTTATTAGCCCATTCCCACACACACAATACCAATCTGTTGTTAGAGTAAGAATGGCCCAGCTCTGAAAGGGATTGCTATAAATTGTATTTTGATGATTTACTTATGTCACAATCATCTGCTTTGAAATCTGATTAATGTGCATATTGTAGTTCTGCTGATTTATGTCATTATTTTGGAGTGTCTAACACTATTGATGTTTAGTAGACTAAGGCCCTCATTATGCCTTCGGCTGTCTTTTCTTAAGACCGCCGAAGCCACAGGTGCCAGAAGACTGTCAGTACTGTTGGTCTTCCACCCGCCGTATAATGGGTACTGCCGGATTTCTGCCACCCTGTGGGTGGAAATGCGACAAAATCCAGGTTGGCGGTCGGAGGTGCCTGGGCAGTGCTACCACCTGCACTGCCGTGCCAGAAGGATGGCACTAGCCATATTAAGACCATTAATATGGCCTGACAGTGTCCTGCATGTGAGGCGCTGCAGGCGGTAGCAGCACCCCTTCCCCACCAGACGACCTCCTCGCCTGACAAGGTAAGTTAGGTGTCTGACAGGGGAGGAGGAGTGTTGTGTGTGGTGTCTGCCTGTGTGTATGAATGTGTGTGTACATGTGTGACTGCATCTGTGAGTGTTGTGGTGTATGTGTGGTTGTATGCGTGTGAGTGAATGCATGTATAAATGTTGCAGTGAGTGCGTGTCTGCATTCCAGTACATATGAGTGTGAGTATGCGTGTGAGTATGTTTATGTACAAGCATGCCTGAATGAATGTGAGTATGTGTGAGTGAATGCATGCCTGAATGCATGTGAGTGAGTGGATGCGTGCCTGAATGTGTGTGAAGGTGTGAGGAAATGCGTGTATGGATGAGTGTGAGTGGATGAATGTCTGAAGGTGGAGGTGAATGGGTGTATGCGTGGTGCATGTGGGTGTGTGTGTGCATGTATGCGTGTGGTGGTATGTGTGTAGGGGCGCTACATGTGTAGGGGGTGCTATGTGTGTAGGTGGTGCCATGTGTGTAGGGGATGGGGGTAGAGGGGCTCTGTGTGTGTGCTTTGTGTGTAGGGAGGGTGGGGGGTCAGGTGATTGCTGGGCAGTGTGGGGGAGCCATCTACCAGTGACAGGGAAGGAATTCCCTTTCACCATTAGGCCTACCACAATGGTTTTCATGAAGGTGCTACCGCCGCGGAAACCTTGGCGGTAGGCCGGCTCATAATGCCGCTGGCAGTCTTCTGTGGACTGCTGGGTCAGAGATGAACATCTCTGACCCGGCAGTTCATACTGCCATGGCGGTATGAGTGGAGATGTGGTGGGTTGGCAGCGGCCTGTTGGTGGTGGTACGCCACATTAACCCTGGTGGTCAAAAGACTGCCAGTGCCTTAATGAGTGCCTTAAACTCATATATGTTACATTGATTTGGGGATTGTAATAAAGCTTTAAAACTATTCAGTTTGAAATTTTACTTTGTGTTAAATTGTTCATGGTTTTTAGAACTTGTTTATGGTTCTTGAGTTATTGATTTGTGTTGAATGAATATGGCGACTACGCTCCTCATTAAGTCCAATGATCGAGTTGATGTCTTATGGTGGGATAGGTTATGGTGTCTCCCCAAAGCGCGTGTGGTTTCTGGACCCGCGGCGGGAAGAACACCTCCGCGGGAACACCAGCAAAACCAACATCTTATGGAAGACCCAAACTCTTACTTAAGAACCACCATCTCATTTAGGAACTAGCGGAACTAGCATTTCACTAAAGATACTAGATCTTACTTAAGAATCAAATATCTCACTTATAAACCAACATCTCATTGCAGAACCAACATCTCACTTAAGAACTAATATCTCATTTAAGACTAAGGCCCTCATTTCGACCTCGGCGGTCTTTTTTAAAGACCGACGAGGTACCGCTGTGATAAAGACCGCCAGGGCAGGCGGTTTTCCTCGCAGCGTATTATGACTGCTGGCAGCCCTCCATCCTTTTTCGGATGGAGAGCCGCCAGCAGCCATACTGGTGGTCAGCTGCTCCACCACCACCGACCCATCATCGGAACACCGCCCACCAAATCACGTCCCATGATTCGGTGTTCTGGTGACGGGGTGCTGGCGGCATAGCAGCCCCCATGGATCCCGTCCTCTCCCAGAGGATCAACGGACAAGGTAAGTTGATTGTCCGTTAGGGGAGGGAGTGGGGGGATGTTGTGTGTTGTGTGCGTGCATGGGGGTGTGCGTGTGAGTATGTAGAGGAGGTGTGTGAGTGCGTGTATGCATGCGGGGTGTGTGTTGTGTGTATGGGAAATGTGTGCGGTCGGTCTGTGTGCATGTCTGTTTGTATGTGTGCGGGTATGTGTTGTAGTGTATGTGTTCGTGCAGGGGTGTGTGTATGTGCATGTTGGGGGTGGGGAGGGTGGTCCTGCCACCTTTGGAGGGTTGCAGGGGGGTGGGGGGTTGGGGAGAGGACTCCGGGGTGGGGGACACCCCTATCAGTGCCAGGGAAGGAATTCCCTGGCACTGATAGAGCCTACCGCCATGGATTTCGTGGCGGTTCCAAACCACTCGAAATCCATGGCAGTATGTAGGGTCCTGATACCGCCGGCGGTCTGGTGAAGGCCCCCGGGCTGGAGACCGAAGTCTCCAGCCCAGCGGTCGTCACTGCCCTGGCGGTCAGATTGGAGAAGTGGCAGATGACCATGGCCGTAACCGCCATGGTCATAATTCCATTTTTTTTCTGCCGGTCTGTTGGCGATATTACAGCCACTTCTCCCCCGTCCGCCAGGGTCGTAATGAGGCCCTAAATATCTTGTTGAGTCCCACCTGAACCAAGAAAAAGGCCAATGATAGCCTTGTCACAGCATGAACATGATTAGAGGTAAAATAAATGTTTAAATAGTAACAAAATAATTCAAGCCTTTGCAAAAGACTGATAGGGGTATAGACATTTTTTTGTTGTAGGTTTGGAATAAATATGACTGAGCGTAGAAATGCACAACCTCATCTGCAAGACTGCATGAGAACTACATAACATTGTTTCTTGAAAAATGAAAGGAGATACTAACTTGGAACAGGAGACATTTGGAGCTATTACCTAAAATTAATCTTCGTGGCCAATAACCAGCCGCATCCCATGTGAATGACTGGAGATGGGTCAAGGGCGACTGTTACTGTTAGGTGTTTAGTGGGTGCAATTTAGGCTGTAGAAAAGGGTATTTACTTTAGTGCAGGTGATCTCCTTTTACAGTTTGTCCTAGAGACAGTCTCATTTGTCTCACTAGTTTCTTGTAATATAATCCCAACATAAATTGAAAATAAATACATACATATTCATAAAAGGGGTTTCGATCTGCCCTTTTCATGTACCAGTCTGTTAACTGTCAATCATGTTTTGTCACTCACAAAGGCATATAGTATGGAACAATGTGTCAGCCCACTCAACCACTGGTTCTTCTTCTCTGTGAGTGATAGCATTTTTCCAGATCACATGTGCACTTCTCAAAACTGCTTTTTACGATAATTGAAAGTCAATAGTAATCTTTCCTTTGTGACAATAGGTAGTATATCATGTTAGGTGCATTAAAATTAGAAAGTTTCTTTACCTGATTAAGTATCTGCCTTCTATAAAGCAGCAGCATTGTTAAAATCAGAAGTGATAGTTTATTATTTTAAATATATATTTTTTTATTACAAGTATGTGCCTGCCATGGGCATGTCGCATCTTTTCTATGTTTTCTTCTTTAGCCACATATTTTCAATGCACAATAATAAGAATGTGACTAGGGCACTAACTTGTTAATGCCAGAAATATTTGCTTTGACAGTGCCTGCTCAAAGTGAGGTTGGGTGTGGAGGCTAACACTGTGCAACTACCAGCAGTTACAAAAACAATAGATATCGAAGATAATTTCCAAAATGTACTAGTTTTGTTATTTTAATTATTGTTGAGAAACAGTGGCATAGCTAGTGTGCCATGGACCCAACTGCAAGGATGGAAATGGGCCCTCTGGCTGCTGTTTGAATGCAGCAATAATCATTTTGTGGTGGGTCGCTCAAGCTTCTGGGTCCTGGTGCCACTGCATCCGCTGCACCAATAGCAGTTGTTCCCCTGCTAAGGAATCCAGTTCTCTTTTTGCAGCAATGGATAGGATCACTCAAGTTAATATTTCCCTTGCATAGAGTCATGCTTTTATGACATATACTTAATGATACCTGTTCCATTTCAGATAAATGCAAAGGGGAAATTGTAATCATTTTAAAAACAAAATTTGTTCGACTTACATTGTAAATCCCCTTACATTCCTAGCACAGATTAGGTCTTTAGGCATTCTATGAAAGGGCTTCAGGAATTTGGTTCTAATGGGAAAGCTATGTAAACTCGCAAGGGGTATAAAGTGGTATATAAAAGCTACAATACTTTACAGCAGCAATGGCCCATCCGTAGGGGCTGAGAGGCCATGCCCTCTTTTGAAGAGTATCTGTCAGGGTGAACAAAAGTTAACCTAACAGATAATCACCTGGTTCTGGTCAGACAGCCAGGAGCTAGAAATGCATTAAATACGCAGACTCCTGGCTGCCTGCGCTGAAGAAGTCACAGCCCTGTGGGCGTGACTTCTTCAGCCTAGGAAAGGTGCCTCAAGGTCCCCATCATGATGAGGGGAATGTAACCAATTGCTTGGGACCTGAATGCTTCAGTTTTAAGCCCTGAAGTGCCCACAGCCAAGTGTCAATCAGTGACACCTTGTCACAGAATAGGGTGGGGTCAGAAGTCTCAATGACCCCATCCCACTCTGTGATGAGTTGGGACTGCTGCCTTTCCTCATTGGTTGACGTTAGTTTAGCCAATTAAGGAAGACAGCAGTCTCAACCCTCCTGTGACCTCTGAGGCTTCCCTGTCGGAGCTCCTGAGGTAAGTTTTACTTTTCTTTTAATGTTCGTGTGTTCATGCATGTTTGAATGTATGTGTGTTTGTTAGTGAGCGTTGTGAATGGGTGTGTGAGCGTGTGTGAATGAATTGGTGTGTGTGGGGTGTATGTGCACAGGTGTAACCTGCCCTCTCCTCCCTCCCTCCTAAAATTATCAGCCTGAACTGCATTACACTGAAATGCATGGTGCTTGTAATGAGCAAAGTTGGAGGCATAGCACATTGGGAAGCTGTCACCTCATGTTTGCATTCACTTTAATTGAATAGAATGAGAGTATATATAGCATAAATAACATCTGACTTATGTATGTTTATATTGCATGCTTTAATAAAAGTTGCTCATTTAGGAATGAACTAGTAGGTAATAGATTGATTTTACTGTATAGTACTGTGTTCTCCCAATCCATTGCTTCAGATCGAACTCAATCAGTAAGCTAAGTAACATAAATATTGAAATATTGATAATTAATTAGGCCTATCAGCGTACATAGTTTTTCATTAATAGCCATTTTTGTATATCACAATAGTTCTCTTATTTTCCAAGAAATGAACAGCCAGTTAATCCTTCAGCTTCATCAACTCTGTGCCAATAGACTAAAAAAAAATGTTATGCAAAAATTATATTTCTTAGACGAGAAACAGACAAGTGAAACGTTATGCAGTGCTGGAAAAGAAATGTCCTCCGCATGGTAAATGTGTGTGTTTTTGTGCCATGAGTGCCTAACTGCACACATCTGGTATCTTGACTGTTTATTTTTTGCCCTGGTGTCAAGCTAATCTAGCATGTGCATGGATGCGTAGGCTTTTCTATGACTGTGAGATGCCATGGCCTTGTCTTATTACCTAGAGGGGTGCACCAAGCATACCCTCATTTATGACAGAGAACTACTATCTCTGTCTAAAATGAGGTTAGCATATAGTTTGGTGGCAGCAGCATTCCGTGCATTAAGTATTAGCAGCGTGACCAGAATCTTTTATCTGGATCACTGGAGTGTAAGCCTACAAGTGCATTTTATATTCTATGATGCCTTTTGGATGGCAAGGAGTTGCCCAGAAGTCTTCATAAACACTGCTAATTGGTTGTTGGTAGGGGAGAGGAGTGGGACAGATATTGTTATAGGAAGTGAAAAAGCTTTTAGATGAGTCCTGCTCTTTTGTCCTTCACTGATTACTCCTTCAGTTGCGCTGCTTACAGCCATGTGCAGAAACCTCCCATCTCCTTCTGCCTTTCATTATAAGTGTTCCAAGATATAGATAAACCTGCTGTGAGAAAAATTGCTCTACACAAAGTTTGTGTTGGGTAAACAGCCTGAAATGGCACCTAAAATTAAAAACACCTCAAAGTGGTTCCACATTTTTATTCACTTGGTCGCATCTCCTGTCTGTCTGTTGTGCATAAAAGTGTAATCCTAACTACCCCACTTGGTGCCAGGCCCAAATCCTCCATGAGCAAGGAAGAGTATGCACCATAGAACACACAAAGGGCTGCTGTGCAACTAGGACTGTCTGACAGCCTGTCTCTAGGAGGTGAGTGGATATCACCCAAATTCTTAATCTCATGCTGGAGAAACTGTGTAACTGTCCTAAAATGCCTATAAATCTGCATAACGACTAAAAAAGAAAGAAGTGCGCCTACCCTCCAGGAAGAAGTGAGGTTTATAGCATTTATGGTGGCTGTGGAAACCTAGGAAAGGCGGACTGCTGGGCAGCGATCTGGAATGACCTAGGTGTCAAATGGGAGCCCCAGATTAACCCAAAGCATCTAGGTGGGAAACACAACTCCACAACAAAGTGATTGCACTGCCTAGTTGATTCTCTGCTTGTATGTTGCTAATTGTCCTATCAGGGCCACATCTGCCGAAATCATGATCTGCCTGTGTTGGGATGTATCTGCCAATCCATGACTGGACCATGCAGTGCTGCATCTATGAAATTCCTGACTGACCCTTGTGTCGATTGAATCCAAGAGAGGCCTGTGCAGAATGTCAACTTCTCAAATAGGCCCAGCAAGCCCTGGTATGGGCTGCAATGTCTGACAGTGAGAACCCAAAGAAACTCTTCTTAGAAGTGGTCTGCACTCCATTGTGGCATCCTAGGACAGCTGATTTTCAGCTGACCACAAAAAAGAATCTGAGCAGGTGCACAATGCACAAGGCCCCTCGCCCTGCTCTTCAAACATAAAATTACACTTCTCTCTTTTTAACAGTAGCTTCCTTTCAAATTTTAAACAGTTCTTTGTCTGCTGATTTTAAGTCAGTAAGAAGCAAATCAAAAACGTATCGATTTCAGCATCATGCTTCGACAAAACCTTCCCTATGAGGTTAAGGTCGTTGAGAAATGTGCAGTCATTTAGCTCACGGTTTTCCAGTAGGAGCTTGATTCACAAAGGTAAACTTGCACTGTTGCATAAGCTTCAGTGGCGTAGCGTGGGTTGTTAGCACCCGGGGCAAGGCAAGTAATTTGCGCCCCCTAACCCGTGGATTTAGTCTCTTCCAAGATGTTGCGCCCGGTGCGGCCGGCCCCCCCTGCACCCCCCACGCTACGCCACTGATAAGCTTACATTTGTTTGTATTCACAAATTAAAAGATAATAGCAAGTTTACATCTGCAGTGACTCCAAAGCCGATATAAAAATATAGAACAGTCTATATCTGACTGCGGAGCTTCTGCAGTTGTAAACTTACTATTGACTCGAACTTTGTGGCAAACAAAATTTTTTTAAACTTACACAAAAAAAGTAAATTTATCTCCATAAATGTATGTATTCATCAGGTTTGGAGGACCAAATCAGCAAACACACAGTTGCTGACAGTGCATCTGAAATTATGTGATTCTGCAGTTGCGGTGTTTGCTTTATGATTACAAATTTGCTGCATTTACTACATGATCCGGAATCTACATAATTTGCATATTTCACCAATAAAAATGTTTTGAGCTCAAATGAATCAAAAAATTCAAAACAAAAAGCCCTAGGCTTAGTTCTGTTCCGTGGCAGATTCTCGGCCAAGGTTAACATGCTAACTTTAAATTGCTGATTGCTGTATTCAGATATTACACTGGCACTAATGAGACACACATTTTCCCAGACATTATTATTAGTTGTTGAAGCCCCATGTACCCTTTTTTATTCTGAGTGTGCCAACATTGTTCAAATTACTTTTCAACAATAGATATGAAGAAGCTGGGAGATATTTTAATATTGTGTGCTCTACATATGTGTGAAGGTCTTCCAAATGAAAGATGTAGTTTAGCTGACAATATGTACAAGAAAAAACACGGGTACAAAATCTTTCAGTGGATTTCACTATCAAGACACATAAGATCCATTGACAACACTTAGCTTTCGAAGATTAGTCATGAGCTGGCCCTTCCTGACATGACAACTATAATGACAACAAAACAGTGCACCACAACAGTATACTTCAACATGAGAAACTTCATGGTATATAGATGAAGTTGTTGTTATACATGTGTCATTATAGCTTCAACTATGCTTCCTGTTATAAGCAGATACATTCACGTAAGGAGAAAAACTTATTTTGGGGTGTATTATACATTTTTTTATATATCAGACAATATCATAATTGCAGCTTCTATGTACATATACAAATATGCTTTTTATAGAGCAGTTTATGCCTGATTGTAAAACTTTAAGAAATGTAATGAAAAGTTTGCATTCTTCACCACAAGATAAATGTGCAAATAAGGCCATGTAAATATTACTGCTTCTATGCACATATGGGTACTTATATAGTATAGGTTTCTCCAGCCAATACAACCTTACCAAGTGTCATGAGCATATATACATTTATAAGTTAATTTCAATATTTTTCATATAAAATAACGTTGTCACACCCCTCCTCTCTCTGAGTCATCCCAAACCTTTCTAACTACTATGAACTCAAAACATCCGTCTCAAACTTTCCCCTCTTTTTTAGCTGTCACCTAAATAACAGGCACACAGGACCATTACATACAAAAACAACTTACTATTTCCCTGTTTAAATCCATTGCTGTTATTCTATCCCTACTATAAACTGTACTAAACACACAAGGAATGAACAACCCACACACCTAAAACAACTAATGCACAAAGAACAGAAAATAATACTAATCTCCTAACTATTAACTCCTAATCTTGGGTTCCGGAGTACCATGCTACTTGCTGTAAAGCGCTTCAGTGAACTGTCTGGGGTAGTAAGCGATACATAGTTTACAATAACAATCACAATAACTACCATATTTCTCTCTTTCCTGACAGGGTATATTCAGCATTTTGTGTCTAATATTTCTTCACGAGTGTAAGACCAATTGTATACTAATCAAGTTCTCTTTTCAGTGCAGAATTTTCTCAATGAATATTTCCAATTATACATTGTATTTCATGGCATTGTAAATCATGATGCAACTAATTGAAAAATTAATGTGTGGATGGACGAATATAACGTTCTCACTTTGTGGGGGTCATCAACGTTCACAAAGGCCACCCCTACATGTTTCCACTCCTTTCTCATACTTTTGACTTAGGTGAATCCCATTACTTATGTGATTTTCCACAGTTGTAAATTAAGGGACTTAGGGCCAGATGTACTAAAGAAGCATTTTGCGAGTTGCAAATAGCGAGTCTTAGCGACTCGCTATTTGCAACTCGCAAAATGTCATGCAGAACGGTGTCTCAGACACCGTCTGCGAGTCGGTATGGGGTCGCAATGACCCACCTCATTAATATTAATGAGGTGGGTCGCAAATTGCGGCCCCATACCGACTATGGGCACTCGCAAACATGGAGGCCTGCTGTAGTCAGCAGACCTCCGTGTTCGTGACTGCTTTAAATAAAGCAGTTTTTTTTTTTTTTAAGTGTAGCCCGTTTTCCTTAAAGGAAAACGAGCTGCACTTAAAAAAAAAAACCGAAACCTTTAGTTTCGGTATTTTTTCAGGTCCAGTCACAGACTGGAAGGGGTCCCATAGGGACCCCTTCCAATTTGCGAGTGGGTTACCATCCACTTGAAGTGGATGGTAACTGCAACACCATTTGCGACCGCATATGCGGTCGCAAATGGTATTGCATACCACTAGGAATCGCAAATAGGAAGCGAACACCCCTTCCTATTTGCGATTCTGAAATGCATTTTGCGAGTCGGTCCGACTCGCAGAATGCATTTCTGCATAGGAAAATGCGATTTGCAACTCGCAAACGGCAGTTTTTGCCGTTTGCGAGTTGCAAGTCCTTTCCTACATCTGGCCCATGGAGGCTTTCAGAAGGTGTTGTGAACTAAGCTAGTTATTTCTGCTAGATGTTAGCTCAGTCACTATTACCTGGGCATATCAGTTAATGTAAAAAGATCCCCGTCTTCCTAACCCTGACTCGAAGGGCAGTTAGCGTCCATTGAACATGTTCGTGTGCTTTAAATCCAGTACCGCACTCATTCAACTTTCCATGGTTACCAGTACCAAAAGTGAAAAACTGATTCACAGTCACAAAACATTTTAAAAATAGTAATTCCAGAAGGTTATTCTTAACAAAACCATTGTTTTGTTGCTGTATATCAAAAGGTTTGTGAGTCACAAACCTTAAAACAAATATTCAGAGCTAGGCACTCATTTAGAAGTTCGAAAATGTTCTCTTTTGCCTTCAACCTCCCAGGCATCTTCACATGTTTTATTTAAAGGCAGACACTTGGTAGTAGATGCTAACTAAATAATTGGGAGCAGTGTCTCCATAAAACCTACATCATTCTCCTGGCCAGAGTTGTTCTAAGACATAGGTAAAGGGGCAATTGCTCAGAACCCACACATTCCAAGGGGGGCCCTGAGAGCTCACTTCTGAGTATTTTTGTATCTTAAACTTTAATGTGTAGTTCAATATTGGCATTCAACATATGGCTTTAATTAGTATCAAATGGGTCCCAAAATATTTCTTCCTCGAAGCCCCCAAAATCCTTAAGATGACACTACTCCTGGGGTGCAAAGGGAGATTTAGAGCATGGATATGGGCTACTGGGATTGATGATAGGGTTGCTCCTATCTCACCAAAGGCAGGGTTATTAGTAGCCACCCACTGCTCTACTCCTCAGAGCCGATGCAACAGATCACATGAGGGTGAAGGAACCCTTGTCGGCAGTGTATTTGACTTTCCTCCCTACTAAGAGGCATCATTGCAGTCATACCAAGTATTCTTTGGATCTCATTATCATTTGCTTCACCACTAAGTTAGTGGTGGTCCATAGCAATCTTTATTTGTTGAGGAGACACATAGCTGAAGTGTTGCCATCTATCCAGTGGCTGTCAGTAGTCAGATATACATAACCATTTGACTATGAGGTGGTTAAAGATACTGCTAGATGTGAAATGGAATCCTAATGCTCTGATTTACAGTTTTTCAGATAACAGAGCTCTGCTTGAAAAATTTCAGAAGAACTCAGCATAGCACAAGATGTATTAAGAGTCACTGCCAATGACATCATCTACAGCAATTGAGCTAAATCTGTCTACTTTCCATGAGCCTTGCACAGTGCAATGGCGAATCAGCAGTATCTAGCCTACATTGTATTGGAGGTACACCCTCCAGTATAATTTTCTAGGTGTAGAGAACAACACATGGACAGGAAGATACTTACGTTAGCGTGAAGCACAAGTAAATATAGGAATGTTAGGTGATATCCAACTTGATCCTTTGTTCATGCCTGTTTTTAAGTGCCATTAGTATGTAGTGTAGAGCTAGATCACATTAGGTTATTAGATCTGATTTGTGTCAAAACCCGAGACTTGCCTGCATACCCCTAGATTAACGACGAGTATCGCAAAGGTTTTGCCATATTGCAAGGGTTAACTTACAGTAAAAAAAAATGTTGTGAAAGTTGACCCATCACTGCTGTTTGAACTGCTTGGCACTGCTTTCCTCTTCTTTGTATTGTGTGAATGCCACTGCAAACCTATAGGAAAGCCATGGCATTGAGCCTCCTTTATGGGGATGCCTCTGCCTTATCACAAGTTCATACATGCCAGCATTTTAGAAGGGGAAGCGGGAGAGTTAAAAAAAATAATTGGGACAATATATTTATCCATTGACTTCTATTGAGGGCGAAGCAATTTCAGGCTGGAGACAGCCAAAATAAACCACTTTTGCTTCAAAATCGTGAGGCTCCTGCCTGAATCAGGTTTATTGACATGCATGCAAGTTCCATGCGACATAACGCATTTGTAATAAGATGTGCGGGACATCCATTATGCATGTATGGAAAAGGGAAACGCAGGATATCCATCATGTATCCATTATATAGGTATGGGGAAGAGAAAAGCTGCTTATAGCCCCCGTGGGCTGGGAAAACCTAAAAAATCTATGGGCCACACCACTTTCACTGTACAAGCAAAGCAACTGATAACTTGAAGTGGTGGAAATAATTTTAAAGCCCACCAAACAGGCACAGTTTTCCCGGTTTGGCTCTAGGGTCAGGCTGTTTTTGGTTAAAAAAATCGAAGCATGTGCCTCGAATGCAATCACTCGGCCCTCTCACAAACCCACATACTTCAGGACCCAGTGGCGATTCTACACTTTTACCCGATGTTGACAACATTGAATCACCGGTAAAGCCCATTTAGCCTGCAAACACATCCTTGACAATTACAGTAACCAGTGTCCCTATGGTAGAATGCCATAATAGATGAGAACCTCTTATGCCATTGGAACCAGCTGCCAGTGCTGCTTCAACCACTGGATTTATCAACAAGGGGAGAACTGAGGGTTTTGTACCCCCTATGATATCTTTGACTGGTATTAACAATAGCAATACTAGCAGAGAGGAGGTCAAGGATATACCACTTTTGGTAAGGGAAGAGGTTACACAGATAAGAGCCCCGGTGCATCTGCAAAGCTCTAAATCAGGCCCCAGTTTTTACAATTATGGAGACGTCATGTAGCAATAGTAGTCAATATATAAATACACTTTGTTTAGGAAATCTGAAATCAAATTCAATTTATAAATCGATTTCCCACCCCCTCTGGTTCTCACTGAATACAATCAGAAAGCTTAATCTTAAAAGCTGGAATACGGAAATAACTATCTTTTAACACATTTAGAAGCCTACCACAATGAGTGGGAGACATGCTCAAACTATTTTGAAAGATCCTCTAGAGTAGATTTAATTCTTCCTCGGCACAGTTATGATTGTCCAACCATTTTAGCTTTGAGCATGTCGTTGTTTATGCCCATTTAGTAGAAGATATTGCAATCACCTAGTCCCTCGGGAAAGACCAGTTCTTTGTAGTAGATATCAAAAGAAATAACGACGCCAGGAAACGACGCAAATCATATCATTATGAAATTATTGCACTTTATTCAACTTATCAAATACTTTGGGAGTGGCAGCCACGATTGTGAGTCACTGATCTCTCACCTTAGTCAGCTAGGCATCAGAACTGCAACCTAATTAGTGCAAAGGGCTAACAGGAGAGGAAGAGAGAGGCAACGCAATAGGAATATGATAGTCGGTTGTGAGTAGTAGAAACATAAATACACAGTAAGAGCAGAGAAGAGCAGAGTCAGGGCTTTGACTTGTGCACACTGTGAAGTGACTTCTTATGATTTGCTGGGAAGTCCTTAGAACCTAATCTTCCTCAAACAATGGGGAAAAAGGAACAGGACATACAGAAATAAAAAAGATTTAATAAAAGCTCTCACGTGGAAAGCTGAAGTTTGCGAAAATGTGTGCAGTGCGTGGGATTTAACACACACTACTTGTTCTTATACCACCATGGACGTGTGGACCTGTTTAGGGATTCATTGATTTAAACTAATAGGAGCTGACAAGGGTCATCTTTAGTCTCACATCTGGTTGGATTTGACTGGGAATATCATTCCTCATTGAAACAGAGTGGGGTTTTGGAGCATAAGAAATCCTGACTGGGCTATTGGCCAGATTTAACAAAAGTGGCGCTACACCCGGTGCAGTACCACTTTTTTGCGCCCCTCAGTGCCACCGTAACGCCACCATGTGTGCACTGTATCTTAGATACGGCGCACCGTGGCAGTAGTTAGGAAACTAGCATCATAATTTTTAACGCTAGTTCGGAGCTTTGCAGTATTGGCATAAAAAATATTGATGCTAAACCTGCAAAGCCCATTAAGGCCCATTGTAAACAATGGTGTGCCTCCTTTTAACGCATGCTCTGAGCAGGCATTAAAAGTGCCGAAATAAATGGTGTAAAGAAATCTCTTAGATTTCTTTGTGTCATTTTGGCAGCCCCCTAGCAGGAGAACGCCCCCTTTGCAAACATTATGCCTTGAAAAGGCATAAGGCAGGGCAAAGGGTTACAAAAGTGGCGCAATGCATGCATTGCACCACTTTGTAAATTTGGCAATGAGATTTTGGCCTTTTTGGGCCACATTAGCATGAAAAATTATGCTAATGTGGAGCAACGAGACGCAAGGGGCTCTTAAATCAGCCCCTATGTATGTTTCATCTGGGCTGACCTGACATGGATACTTGAAGCTGTAGTAATTCGTAGCCCTTCCGCATGGATCAACGGCTCAGTTATTATGCCTCAGTAATTATCCCTAGTCGCTTTGAGTTTGGGGAGACTTGACAGACCTTTGAATCCTGAGTAGCCATTAGTCGTCTCTGCAAGCTACTTCTGGTTGGACTGACTGGAGTATTAGGAATAATGAATTATTTGTTCTCTCTCCATCTTACACCTTAGTAGTCATGATATGATGATGGAATTCTTTAACCAAAGAAAGGCCAATTCTGAAGAACCTTGTACTTTGGGTGTTCCTCTCCTTTAGCAGTTAAGGCTCATTTCACTCAACACTACATCACCCACAAAGAGGGGCTCTTCAATCTCAAAGTAATCTCCAGGAGACATTTCTAACACTATTGGGCAGATTTGAGAAAAGTGGTGTTGCAGCTAGTGCAGCGCCAATTTTCTTGCCCCCCCCTTAGCGCCCACCAACTGCGACCATGTTAGCTCTGTATTTAAAATATGGCGCAGGATAGGCGGCAATATCATCAACATTTGTGACACTATTGATTTACTGTTCAGGGTTAGCGCCAGAACTTAGCGCTAACCCTGAACAGTACATAGTGGCCCATTGTAACAAATGGTGTGCCCCTTTTTAACGTCTACTGTCAGCAGTCATTGAAAGCAGCCTCAAAAAATGACAGAGTGGAATCTCACTGTGCCATTTTTGTTGTCCCCTAATGGGGGAGTGCCCCCTTTGCATACATTATGCATGGCACATGCATAATGTGGCGCAAAGGGTTACAATGCATGCATTGCATCACTTTGTAAACATGGCGTCACAATTTTTTAAGCCTAACGGCACATTAGCAAAAAAGTGCTTTTAAATCTTTTAAAACATAACATGATCTAACATTGCATTATATGTATATGATCTCCCTTTGTACTCCATACTGTATGAAAAATCCTTAGGTAATTAAATGCAAGAAAATAAACAGATTATTTTAAAATCCATTCTTAACCCCCTAATTACTACCAAGCAACTATCTATCTATCTATCTATCTATCTATCTATCTATCTATCTATCTATCTATCTATCTATCTATCTATCTATCTATCTATCTATCTATCTATCTATCTATCTATCTATCTATCTATCTATCTATCGATTTGTAGAGTGCAATAGATACTCAATGAGTGTCCCAGCACTGTTAGTAAGTGCTTATCATGGGTGTCATGATGCTTCAAATGCAAAACAAAAAAGCCAGGTCTTGTGCAGGCACTTAGGCTCATATTTATACTTTTTGACGCACAACTGCGCCAACGCAGTTGTGCGTCAAAAATGTTACCGCCGGCTAACGCCATTCCAACACACCATGCGGGCGCCTTATTTATGGAATGACGTATGGGAAAATGGGGGTTGTGCGTCAAAAAATGGGGCAAGTCAGGTCTGAGGCAAAATTTAGGCCTCAACCGGATTTGCACCATTTTTTTTGACGCCCAACATCTATTGACATGACTCGTGTCTTAGCAAAGACAGGAGTCATGCCCCCTTGCCCAATGGCCATGCCCAGGGGACTTATGTCCCCTGGGCATGGTCATTGGGCATAGTGGCATGTAGGGGGGCCCAAATCAGGCCCCCCTATGCCACAAAAAAATTTGGAAACAAATACTTACCCGAACTTACCTTTCCTTCCCTGGGATGGGTCCCTCCATCCTTGGGTGTCCTCCTGGGGTGGGCAAGGGTGGCAGGGGGTGTCCCTGGGGGCAGGGGAGAGCACCTCTGGGCTCCTTCCGAGCCCACAGGTCCCTTAACGCCTGCCCTGACCCAGGCGTTAAAAAACAGCACCCATCAGGCTGTGCGTCGTTTTTTAAGGCCCACCCCCTCCTGTGCGTCAAAATGACGTCAGAGTATAAATATGGGGCACAGGCCTTAAAGTTGTTTTTTGGAAGGGAACGCCTACCTTGCATATAATTAACGCAAGGCTGGTTCCCCCTTCCAAAAAATGACGCACATGGTGGAATTTTGACGCCCGCGGGGTCGGACGTCAAAGTATAAATATGGGGCAGGGTTTGTGCCGATTGTGCGTCACAATTTTTGACGCACATTCGGCGCAAACAGAGTATAAATATGCCCCTTAAAGACCAAGATGTCCTCTGTGGCCTGAATCAGCTTAGATGGCTGTGGGAGGGCCTTCCGATCTTTAGCACCCATGTAGGAATAAGAGCTGCTGTCCACCTTTTCCTTCTAAATTTGTGGATCAACACCAGAAGGGAACTGGAGGAATGGGGTGATCTAAGTGAGTGATAGGGGATAATCCATTTCGACAAGTATAGACAACTGGAGTGATAGACGTTTTTATGTGTCATGACACGTCCTTTACACCTCACCCGCTCCTTGACGGAAAGCTAGTGAAGTTCTTTCAGGTGAGGTTGGGAGTGAGTCCTCCTGGGCAGTCTCAGCAGCAGTCACACTGCAAATTCTGCACCTTCTCAGGATATAAGCCGTAAGGCCCGGAGAGAGGAAATTGGTTTAATCTAGCCTAGAGATAATGAGGGCCTTGATCAGTGTTTTCTGCTGTGGAATAGAGAGAAGGTAGAGGAACTTTTTTATAGTCCTAAGCAGGAGCCAACAACACTCACTACTTCAGAAGGCAAGGGTGGCAGAGTTGTCGAATTTCACTCCCAGATTGCGGGCCACCGTAGCAGGGGTTGGTGGAGGTGAGACCCCATTGAGCCAGATGTTGTTATTCCAGTCGGGAGGCGAGGAGAATCTCGAAGACAAATATTTGTTTTTTAATGGCATTGCATTGCAGGTTCCTGGTGCACATCCAGCAAAAAATTACAGAAATGCAGTCCTCAAAATTGTTCGGTGCATTCAGGGCTTTTTTTCTCTATGGTGAATAGCAATTGTGTATCGTTGGAGTATGAAACTATATGTACACCTAAGGACTCAACAAGGGTCACCACAGGGGACATGCAAACATTGAAGAGTGTATGACTCAGTGCAGACCTTTGGGGCATCCAAAATGCAGCGGCTTTGGTGCTGATGTAAATGGGGCCATCCACACAGATGGTGCCTTCCTGTAAGGAAGGAACAGAGACAGGCCAGTGTAAGGCCACTCACACTGATGTCACCTAGGTGCTGTAACAAAATATGGTGTGAGACAGTGTCAAAAGCTGCGACTAGATCAAGGAGAATCAGGGCTACCCGGTTCCCCTGATTTACTGCCAGCCTAATAGTGTCAGCAACCTCTAACAGAGTTGTGAAATACAATTTTGAGAAAGAAGCAGGGACCAGGGCACTCTGAGTCTCTATAATAAATACATAGTCCAAAATGAGTAGAGTTGCAAGGGGTGTTTAATCCAAGAACAGACAACAGCCAACACGTGTTTCGTCCTAGCAGACTTTTTCAAGGCTCATAGATTCAGACTTGGATGAAGAATGGTTTCACTAGGGCTGCTGTAGCCCCTAAAATAATGCATTGGTTCCAATGTAAATAATCAGTCTTGCCATATTATGTGGCTAGTACTCCTGTCTTTGGCACTGTGCAACTTGCCGTATTCGTAAGTAATGGTCAACTGGTATATCCGTAGTTACATAAAATGATAGACACGGGGTCCCACTGGGCCCAACCTTATTTCTTCCAGTCGCTATACGTTGATTAATGCATCCATTAGTGCGGAGAAGCGCATGGACAGCGCGTGATAACACCGGCAACGAGCTGTCCATGCGCTTCCCCGCACTAATGGATGCATTAATCAACGTATAGCGACTGGAATAAATAAGGTTGGGCCCAGTGGGACCCCGTGTCTATCATTTTATGTAACTACGGATATACCAGTTGACCATTACTTACGAATACGGCAAGATGCACAGTGCCAAAGACAGGAGTACTAGCCACATAATATGGCAAGACTGATTATTTACATTGGAACCAATGCATTATTTTAGGGGCTACAGCAGCCCTAGTGAAACCATTCTTCATCCAAGTCTGAATCTATGAGCCTTGAAAAAGTCCGCTAGGACGAAACACGTGTTGGCTGTTGTCTGTTCTTGGATTAAACACCCCTTGCAACTCTACTCATTTTGGACTATGTATTTATTCTAGAGACTCAGAGTGCCCTGGTCCCTGCTTCTTTCTCAAAATTGTATTTCACAGCACAGTCCTTGGGTGGTCTCCTTCTGGGGCTCCATCTACGTAACCTGTGCAATTTTGAAACCCTTTGTGGTTGGGTTTCTCCGACCAGGTTGGCACCGCGCACAAATACAGGCTACGCGACTTGAAATTGATTGGCTTCAGATGTGCGACAATATAGCATTAACCACTTCCTTGTTATGAATGTGTACTCTAACAGAGTTGTATTGGTGCTAAATTCAGCGTGAAAACCTGACTGGGAGGACGGTAGCAGTGTCTTCCTCTCCAAAAAGCCAGAAAGTTACTGGTTTATACCGTTTTCCAGTAGCCGGCAGCAAAGAAATAGGTTTAAAGTTGGACAGATTGGATATGTCCATTGATGGCATTTACAGAAGAGGGATTTATTTTGACTGTTTCTAGTAACTAGGAACAATGACTAACTGTAAAGGTAAGTTTAGCAGTTGATTTAGGGAGGGGTTTATTGCCACGCATTTGGGAGGGGGTGGCATTGATCATCTGGAGACCCAGATTTGCATGAATTCAGGGCCTGAGCTAATTCCTCTATTGAAATTGGGGCAAACTCTTGCAAGTAGTGGCCACTGAGTGAAGGTCAGGCCTCTTGTCTAACCCTAGGTTTGCTGTTGACTATAGATATGTGGAAAGGCAGTTGAAGGAAGTTTACAATTGTTTTTATTTTAGAATCAAAGAAATCTGAAAGTTGTTTGCACAGCTTGAGCGAGGGCATCAATGGCTGACGTAGGACATCTGGGTGTATACATTTTTTAACCATTTTCAAGCTCATCTGGTTTGTTATGTGATGTGCCAATTTGAACAATAAGGAAATCTGATTGTATTTTCTTAATTGCTTGGCGGTATTTATTTAAGGCATTCTTATAGATAAATTTGTCTTTGGGAGGTACTGTTTCCTCGAACTTCTTTTGAGTCTTCTACACATTTTGAGAAGGACATTGAGGTCCTCATTGAACCAGGGAACTGACTGACATTTGGCAACCAAGGTGCTATCTGTGGATTTGAGAGGGGCAATTGTGTATGCCATCTGAGAACATGAGGCATTAACTGACTAGGCGTGGTCAATGATGTCCTGCCTCATATATGGGGGATGTTTATTCAGGGAGCTACTAAAAGCTGTAGGAGTGACTGTATCCTTCTTTCTACACAAAAAGAGGTGCAGATTCTGCATAAGTGGAGGCCATACTTCGATTTCCAGGTGAAATTATTGAGATTGTGGTCAGACAAAAGAGAAAGTTTGATATCAGACATTAGCACTATTAGAACGCTATTAGAGAAAATGGTGTCTAATGTTTGAACTGCAACATGGGTAGGCTAAGTCACGAATTGCTGCATGTCCCATGAGGACATGTACTCTGAGAGAAGTTTCCCGTGTGGGTCAGAGGGAGAAGCTACATGCAAATTGAGGTCCCCTAAAGTGTTTTAACATGTATTTAGAAAGAAAGCCATCTAGGGAAGATAGAAATCCTCTCACAGGACCTGGGGGACAATACACCAACATTTTTGCAGAGAATGTGAAACAAGAGTCCATTGATTCAACCCCCTTGAAGCTCTTTTGAGTCAAATATGACACAATTATAGGTGTCTCTATATACAATTGAAATGCCTCCCTCTCTTTTGCCTACTCTGCCGCAGTGTAACATAGAATACCCAGCCAGGATGGCAGTTGCGGCATCCGGTGCTGAGCTGTCAGACATCCACGTTTTAGTGAGAAAGAATACATCAAATGTATCCTCATTTAGTATGCCATGGATGTGTTGAGCAGTTTTATGTAACAAGCATATGTTGCAAAGTGGTGTGAAGGTCCTATGCCTCTTATTAGGTTTTTGGGGGCAACATGAGGGCATTGATGTGGCCGTAGAATAATGTCACTGCTTCGTAGAGGGGCTGTGTACATTGGCAGGTGGAAACATGATCTAATGTAAACTGGGATAATGGTGATGCATCTTCCAAGTCTACCTCATGCAATATATCATGGTAAGCTGAAAAGTTTGCACTCTATCATGGTTTTCCATTTTGCCAAACCAGTTCCTACTAGTTTCCATTTTATTAAATCTAGTTACCACTCTCCCTAATTCAGTGATGTAATCCTTGGCCAATATCTCCCAGGAAAACAATTTTGAAATTCAAGGACCAGGACTGTAAGTTTACCTGCGATTGTATTCCATTGCCAATGGGAAAGTAACCAGCTGACAAACATTGGGATTGCATACATTCTCAAAGCCTTTCAACTTTGTTACATACCTCATGACATAAAGCCAACTTGATGAATGACAGAGAAGTGTTTTAAATTAAGAAGAAAACAAATGTTGTTCCATCTATACTTCTGGGATGAAGGAGTGTTTGGGTTTATCCCGGTAAGCAGCCTAAGTGTCATTTCTCCTGTACAGCATTTAATGATAATCTATTTAATTCTGGGATTATATCGTAGTGCCTTGTTTAAATGTTGGTGTGTGGTATTCCAAACAACTGCTTGGTGGAGGTTTCACCTCTGGAGCACCAGTCCGATCCCAGACACATCCAACTTGTAAAATGTTATGTTTACCACTGGTATGTGCTACTTCATGCATAAGGTAGGCACTACGTGGCCTGTGAAAAAATAGCAGCAGTCATGGACACAGATTGGTATCAACATACGCAATGCTTACTCACAGTCCTGACTTGTTTATTTATAATTCTGCTGATGTCAGGTTGGAAAGAAACCCAAATCAGACTAGCAACAAGGGGACCATAGGTCCCTCACACTTGGACTCATACAACAGTGTAGAGGACCTATTTCGTGGAAAGTACTTCTGCCGATATAAAAGGAACTCTAACTGCACAATGCTGGCCAGCCAAAGATACCATGATGACATAATAGACAGGTCCACAATTATTTTGATTTTTCAAAGACAAATCTGTATGCTCTGGCCAAAAAGATGAGGATTTTGGTTTGTATGCCAAGAAGGAGACAGGAGAGGATGTTCAGGGTTAGGGTGACCCTTATTGATCAAACTGAGAAGGAAATATTTATATATACAGACTTAGTAGTACGGTCCTTTTGGAGGTAATAGCTGACTTATTTCCATGGCTACAGATCCCAACAGACACAAGCAATGCTATTCCACAGCATGTATATGTACTATGTTGCCTACGCCTTTTAACTTCTGGAAGTTACCAGTGAGTAATAGCAGGAGAAGAATATGTGTCCCAAAGTGTGTTGTTGCATTTTTAGACAGGTTTTTCATTTGATGGTATCCAAAATAAATGATTGTTTTTATTTTCCTGCATCTCAGCAGGACTTACAGCATATCAACCTATTATTTTTTTGTCGGGCACATTTTTCAAATGTTATAGGATCTGATCATGGTACACACTGTGCCATCTGTGCACCATCTATAATTTATTTTTAGAAAGCTCAAATATAGTCACTCCCTTAGTATACAGGTTGTGTGTGATGTTTCCTGTATAATAACAGACCTTGTTGCCCAATTTCTAGGCAGAACATATGAATGTTATGTATTCTGACACAGTGGGATTTATAATAGGCTGTCTCAAGGTGATTTTGGCAATGGTTTTATACTTGGTAAGCCTATATAAAGTACTTCACACCCACTTAGCCCTCCAAAGTAATAACCTGTACTAATGTAAGTGTCTTTTCCTTTTTAGGAGACATATTTAAACCCAAGTACAAGGACTGAGCAGAGATACAACTGTGCTAAAAAATTACATGCTCTGTTACGGAGAGGACCTTAAGAATACTAAAATAATGTTTTTGGTGTCGGCACAAGAGTGGTGGTGCACTCCAGTACCGGCTGGATATATGTTGCCAAATCATACCTACATGTGCAATGTTGCATAACCTTGCAATGAGAACTGGTCTTCAGAATGTGGAAATTGATTTCAAATCTAATCCTGAGAAAGGAATACCACAAATACAACACTAACAGGATGTCTCTCATGCTGCTGAGAAATACAGCATGTCGTACAGAGGTGATAAACACTGAGGGGTTGCAAATCTTCTGTGTTTGCCTGTTGTGCTTCAAGCAGCCCTCAAAGCCTGTGGTAAGGAGGAAGAAGGGGCATAACAAAACTCACACTCTTAAACACTGTGGGAGCCCTGGGGCACGGATCACGAATCTTCCAGCTCTTGGCTGTTGTAGCCCACAGTAAGGAGGAGGAGAGGGCAGAGCAGAACTTGTGCTCTTAAGCACTTTGTGAGCCCTGCGGCATGGGTCTTAAATCTTCCGACACTTCCCTGTTGTTGTGCTGCTTGGGTGTGACTACATCCACCAGCAGCCCTTGAAGTTGCACTAAGGAAGAGAGGGGGCAGAGCAGAACTCATGCTCTTAAGTAGTTTGGGTACCCTGAGGTACAGTACATGTATGGGACATGCCAGTTGCATGCCCGGGCAAAGACTGGGCCTCTCTTTGCCCGTCATCGCCCAGAAGAAACTGGGCCACCCCTCTTGGCTATATGGTCTGCAAGTTTTCCTTTTTCTTTCGTATAGGTTATAATTATTACTCTGCGGTTTTGTTTCCTCAATTATAGCCTGCATTTACATACTTCCTTCTCTTACTCATTGGGTCAGGAAAAACATGACTGCGTACCTCAAAATGGTGAAGAGAAAAGCTTCTAATAGCCCCTGTGGGATCGCAAAACATAAAAAATATATGGACCACACCTCACTTAACTGTACACATGAAGCAATTGATAACTTAATAGAAGAGATGGAATTAATTTTAAAGCCCACCAAACATGCATAGTTTCCCAGTTCAGCTCTAGGGTCAGTCTATTTTTGAAAAAACAAAGCATGTGACTCGAAAGTGATCACTCGGCCCTCTCACGAGTCCACAGACTTCAGGACCCAGTGGTGATTCAACAGATCTGCTCAATGTTTTCAATATTGATTCAGCGGTAAAGCCCATCCAGCCTGCAAAGGGATCCTTGGCAACTACAACTTTAATAAGTGTCCCTATGGTAGAATGCCATAATCGATACAAACCATTTATGCCTATGAAACCAGTACAGCTTCAACCAATGAATTTATCAACAAGGGGAGAGCTGAGGGGTTTGAACCCCTTGTGATATCTTTGACTGGTGTTAACAATGCTAGTAGAGAGGAGGCCAAGGATATACTAATTTGCTAAGGGAAGAGGTTCAGCAGCTAAGAACACACGTACAAGATCTATCTACAAAGGTGGTTTCCTTACAATCTCAAATTATTTCTTATAAGGAAGGGGAAGATGTGGGTGGTGACCTGGTTACCCTGCCCTTGGTAGTGAATTTCATGTACCGCCTACCACAAGGAGGGTAGCCATTGGTGGTAGGGACTCCCATGGTGAGGTGGGATCGGAAGGGAACTACAGAGTACCTACAGATGCAAGTTGTCCTAAATTTACAAATTTGAGCTCGCTACAGTTCTCTGATCTAGGAAAAAGGAAGCATTTTCATGATAATCATCTACGACTGGTCACAAATAGCTTACAGCTTGATAACACATCTCCACATTATGTGTGAGATATTTCTGGTGGGCAGACACTGTATATAACAAAGGTTCCAAAGATTTCTTCTTCCTCCAAAGAGAAGATGAATCTTTGAAAAACAAGGTTATACAGTGGATCAGGCACTCATGTCATTGACATTCTGTTATGAGGCCAGATCTCTATCATGTTAAATGTGTATCCCCTATATTATGTAATAATAAACTTTATTTCGGCTAGAAGCCATAAAAGCAATTGCAAGATAAAAAAAACTATGTACATAAAATTCATGAGAGACATAAAACATGATTAAAATCGGTCCGCGGTGTCACACAGTTGATTACCTATCGCGTGTGGCTGTGCTAGCAGTCTCTGGGATAAGTCCATTACTGTTCTGAAGGAGCCTATAATTCCCAGTTCCAACCCGGTGTCT
Source organism: Pleurodeles waltl (assembly GCF_031143425.1). Taxonomy (NCBI): domain Eukaryota; kingdom Metazoa; phylum Chordata; class Amphibia; order Caudata; family Salamandridae; genus Pleurodeles; species Pleurodeles waltl. The sequence continues at coordinate 276,848,108 of NC_090439.1, forward strand.
TAGTAGAATTACAACCAACCAAATGTGGACTCCCCCTAACTCTCAGTGTCCAGGCACATTGAAGGAACCTTGTTACTGCAAACACAACCTTATCACTAGGCTCATTTGTCAATACACGGAGTGATTCCCTATAGTTTCCTGCTCCAAGGAGCGTACATGTGGGAATAATCCACTTCCTCCTGGGAGTTAAGTATTTTGGGCAAAAAAATACAAAGTTGGCCAGGGTCTCAACTTGCATCAGGCAGTAATAACAAAAGCGAGAGAAACAATTAGCTTGTTCCACCCGCGGTAAAAGAATTCAGTGGCAAAATCCCCAATCTGAATTTGATAAACAGGCTTTTAATATATGCTGGTTGTATTTTGTCCAAATAATCTTCAAACTTCGGTGAACATTTATAATTTAAAAATTGGTCCGTTCTACTACCTAGTTTCGAGCCACGCCATCTCTGAGTCAAAACCATCTCCCAGTAACATCGCTTTATCCGTGGTGACACTTCTTTTGTTGAAAGATGGGGAGATCTCCACACCTCCTCCATTTTAATGCAGTGACACATATCTCTGATATATTGGAGCCAAGAGATTGGTACCTCACCATCCAGTGCCATTAGCTCTGCTACAGCTGATTGGTAAGAAGTCAGGTGCTCAGAAGACCAAAGGCACACCCAATAGATGCGTATTCTCAGGGCAATAACCTTGTGAATCTGATTGAGTGCTAAATCAAACCTAAGGGGAATTAATGGCATGCTTGTTGGTAGATGTAGCAAGGAGCGGATAAACTTGTTTTCAAGCAGGGTCAACTTCTGAGAATTACAGTGGCCCCAGAGTTTGGCACCGTAAGTTGCGGCTGTCACTGCTGCAGCTTTGTATACCTTGACAGCAGGAGAGATTTGCCCTCCCATAGAGTTTTTAATTTTTCTTCCAATCACCATTGACCATTGCTGGAGGGCAACAACACTCTTCTCAATTTGTGCTGACCATGAAAGGTTGTCAGATAATCTTATCCCCAGGTAGTCAAATTGACTAACCTGTTCGATGGAAAAGCCCCCTACAGTCATTTTCCCCCTGAATGTCCTATGCGGATATAAAGCCATAAACTTGGTTTTATCTGGATTAATTTTAAGGCCCCTCTTCTCAGAACATGTGGTGAATGCATATAGCTCATTTTACTGTCCCACTGGGGTTCTTGACATCAGCAAGGTGTGGTCACCAAACATAAAAATTGGGACAGATACTCCTGCTAGCTTAGGGACGTTGTGATTACACCGCATTAGCTGATCTACTGTTCCATTAATATAGAGGCTAAACAGGGGGGGGGGGCAAGACACACCCTTGTCTAACCCCTCTTGCGATGGTGATAGAAGAAGTCAAATCACCACCTTGGGTCCATCGGACCCTTGCATAAGTTCTCTTGTGAAGATGCTTTATCAGTCTCCACAGGTCACTGTTTAAACTGTAGGATTCCAAGATGTTCCATAGGGACTCGCATGGAACCAGATCAAATGCAGCCTTTAGATCAATAAAGGTGATATTCAGGTGATCCTTTTTTATTGTTAAGTACTTCCAGCATAGAAGTTAAAATCTAAGAACCTGGTCTATTGTACTGACCCCCTTCCTAAACCCATCCTGGAGTTCTGAGAGGATTGAGTGATCATTGATCCAAGAATGCAATCTAGCTAGCACCTGTTTGCAAAACACGTTTTGGCTAATGTCTATTAGGCTTATAGGTCTATATTTACCTCATAGGAACTATTGTTGCTCCTCTCCACGTAGGGGGGAAATCACCTCCCTTCAAGATGACGTTGCTTAAGATATTTAAATACAGCATCCAGGTTCCAGGGCGTGATAAATACAAGTCACCTGGTATACCGTCTGGGCCATGGGCCTTACCTTTTCACAGTGATTGAGGAGCTGAAGCAGTTTCTTTCAGAGCAAAAGGGCGAGCCTATGTTAGTAGCAAGTGGATTGAACTTAATGCAGTTCTCTGTGGGCGTTGGTGGAAGTGTGCCACTACTGCTACTAGGGCCTGTTCTATAGACGACCTCGAAGTGTAACACCAAACTTTCAGGCTGAATTGTTAGATTACTCTCATCTTTTCAGGGATCTTTCCTCCCTGCCACCTTCTTCCAGAACAATTTAGTGTCACCTTTGTGAAGGCCATCGATCAGAGTAGCCCATTCGATGTTTTCCCACTCCCTTTTAGCTTTTTCCAAGGTCTTTCTGTAAAAGTTCCTTGCCACCCTTATCTCAGAGATATTCCCTGTTTGTAAGACCCTCAACAACTAGGATTTTACCTGCCAACAGGAACCAGTAAACCACCTAAGTGATCTGCCCGAGCCTGCCCCTCTTTTCCTTAGTACCATAAAAAGCAGTCTCAGGCGATTTATCAGGCCACAGTGCAGTTTGATGAAATCCACAGAAAAAACGTCAATAGACTTCAGGGAGGCTAGGCTCTCTGTGACTATATGGTAGATTCAATCTGGACCTTTGAGTCATTTGCCACCACTTCCCACTTTACATTCTTATTATCATTAGTTGTTGTTACATTGTTGCCCGTCACCCATTGAGGCAAATTTTTACTTCTGAATAAAGGGCCTGTAAAAACTGTACAAAGGGCTTGGTGATCCCTGTCGGCCCTGGGAGTAAGTGCCATGTCACTAAGGGATTGCCAAAGCTTAACGTCTACAAAAATGTAATCTAAGAGACTCACCATAAGTTCCTTTTTTGTATGTGGGAGCCGCCAGGGTGTCTGGCTTGGTGTTCCCTTTAACCTGCCTTAGCCCTGCATTGTTTAATAAATTCTCTAGTAGGGCTGCCACCCCCACTGTGTTCCTTGTCACCTTCTGCACTTGGCCTGATCTATCCCAACGGGCTACATGTTGATTCCTTACTTGTGAGGAGTCTTTGTTGACGCTTAATTGCATGTTGCAATCCCCTGCTATGATTAGGCCCGTTCACCTAGGCAACAGAGTCAGGAAGTCCGAGAGATAGTTCAACGTAAAATTCCATGAGCTTTGTGACGTGGGTCTGATGTAGATATTTACAGTCGCTTTGGTAGTATACCACCTTTGTTTCCTGACACTCAGCTCGACAGCCAAAATATCACTGTTCAAACTGAGTATCTCTTTTGCCCTTGGGAATAGATCTTGTTTTAGCCAGATTACCAACCCACCCGAAGCTCTCCCAGATGGAAATGGGAGGGCAAGCTTCTGAAAAGTCAAGTAGCCCATTCTATGCGTCTCTTGCGGTGCCACGTTTCGGGGAGAAAAATAATTTGGTGCTGGTCAATAAAATTACACCATTCTGGGTCTCGTATTTTTTATTTCAAACCTGCCACGTTCCAAGATAAAAGTTTTATTGGATGGTCATCATGCCTTCCCTGCTCCGGCCCCTGCTCCAGTTCCTTAAGTAGGTTAGTATTTACTTCACTCCCCCTCTGGTCATGATGGGCACTAAAGGTGTTCTAATATGTTGATACCTTTTCCTTCTGCACTGTTGGCTGTGAGCCTGGTAGGATTATAGCTCGCCAAAGGGTTGCTAGGTGTAAAACACATATCCAGTGCGGTTAGAGGCCGAGCCTTTAGTCAGTCGGCTTCTGATGTTTCACCAATTGGGTCTGAGATTAAACAATATAAGTATTGGGGAGGGGGAATTCTTTGGTTGTTTCCACAATAAAAGATGCCAGGTAGAAAGGGAGTTGTTAGTTTGAGGCTTATTTGTGTCGGAGTACAGGCTCTTGGTCTATGATCAAGGGATAATAATCCCTCCACTAGGTTCTGGTTAGCCTATACAATCTGGCCCTAAGCCTTCACCAAGATGTCTCTGAGAGTGGATTATGTCTTCTCTTATGATTGATCTGCAATCCCTTGTTTTCCTAATCCAGTGAATTACTTTGTTTTTAAGTGAATCCTGGGTTTCCTTAGATCCCTGGGTTAATTTAGGGACATTTGTCAGATAGAGATCATACTGGCTGCCACCATTATGAGTCTGGGGAGGTTTCAATGGATTGTCTCCATTCCTGTCAGCCTGCCACTCTAATTTATGAAGAAGGGCTTGTCCATCCACTCCCGTTAGAATGGTGCCACTGTGTCATGTTGTGGCCGCAGCTGGAACTACACACGTCTTTGGGTAGTGTTTATGACAATTTCTCATTGGCACCGTATTTACTCTCTCTTCCCTGCTGGATTGGTTTAATAAAACAGGGGGCCGCTCATGTTCAGGCACGGGGATGTTTTCCTTATCTTACCAATTATATCGGTTATACCATCCAGTTTCTCATGCAGCATGTTGCTCATAAATATAATATAGTCTCGTAGGGTTACAATCTCACCCTTCAGATAATTTAGTTGGGTCCCAACAGCATCTTCCCCCAGATTATCTGCTTGATTGGGCATCATCTCTATTCATATGGTTTTGCCATCGTCATTGCTGGTCGTTAAGCCCACTAGTAGTGCAAAGCGATTGGAGCACTCTATAGTAGGTTCTGTGAGCACTAGTGAGGTTGACATCCTCTCTTGTGGATTATCGGTGGGAGATGCAGGGATTATAGAAGAAGTGACCTCTTGGTGGTTCCTCATTACTTGCTTGGCATAGGAATCGCTGCTTGGAAGTATAAATAATGACTTGATATCCTTCGTCAAGGCATCAGCCCCCTTTTTTCTAGAAATTATGGACTTTGGGGCTAGCAGGCTTTCCACTTCTTCAATAAGATTGTCTATTTGATCCATAGTACAATTCTCTGCAGAATGTCTGGGGAGCTTTTTGGTCCCTCCCACCCCATTTTGGTTGCAACTCGCTTTCCTTTTCCCCATTCCTGGGGATCCGTAAGATCGAATATTTCTAAGTGACCCCCTTCAGTAACCTATAGAAAGGGGCACTAGGGAGGCTGAGAATTGAACATTTGGGGGGTCATTCTGACCTCAGTGGTAAAAGGCTCTTACCGCCGGTCAGAAGTCCGCCATTCTACCGCCGCGGCTGCGGTAAACCGCCACGGTCATTCTGACCCACAACTTCCAAACCGCCAAAAACCCGACATCCACGGAAGGCCGCCTCATCAGCGGTCAGCGATAAACTGGAGATGACCAAACCTCCACCGTCACGCCAACACGAACACGCCCATGCCATTACGACCCACGAATCCACGTGGCGGTCTTTCAACCGCGGTATTCCATTGGCGGTACACACCGCCGCGGTCAAAATACACACACCATTACAAAACACAGCCACATTGGCCAATTCGAAATACACACACCTGATACACATACACACACCCACACATCCAATCAACTATAAAACACACACCCACATCACCCACAAACCCCCACTACTAGAAATTCGGAGAGAAGGCGAGAGAGAGAGAGAGAGAGAGAGAGAGAGAGCGAGAGAGAGAGAGAGAGAGAGCACAGATATTGCAAACCCCAACACACAGAGAAACACAACATCATCACCCACACTACATCCACGCACAAAACACCACACACCACCACCCACACCACACTCATCACCACAAACACCACCCCACACCACCCCATGGCACCCCAAAGACACCCCAGGTTCTCGGACCAAGAACTCAGGGTCATGGTGGAGGAAATAATCAGGGTAGAGCCCCAGCTATTCGGCACACAGGTGCAGCACACCACAATAGCCAGGAAGGCGGAGCTATGGCAAAGGATCGTCGACAGGGTCAACGCTATGGGACAGCATCCCAGAAACCGGGAAGACATCCGAAAGCGCTGGAACGACCTACGGGGGAAGGTGCGGTCGATGGTGTCAAGACACAACATCGCTGTGCAGAAGACTGGCGGCGGACCCCCACCCACTCCACCCGAATTCACATCATGGGAGCAAGAGGTCTTGAACATCCTGCATCCTACAGGCCTCGCTGGAGTAGGCGGAGGAATGGACTCTGGTAAGTCTAATCCCAAATACTTCACCCCCCCAACCGCCAGCATGCCAACCCGCACCCCGACCCTCACCCCCAAACCCCCAGCACACTTCCTCCCTGCCAATGTCTCACCAGCACAACCCACCCAACACAACACCAATCCCTGAATGCCAACACAAACCATGGACACCCATCACCCAAGCATGACCACTGCACAAACCCATTCCCCCCCCAAACTACCCTCACAACTCCTCCCACAAGGGAATGCCAGCACTGGGGGACAAGGGCACCCACAAATCGCACGCCATGGCACACACAGAAGCAATAACCATACTCTTTTACCCCTGCAGGGCCCGAACGCCAACACACCGGCCAGGAGGGTCCAGATTTGTCCATCCCGCCCCCAGAACAGGCCCACAGTGATGACAGCAGCTCTGTCGACCTGGAACCTGATGACCAGCCCGGACCATCGGGGACCTCTGGACAGTTGGTTCCCCACACACAGACACAGGCCGCAGCAGACCCAACCCCCTCTGGGAATACCAGCACAGCTCCCACCCAGCGGGCCCATGCTTCTGTCTCCAGGACAGGTCAAGCAGCGGTGTGTCCGCCACTACAGGGCACCCAGGCTGACCCACCACCCCAACAACAACAGGGACCTGGGGGCAGTGGTAGTGGGCACACCGTCCAGGGGACAGAGGCCCGGGGAAACAGGGCAACTGGGAGAGCTGCTGTGCGAGAGGGGGTTGACCGGCCCAGGGAACCCACTCTCCAAGAGGCCCTCACCACCATCATGGGAGCATACCACCGCTCCCAGGAGACGATGGCGACGGTACTGGCCAGGTTCCAGGAGATCCAGGCACAGCAGGAGGAACGGTACATGGGGTTCAGAGACGAACTCCGGCACATCGGTACCGCAATGGGGACCATCGTCCTGGCCCTCAACCAGATAGTCACCACATTGCGGGACCATGTGGCACCCCAAAGGGCCCCTGTCACCAGCCCGGACGATGAACAGCCTACCATCTCCGCCGGCGCAAGTGGACAGGAGGCCCCCACACCACGACAGGCCACCAGAACCCCACCTCCTGCTGAAGATCAACCACCCCGCAAGCGGAACCTGAGATCACACAAGAAGACAGAGTAGGATGCCAAGACCCCTGCCAGCCTAAGATACCCCCTGATGTCATCCCACTGTCCCACATTGTCACCCTGTCCAACCTTGAACTGCCCCTGTTCCATCCTTCCACAGGCATATGGACATTGCACCTGTGCCACTGAGAACTGGACTCTGCCATGGACATTACTCCACCCCCACCCATCACCGTTTTACTATCACGGACCTATACGCAGCACTTAAAATAAATCACCAATTGCACTTCAAATGTCAGGAGTCTGCTTGTATTCTTTACAAATGTATTACACATAACGGTGCAATAATGTTCATTTACATTGTGATGACAACATACCAGTGTCAATAAGCATTAGTCCATGGGCAAATAAAGCAGAAGTCACGCTGTGGGTCATACAGCTCTGAAAAGGGAAGGGAAAGTCAAAAATCAGTGAAAAGGAACTGGGGGGAAACACAGAAAGTAGAGATGCAGGAGGCCAGAAGTAAATGTAAAATGGCGTGGGTGAATCTTACCTGGGTGCTACTGAAAATACTGTTGTATAACTGTGTCCCTGTTGTCCGTGTCCTCCCCGTCGTCTTCCTCCTCTTCACTCTCCACAGGCTCCACAGCTGCTACAACACCACCATCTGGACCATCCTCCTGCAGGAAAGGCACCTGGCGTCGCAAAGCCAGGTTGTGAAGCATACAGCAGGCCACGATGATATGACACACCTTCTTTGGTGAGTACATGATGGATCCCCCTGTCATATGCAGGCACCTAAACCTGGCCTTCAGGACCCCGAGGGTCCGTTCTATAATCCTCCTAGTTCGCCCATGTGCCTCATTGTACCGTTCCTCTGCCCTGGTCCGGGGATTCCTCACTGGGGTCAATAGCCAAGGCAGGTTGGGGTCACCAGAGTCACCTATTAGCCACACACGGTGTCTCTGTAGCTGTTCCATCACATAAGGGATGCTGCTATTTCGCATGACATACGCGTCATGCACTGACCCAGGGAACTTGGCATTTAGATGGGAGATGTACTGGTCAGCCAAACAGACCACCTGGACATTCATCGAATGGTAACTTTTTCTATTTCTGTACACCTGCTCATTGTCTTTTGGGGGTACTAAAGCCACATGGGTCCCATCAATGGCACCAATGATGTTGGGGATATGTCCAAGGGCATAGAAATCACATTTCACAGTGGCCAAATCACCCTCCTCAGGGAAAACAATGTATCTCCGCATGTATTTCATCAGGGCAGACAACACTCTGGACAAAACCTTAGAAAACATAGGCTGAGACATCCCTGATGACATGGCCACTGTTGTCTGAAAAGACCCACTTGCCAAAAAATGGAGTACTGACAGAACCTGCACCAGAGGGGGAATCCCTGTGGGTTGGCGGATGGGGGACATCAGGTCTGGCTCCAGCTGGGCACACAGTTCATGTACAGTGGCTCGGTCAAGTCGGTATCGAAGTATAATATGTCGTTCTTCCATTGTCGACAGGTTCACCAGCGGTCGGTACACGGTGCCTAGGAAGGACAACATGGAGCACAGAGTCAAGCAACCCTCAGGTTCGTTCCCACAGCTTGCACAGTACACGAATCGCTATGCATTGAAAGGCTTGTATGAGTGGCAATGCAAGGCCCAGGCCTGTGTGACGCAGTGGAAATCAGGCCATGTGGGCCCTTGAAATGGCGGCTGCCTGACCTGTGAAGTGTGACAGTGGGATGTGAGGTCACTGCGCTGGCGTGGCTCACCGTGGCGGTAGGCGGTCGAAGACCGCGGCGCAAAGCAGCATTGGTTAACATTGAACCCTATGGGTCTCAGGAGCCAATGACGATGTGCGCCGGCGGTCGCGGTACGCACCGCCGCGGGCGTGACCGCCATTTTCTATCTGCTTAATCACTCGAGACCTGATCATCCACAGGAGAGGACCTATACTGCAAGTGCTGCTGTGACCTCGGTCTGGAAGAGACAATGGCTGCTGCGACTGGGGAAAGGGCCCCTGCCTTCACTTCAGAAGAGTTGGAGAAACTTGTGGATGGGGTCCTACCCCAGTATGCGCTACTCTACGGTCCTCCAGACCAACAGGTAAGTACACTGGGTGCACGTTGAATGGGCTATGCCTGGGTTGTGTATGGTAGATGTAAGATGGTGGGGTGGGGAGCGAATGAGGAGTGCAAGGCACGACAGATGAGAGCATGTGCCACATGGCAGGGTTGGGGAGGGGGGCAATCACATCTAACATGCAGAAAAATGTTGAAATTTCCTTTCCCACCCTGTACATGTCAAATAGGTCAGCGCCCATCAGAAAGTCGACATTTGGCGTGCCATCGCCAAGGAAGTCCGGGCCCTGGGGGTCCCCACAAGACGGGGCACCCACTGCCGAAAGAGGTGGGAGGACATCCGCCGCGGGACCAGGAAGACCGCCGAGTCACTGCTGGGGATGGCCTCCCAACGTAGGAGGGGTGCCAGTCGTACCTTGACCCCCCTGATGTCCCGGATCCTGGCAGTGGCCTACCCCGAATTGGATGGGCGCGTGAGGACATCACAGCAGACACAAGGGGGTGAGTACCAGCACATACTGCTATCTTTACGCGCAGTGGAGGTGCCTGGGTGGGGGAGGAGGGCTGTGGGTGACATTAGGCCAGGGCGCTTTCGGTAGTGTAGTCCCCTCCTTTAGGCATGGCCCTGTGCCCCCGCCCCCCACCTCTGTAGGGTGCCAAGTACAGCAAGGCATGGTCCAGAATCACCCATGTGCGCATATGTTGTCCAGAGACCTGTTGGCCTAGTCACAAGTACTGAGTAGTGTACCCCGATTGCGCGGCGTAGTGCATGAGGCTCCTGTGTCTGTCCTCTCCGCCAACGGTGTTGACAATGCATGCACTCAACCTGTTTTTATTTCTCCCCCCACCCTTTTTCTTTGTCTTCTTGTGCATGTGTGCATTAGCATCATCAGGCGGAGGAGAATTGGCATCGGAGCACGAGGGAGCTGCAACTCACAAGGCCCCGGTGGGCCATGCTACAGACACCGAGGTCACCAGTGATACGGAGGGCGAGGGGAGCACCACAACGGGGACCCGTGGTGACACCAGCGACACCGACACGTCCTCGGAAGGGAGCTCCCTAGCGGTGGCGGCAACATCCGGGCCCCCCGCCTCTACAGGTACAGCCGCCACCCAGCGCACCAGCTCCGCCCTCCCAGCAGCCCCTCAGCCTTCACTCCGTGCCCGCTCGCCCAAGAAGGCGGGCATCTCCTTCGCCCCAGGCACCTCAGGCCCTGCCCCTGTTACCCCTGCTGCCCTCAGTGCGGAGGTCATTGACCTCCTACAGACCATCATTGTTGGGCAGTCTACCCTTTTGAATGCCATCCAGGGGGTAGAGAGGGAGGTGCATCGGAGCAATGCATACCTGGAGGGCATTCATTCGGGTCAGGCTGCCCATCAACGATCGTTCAATGCTCTGGCCTCAGCACTGACGGCAGCCATTGTCCCTGTTTCCAGCCTCCCTCTTCTAACTGCCTCCACCCTGTCTCTGTCTCCTGTTCCTCAGCCTATCCCATCCACACCATCAGACCAGCCTGCACACACCTCAACACCCAAGGACAGCTCATCCAGACATAAGCACCACAGATCACACAAGCATTCACCCAAGCAACACCCAGATGCAGACATGCCAACAGTCACTACCACCCCTGTGTCCCCCTCCTCCACGTCTCCCTCCTCCCTCCCTGTGACGTCTCCACTCACACCTGCATGCACACCACCATCAGCCAGTACTTCCATCACCAGCACACCCTCCAGTACAGTCCGCACACGTGCAGTCACCACCCCCACTGCCATTTACACGTCCCTTGTGTCCTCTCCCACTGTGTCTGTCACCCCCTCTTCCAAGACACACAAGCGCAGGCAGCCACCCACCCAACAGCCAACCACCTCACGACAGCCTACGTCACAAGCACCTGCACCCAAAGACAGCACACCTGACTCTCCTACAACCACATCCTCTTCCTCCACTCCCATACCCACTACACCTACCCTTTACATTGGTCCTAAAAAACTTTACCTCTCCAAACTTAACCTCTTTGCCCCACCTGACCCACCCCCTCCATCTGCTAAGAGTCCCAAGAGCACCTCAGCCACCACCAGCCCTGCTTCAAGTGTCAACATTGTGCAGGGGTTTTGGAGTCCACCCTTTCCCAGCACAGATACATCGGCCAGCAGCAAGGGAACAGCCAGCCCCCCCCCCGGGAAGAGGACCCGTAAAATCAGGGGCCGCCGCGAGAAGACTGACACGGCTGCCCCCAAGGAGCAAAGTCCTGGGCCCTCACCTGCCACAACATCCAGGGGAGCCAAGGGCCAGAGAGCCTCATCGAAGGAGGGCAAGGGCAGCAGGGCGGAGAAGTCAGCCAGCAGGGGCGCGGACCAGGAGGGCCCCACAAGCCCCATCCCGGGTGTGAGGGAGGACACCCACGGGCCCAGGACTCCGTTACAGAAGGGTCCAGCAACTGCACGGTCGGAGGGCGTCTAAGCAGGGAGTCCTGGCCAGGTCTGGCTCCCTTGGATGACTGGACAAGTACCTCTGAAGAGGGCCCCGCCGTGCAGAAAGGCACCACTGAAGAGGGCCCGCCGTGCAGAAAGGCACCGCTGAAGAGGGCCCGCCGTGCAGAAAGACATCGCTGAAGAGGGCCCCGCCGTGCAGAAAGACACCGCTGAAGAGGGCCCCGCCGTGCAGAAAGACACCGCTGAAGAGGGCCCCGCCGTGCAGAAAGACACCGCTGAAGAGGGCCCCGCCGTGCTGAAAGACACCGCTGAAGAGGGCCCCGCCGTGCAGAAAGGCACTGCTGAAGATGGCCCTTCCTGTCAGGCACCGCTCCGCTGGGCCCCGCCGTCTCAAGCCCCGCTCCGCTGGGCCCTTCCTGTCAAGCACCGCTCCGCTGGGCCCCTCCTGTCAAGCACTGCTCTGCTGGGCCCTTCTTGTCAGGCACCGCTCCACTGGGCCACGCCGTCTCAAGCACCGCTCTGCTGGGCCCTTCCTGTCAAGCACCGCTCCGCTGGGCCACGCCGTCTCAAGCACCGCTCTGCTGGGCCCTTCCTGTCAAGCACCGCTCCGCTGGGCCCTTCCTGTCAAGCACCGCTCCGCTGGGCCATGCCGTCTCAAGCACCGCTCCGCTGGGCCCTTCCTGTCAAGCACTGCTCCGCTGGGCCCTTCCTGTCAAGCACCGCTCCGCTGGGCCCCGCCGTCTCAAGCACCGCTCCGCTGGGCCCTTCATCACAAGCACCGCTCCGCTGGGCCCTTCCTGTCAAGCACCGCTCCGCTGGGCCCCTCCTGTCAAGCACCGCTCCGCTGGGCCCTTCCTGTCAGGCACCGCTCCGCTGGGCCACGCCGTCTCAAGCACCGCTCTGCTGGGCCCTTCCTGTCAAGCACTGCTCCGCTGGGCCACGCCGTCTCAAGCACCGCTCCGCTGGGCCCTTCCTGTCAAGCACCGCTCCGCTGGGCCCTTCCTGTCAAGCACCGCTCCGCTGGGCCCTTCCTGTCAAGCACCGCTCCGCTGGGCCCCGCCGTCTCAAGCACCGCTCCGCTGTGCCCTTCATCTCAAGCACCGCTCCGCTGGGCCCTTCCTGTCAAGCACCGCTCCGCTGGGCCCTTCCTGTCAAGCACCGCTCCGCTGGGCCCCTCCTGTCAAGCACCGCTCCGCTGGGCCCTTCCTGTCAGGCACCGCTCCGCTGGGCCACGCCGTCTCAAGCACCGCTCTGCTGGGCCCTTCCTGTCAAGCACCGCTCCGCTGGGCCACGCCGTTTTAAGCACCGCTCCGCTGGGCCCTTCCTGTCAAGCACCGCTCCGCTGGGCCCTTCCTGTCAAGCACCGCTCCGCTGGGCCCCGCCGTCTCAAGCACCGCTCCGCTGGGCCCCTCCTGTCAAGCACCGCTCCGCTGGGCCCCTCCTGTCAAGCACCGCTTCGCTGGGCCCTTCCTGTCAGGCACCGCTCCGCTGGGCCACGCCGTCTCAAGCACCGCTCCGCTGGGCCCCGCCGTCTCAAGCACCGCTCCGCTTTGCCCCGCCGTCTCAAGCACTGCTCCGCTGGGCCCTTCCTGTCAAGCACCGCTGGCCCATTGGCAGTCCCGGTTCTGTGTCAGGCAGTCCTTCACGACGCACTCTGCTCACCATGCCTCCTCCATGACCAGTGGTCTCTGTAATCCACCTGATGGACTGTGGCTTTGCACTCCCCAGGATGTAACAGTGGGCAATCCACCCACTGTAGAGACTTGTGAGACTGTGGCTTTGCACTCCCCAGGATGGCACGGTGGGCAACCCTCCCACTGTAAAGACTTGAGAGACTGTGGTTTTGCACTCCCCAGGATGGTACAGTGGGCAACCCACCCACTGTCGAGACTTGTGAGGCTGTGGCTTTGCACTCCCCAGGATGGCACGGTGGGCAACCCTCCCACTGTAAAGACTTGAGAGACTGTGGCTTTGCATTCCCCAGGATGGTACAGTGGGCAACACACCCACTGTCGAGACTTGTGAGACTGTGGCTTTGCACTCCCCAGGATGGCACAGTGGGCATGGTGGACCCTTCGTGGATCTGGCGTCCTGGACTCATGTGGCTGAGGTGCCCCCCCTTCCTTTCCCCCTGAGGTGCCTGTAGTTTTGTCATCTGATGCCCCAGCAGTGTTCTCTCCAACGGACTCAGGTCTCCTGTGTGGGCTTTGCCCATGCGTTGATACACTTTGGCCCACGGACAGTGGAAATTTAGGTGACTGTGCAGGACTTATTGCCTATGTTTATCGGTTTCGTAATTTTCTTTCTTGATTTTTTACTATTCATATTTCTATTTTACCATGACGTCAAAGAACCTCTTATATACATAAATGTTGTTTCTCACTTTAATTATGTCTTTGCATTATTCCGAGGGGTTTGGGTGGTGTCACTGTGACTTGGTGCTCTGCATTGGTGTGTAGATAGTTGGGGGGGGTAGCATATGTGTGTGCCCGTAAGCTTTCCTCCTCCCCCCTCCCCTGTGTCGTAGGTGCAGTACTCACCGTTGTCATATGCGCCGGCGTTCGTACTCGTGGTAGATGAGCAGGTAGACAATAGCCGGTAGGATGTGTAATTCGGGCTCCATGCTGTCCTCCTTCCTCGTGGAGTGTGTATAGGTGAGCGTTTTCCCGTTCGTAGTCTGTTTCCGCCGTGTTTTTATCGGCGGGGCTCCCGCCCCGGAAAAGATGGCGGATTGGTGAGTTGTGATAGGGTGGGCGGTACATTGTCTGCCGCCTGGCTGTTGGCGGTGACCGCCGAGCTGTTTGTCTGTCCCGCCGTGGCAGTCGGAGTGTTAAAGCGGCGGCCTGTGTTGGCGGTTCCCGCCAGGGTCAGAATTCCATTTTTTGGACCGCCAGCCTGTTGGCGGGTTGGCCGCCGCTTTAACACTGACCGCCAGGGTCAGAATGACCCCCTAAGTGTATTACAATAACTCACTGGTATGAAGGGATTACTTTTGGAGGACCAAGAGGGAGAGCCTAGCCCTTCCTCTTCCTGGCGCGGATGGGCCTGCCCTTGGCCCGGGCTTAGCCTGGGCGCATCCTGTGGCGTGGGAAGACTTGAGCACTAAATAGCGCATCTGTTGGGGTGGTGCTCCGGTGTCTCTAGCACCGTCCCCTGCATCCCTGGGGCAGCACGGTAGGCGAGAAACATCCCACAGCGCGGGAAGACTGGAGCGTTAAAAAGCGCATCTGTTGGGGTGGTGCTCAGGTGTCTCTAGCACCGCCCCCTGCATCCCTGGGCAGCGCAACAGGCGAGATCCCCTATATCTTAATCACTCAATTGTATTTTAGAGGGCACTACTCACCCCTAGGATCTCAAGGCACTGAGGGGTGGGTCTTTAGTGATCAGATCGGGACCCATGTCTTGAGTTCCTTCCTGAACTGAGGCAGCAATGACGACTGTCCGAGGTGAGGAGGTAAGGTGTTCCAATCGTTTGCTGCCAGGTATGAGAAAGATATTCCTCCAGCTGAGGACTTCTTTATGTGGGCTGCGTTGGCCAGTGAATGGCTGGGGCAAGTGGAGAGGTCTGGAAGGGGAGTACCAGTGGGAAACACCCAGAACAACAACTCCTAAACCACAAAGAAAACTAAAGCGAAACAACGGTTTTGTTTTCCATGACTTCCTGGTTTTCATGCCTTAACCACACATGTGTGAACCAAGGTACATGTGTGGTTAAGGCACAGAAGAAGGGAGTCGACGTGGTGAAGGAGGAGGTAAATTGGGCTGGGACTGGGGCTGTTTTTTTGGGGGTGGGGTGGGGGGCTCGGGGTGATTAGGGTTTAGGGGGGAGGGGGGTTGGGGTTTAGGTTTTAGGGGTGGGTTGAAAGGTTGGGGTGCTCTAGGTTTTAGGGGTGAGGGTGGGGACTCAGGGTATTTTTAGTTTTTGGGGGTGGGGTGGGGGGCTTGGGTTGATTAGGGTTTGGGGAGAGGACGTCAGGGTTTAGGTTTAAGGGGTGGTTTGGGGGGTTGGGGTGCTTTAGGTTTTAGGGGTGGAGGTTGGGGTTGTGGTAATTTTGGTGGTGGGGTGGTTGGGGGGGTGGGTGGTTCGCAGTAATTTTTTAGTTGTGAGGGGCTAGGGGGGAGCATGCTGGAACCGTGCATGTTGATCACTAATGCCTTTACCAAGAATACCTTTACAACGAAAAATCATTGTCAAGGCATTCGTGGTAAAGGCATTAGTGATAACAACGAGTTTGTTGTTCCGAACTCATTGTTGAGCCATGGGGGCTTGAAGCACTCATGGTTTCAACATATAACCAGAACCAGGTGATGCAATGGTTGAGGTAGCTGAATCTGTTGTCTTGGAGGGCTTTGTTGGCGTGTATGAGGAGTTTGAGGTTGATCCTCTTCTCGGCGGTGAGCCGGTGGAGGTTTTTCACTTGTTCTGTGATGTGTTCTCAGTGGGGGATGACTAGGATGAGTCTGGGAGCAGCGTTCTGAATTTGTTGCAGCTTGTACGGCTCTTCTTGGAATTTCCAACATAGACGCCGTTGCCATAGTCAAGTCTGCTTGCGATTAGGGCACATGTTACGGTTTTCCAGCAGTCGGTCGGTATCCATCTGAAGATCTTCCGTAGGAGCCAAAGGGTGTGGAAGCAGGTGGAGGCAGCGGAGTTGACCTGTCTGGCCATGGTGAGCGTTGAGTCAAGGAGGACGCCGAGATTTTCTGTGTGGTCTGTAGGGGTGGCGGCCCTGCTGAGTATTGAGGGCAGCCACGAGTCGTCCTCAGCTGATGAGGAGGGTCCCAGGATGATGATCTCAATTTTGTCAGAGCTCACCTTGAGGCAGTTCTCCCTCATCCAGGTGGCTACTGCTTTCTCCAACCCGTCCCTGAAATTCTTCTTGGCTGTTGAGGGGTTCTCCGTCAGGGAGATGATCAGCTGGGTGTCAGCAGATTAGGAGACAATATTCCTGCCATAGTTCCTGACGGGGGTGAGGGGGATCATGTAGATACTGAACACTGTGGGGCTCAGCGATGATTCTTGGATACTCCACAGCTGATGTCAGTGGGTTCTGACAGGATGTCAGGGCTCGTTTGATTGGTTCTCAGGAGCAGCACCCTCAAGAGGCCCACCTTCCGGCAGCTCCGACTCTGATTGTATATATATATATATATATATATATATAGAGAGAGAGAGAGTGTTTCAGAATGGCCAGACGAGGGGAAGGGATTTAGGAAGGGTACTGAGGGGAGGGAGACCTGAAAGCAGAATATAGGTGGTCATTACAACCCTGGCGGACGGTGTTAAAGCGGCGGTAAGACCGCCAACAGGCCAGCGGTAAAAAATGTGAATTACGACCGTGGCGGAAACCGCCAACAAAGACAGCCACTTTAACACTCCGACCGCCATGGCGGTACAAAAAAACAGCGCAGCAGTCACCGCCAACAGACAGGCGGAGGACAAAGTACCGCCCACAGTATCACAACCTACCAATCCTCCACCTTTTTCGGGGCAGATTCACCGCAGACAAAAACACGGCGGAAACAGGACTTCAAAGGGAAAACGCTCACATCTACACACCCCACTAGGAATCCGGACGCCATGGAGCCAGAGCTGCAGATCCTTATCTTCTTGCTCCTCTACCAGGAGCACGAACGCTGGTGGCGAAGACCAGGGTGAGTACTGCACCTACGACACAGGGGAGGGAAAAAACAGGGACACACACACGCAACAACCAACACCCCCACCCTCACCCACGACAACACACACACTAATACAGCATAATACATTACAGTCACGCCCCCCAAACCCCTGGGAAGAATGCAAAGACCAAAGAAAATGAGTGTAACCATTGTAATATATTAAAATTCAGTATGCAAAAATATACATATATACACTGTAAACAAAATATACACCAAGAATAGTAGTCCAGGTAGTGCTCCATTGAAGTCTGTGGAACACTGGGCACACACAGTATGGGCGAGGCCCACACAAGATCCCCGACCATGACGGAGAGAACACTGCAGGGGCATCAGACAGCAATAAAACAGGCACCTCAGGGGGAGGGAAAGGGGGGGCACCTCAGCCGGTTGAGTGCCCGACACCAAATCCACCAGGGGGCCACATGCCCACTGTTCAATCCTGGGGAGTGCAAATCCACAGCCTCTCAAGTCTCTACAGTGGGTGGGTTGCCCACTGCCACATCCTGGGGAGTGCAAAGCCACAGTCTCTCAAGTCTCTACAGTGGGTGGGTTGCCCACTGTTCCATCCTGGGGAGTGCAAAGCCACAGTCTCTCAAGTCTCTCCAGTGGGTGGGTTGCCCACTGTTCCATCCTGGGGAGGGCAAAGCCACAGTCTCTCAAGTCTCTACAGTGGGTGGGTTGCCCACTGCTTCATCATGGGGAGTGCAAAGCCACAGTCTCTCAAGTCTCACAAGTGGGTGGGTTGCCCACTGTTCCATCCTGGGGAGTGCAAAGCCACAGTCTCTCAAGTCTCTACAGTGGGTGGGTTGCCCACTCCTTCATCCTGGGGAGTGCAAAGCCACAGTCTCTCAAGTCTCTACAGTGGGTGGGTTGCCCACTGCCATATCCTGGGGAGTGCAAAGCCACAGTCTCACAAGTGGATGACAGTCTCCACTAGTTCTGGAGGGGGCTTTGTGCCCAGAGTGCTTCATCCTGCCAAGGACAGAGGTAATGGATGTCTTTCTCCACTGGTTCTGGAGGGGGCTTGGTGCCCAGAGTGCTTCATCCTGCCAAGGACAGAGGTAGTCGATGTCTTTCTCCACTGGTTCTGGCGGGGGTTTGGTGCCCAGAGTGCTTCATTCTGCTCGTGACGTACTCAGTAGCGTCAGTGCCCTTGGCGCTCATGGGCCAGCAGGGCTTGTGGCTGCGGTGTCCTGTTCAGCGGTGCTTGTGGCGGCGGTGCTCTGTTCAGCAGTGCTTGTGGCGGCAGGGTCCTTTGCAGTGACTCAGCTGCTGGCGGTCCTTCATGGCCCAGCGGGGCTGATGCTGGTGGTCCTGTCTGGCCCAGCGGGGCTGGTGCTGGGGGTCGTGTCTGGCCCAGCGGGCTGGTGCTGGCGGTCGTGTCTGGCCCAGCAGGGCTGGTGCTGGCGGTCCTCTCTGGCCCAGCGGGGCTGGTGCAGGCGGTCCTCTCTGGCCCAGCGGGGCTGGTGCTGGCGGTCCTGTCTGGCCCAGCGGGTCTGGTGCTGGCAGTCGTGTTTGGCCCAGCAGGGCTGGTGCTGGCGGTCCTGTCTGGCCCAGCGGGGCTGGTGCTGGCGGTCCTGTCTGGCCCAGTGGGGCTGGTGGCGGTAGCCTCTTGGGCAGCAGGGCAGGTGCTGGCGGTGGCCTCTTGGGCAGCAGGGCAGGTGCTGGCGGTGGCCTCTTGGGCAGCAGGGCAGGTGCTGACAGTGGCCTCTTGGGCAGCAGGGCAGGTGCTGGCGGTGGCCTCCTGGGCAGTGGGGATGATGGCGGTCTTCTCCGCTGTGCTGCTCTTCCCAGACCTGCTGACTTTCTTGTGGCCCTTCCCCACCTTGAAAGGTGTCGCAGCTGACTCCACACTGCCACCTGGACCCCTGGGAGCAGCTTTGGTGGCTGGAGTCTTCCCCTTCTCCCACCGGGCACTGGCCAACTTTTGATGCTTCACAGGTGGGGGACTGTCCATGCTGTGGCTCTGTGCCACACTGGCTGCCCTTGTGGCCGGTGCACTCCAGATTCCGGTGACTACAGGCAAGACTGGTCCTGGAGATGTCATGGCTGAGGTGCTAGGTTGGGACCTGGAGAGTTGGGCCCTAGGAGACGGACGGGGTGGGGGAGGTGTGGGAAAGAGGTCAAGCTTGGACAGGAAAAGGTTTTTGGAGACAGTGGGACGGGTAGCTGGAGGGCGTTTGGGAGTGGAGGAAGAGGTTGTGGTTGTAGGAGGTGTTCGTTTGGTGACTTTGGGTGAAGATGCATGTGCTGGAGGCTGTCGTGAGGTGGATGGCTGTTGGGTGGGTGTGTGCCTGCGTTTGTGTATCTTGGGAGGGGGTGTCACAGACACACTGGGAGAGGACACAGGGGACGTGTGAATGGTAGTGGGGGAGGTGACTGCACGTGAGCAGGGTGTGGTGGTGTGTGTGCTGGTGATGGAAGTAGTGGCTGTAGATGTAGTGCAGGCAAGTGTGAGTGTAGACGAGACTGGGAGGGAGGAGGGAGACGAGGAGGAGGGGGACACAGTGGAGGCAGTGGATGTTGGTGAGTCTGCATGTGTGTGATGCTTGTGTGAGTGCCTGTGGGATGTGTGGTGCTTATGTTTGCCTGAGCTTCCCTTGTGTGTTGACGTGTGTGCATGCTGGTCTGAAGGTGTGCTTGGGATAGGCTGAGGTAGAGGGGATTGGGTCTGGGTGGCGGAAGTTGGAGGGGGGAGGCTAGACACAGGGACAATGGCTGCCATCAGTGCTGAGGCCAGAGTCTGAAAAGCTCGCTGAAGGGCCGCCTGACCAGAATGAATGCCCTCCAGGAATGCCTTTGCTTGTTGCAACTGCCTTTCTACACCCTGGATGGCATTCAAAATGGTAGACTGCCCAACAGTGAGGGACCTGAGGAGGTCAATGGCCTCCTCACTGAGGGCAGCAGGGGTGACTGGGGCAGGGCCTGAGGTGCCTGGGGCGAAGGTGATGCCCACCCTCCTGGGTGAGCGGCCACGGGGCAAAGGCTGAGGGGCTGCTGGGAGGGTGGTGCTGGTGGGGAGGAGGCAGCTGTACCTGTCTATGCGGGGTGCACAGATGTTGCCGCCACCATAAGGGAGCTCCCATCAGAGGACGAGTCCATGTCACTGGTGTCAGCTCCTGTCCCCGCCGTGGAGCTCCCCTCGCCCTCCGTCCCACTGGTGAACTCCGAGTCCGTTGTCTCGCCCTCCAGGGCTATGTGGGATGCAGCTCTCTCCTGCTCCGGTACCACTGCTCCTCCGTCTGATGATGCTGATGCACACAAGAACAGGGAGACCACAAAAAGGGGGGGACGACAGAAAACAAACATGTTGAGTGCATGCATTACCGCTACCGTTGGCGGACACGACAGACAAAGAAGCCCCCTGCACTACGCCCAGCACTTGGCCTCCACTGTTCAATCCCTGGGACATGGCCTACAAGGCTATGGACGACATGTGCACACATGGATGACACAGAAGCATGACTAGGCGTACTTGGCACTGTACACAGGTGGGGTGGGGTGCCACATGGCCTGCCTTACGGAGGGACCTTGCCTACTAAACTCGCCCTGGCCTACGGAAACCCACAGCCCACCTCCCCCGCCCAGACAACTCCACTGCGCGCAAAATCAGCAGGATGAGAGTGTACTCCCCCCTTGTGGCTGCTGTGATGCCCCCAAGTGCCCATCCAACTCCGGATATGCCACAGCCAGGATCCTGAACATCAGGGGGGTCATGGTGTGACAGGTACCCCTCCCATGTTGGCAGGCCATCCCCAGCTGGGCCTCCGCCGTCTTCTTGTCCTCCCATCTCTTACGGCAGTGGGTGCTCCGTCCGTGGTAGACCCCCCGGGTCCGGACATCCTTGGCGATGGCACGCCAAATATATTTTTTCTGGTGGGCGCTGACCCACAGGATTTGTACAGGGGGAAAAGAAAAGTTATTACCAACAGCACCGTCACAGTCATTGGCCCCCATCCCTACCATTGCCATGTGGCACATGCACTCATCGTCATTTCATGCACGCCTCTATCTCCCCCCTACCATCTTTCATCCACCCCACACCACACAGGCATAGCCCATGCAGCATGCTCCCAGTGTACTTACATGTTTGTCTTGTGGACTGTAGAGTAGCGTGTACTTGGGGAGGACCCCATCCACGAGTTTCTCCAACTCCTCCGATGTGAAGGCAGAGGCCCTTTCCCCAGACACTCAAGCCATTGTCTCTTCCAGACCGAGGTCACAGCAGCACTTGTAATGTAGATCCTCTCCTTTTGAAGATCAGGTATCGAATGATTGAACAGATAGAAAATGGTGGTCACGTCCGCTGCAGTGCATACCGTCACCGCTGGCGTACATCGTCATTGGCTCCTGGGACCCATAGGGTCAAATGTTAACCAATGCAGCATTGCACCGCGGTCTTCGACCGCCTACCGTGACGGTGTACAACGCCAGCGCAGTCACCTCACATCCCATAGTCCCATTTTACAGGTCAGGCAGCCGCCATTTCAGGGGCCCACATGGCTTAATTCTTAACTGCGTCACACATACCTAGGTCTAGTCTCAACACACATACAGGCCACTTTTCGGATTATGATTTGAGTTCTGTGTAAGCTGTGGGTACGTACCTCTGAGTTGGTTGACTCTGTGCTCGTTGTTGTCCTTCATAGGCACCGTCCGCTGGGACATGTGAGGAGATGGTGGCATCCTCCGGTGTACAGACTGCTGGTGGACCTGTCGACAATGGAGGAAAGACATGTGATCATCACCTACAGGCTTCATTGTGCCACAATCCAGGAACTGTGTGCCCAGATGGAGAAAGACCTGATGTCAGCTATCCACCATCCCACAGGAATCCCCCCTCAAGTGCAGGTGCTGTCAGTACTCCATTTCCTTGCAAGTGGGTCATTTCAAACAACAGTGGCCATAGCATCAGGGATGTCCCAGCCTATGTTTTCCAAAGTGTTGTCCAGAGTGTTGTCTGCCCTGCTGAAACACATGCGGAGCTACATCGTTTTCCCTCAGGTGAAGGATTTGCCTACAGTGAAAGGTGATTTCTATGCCCTGGGACATATCCTCAACATCATAGGTGCCATTGATGGGACCCATGTGGCTTTGGTACCCCCCCAAAGGAGTGAATAGGTGAACAGAAACAAGAAGAGTTATCATTCCATGAATGTGCAGATGGTGTGTTTGGCAGACCAGTACATCTCCCATGTGAATGCCAAGTTCCCTGGCTCAGTGCACGCCTACATCCTGCGGAATAGCAGCATCCCTTATGTGATGGGTCAACTACAGAGGCACTGTGTGTGGCTATTAGGTGAGCACCTGGAAGCAAGTCAGTGGGAATGGTTGTCTGGGGATATCCCTACAGGTTAGTGTGTGTCTAACAGTTGTCCCTCGCCATTTGCAGGTGACTCTGGTTACCCCAACCTGTCATGGCTACTGACCCCAGTGAGGAATCCCATGACAAGGGCAGAGGAAGGCTACAACGAGGCCCATGGGTGAACTAGGAGGATTATAGAGCGGACCTTCGGCCTCCTGAAGGCCAGGTTCAGGTGCCTCCATATGACAGGTGGATCCCTATACTACTCACCAAAGAAGGTGTGCCAGATCATCGTGGCCTGCTGTATGCTTCACAACTTAGCTTTGCGACGACAGGTGCCTTTTCTGCAGGAGGATGGTCCAGAAGGCGGTGTTGTGGCAGCTGTGGAGCCTGTGGACAGTGATCCTGCAATATTTCCAGTGAGACACAGGTAAGAATACAGACCTGCCTACTACATGTACTTTAACACTACTACCTCTCTACTGTCTGTCGTTTTTACCCAGTGTATGGTCACTGAGTTGTCACTTTCCCTTACGATTTCACCGATGTGGGTCCCACAGTGTGACATCTGCTTTGTTTCCTCATGGACTAGAGCTGTGTGACATAGGTATGTTGACATTACAATTGAAAGAGCATTTTGTCACTGTAATTGCTAATACACTATTTCTACATCACAGACAGACTCCAAATGGTGAGGGGTGATGGTGGAGGAATGTCCATGGCAGAGTCCAGTCTATTAGTCTCACAGGTGCATTAC
This sequence comes from Pleurodeles waltl, assembly GCF_031143425.1. NCBI lineage: Eukaryota > Metazoa > Chordata > Amphibia > Caudata > Salamandridae > Pleurodeles > Pleurodeles waltl. Next base: position 276,871,356 of record NC_090439.1, read on the forward strand.
CCAAATGGGCATAGGAAGTGGAGCTGGGGCAGTTTGAGGATGGACGGGGTGACAAAGTGGGACAGAAAGATTACATTCAGGGTGGTATAATTTCTTGGCGGGGGTCTTGGCATCGTTCTCTGTCTTTGTCCTGGATCTCAGGGACCGTTTGCGGGGTGTTTCTCCCTCTGCAGGGGGTGGGGTGCTGGTGTGGTGGTCCTGTGGCAGTGCCTCCTGTCCACTAGCGCCGGCGGAGGTGGTGGGCAGTTCATCGTCCATGCTAGTGTCAGGGGCCCCTTGTTGTGCCACAGTGTCCCTCCTGGTGTTGAGTTCTTCCTTCAGCACCCCTACGATGGTGCCCAGGGTGGAATTGATGGTTCTGAGTTCCTCCCTGAAGCCCAAATACTGTTCCTCCTGCAGGCGCTGGGTCTCCTGAAACTTGGCCAGTACAGTTGCCATCGTCTCCTGGGAGTGGTGGTAGGCTCCCATGATGGAGGAGAGGGCCTCATGGAGAGTGGGTTCCCTTGGCCTTTCCTCCCCCTGTCGCACAGCAGCCCTCCCAGTTCCCCTGTGTTGCTGGGTCTCCGTACTCTGGACCGTGTGACCACTACCACTGCCCCAGGTCCCTGGTGGTGAGTTAGCCTGGGTTCCCTGTAGTGGTGGCCACACTGCTGCTTGACGTGTCCTGGGGACAGAGGTATGGGCCCGCTGGGTGGGTGCTCTGCTGGTGTTTCCAGAGGGGGGCAGTTCTGTGGTGGCCTGTGACTGTGTCAGGAGAACCGACTGTCCCGAGGTCCCCGATGGGCCGGGCTGGTCATCTAGATCCAGTTGGACAGAGCTGCTGCCATCACTGTGGGCCTCTTCTGTTGATGGTGTGGACATGTGTGGGCCCTCCTGTCCGGTGAAGTTGGGTAGGGGTCCTGCAGGGGTATAAAAGGATGTTTATTACATCTGTGTGTGCCATGGTGTGCAATAGGTGGGTGACAGTGTACCCCAGTGTTTGCATTGCTGTGTGGGACCTTGTGTGATGGTGGTTTAGGGGGGTGTATGGGTATGTGCAGTGTCCATGCTTTGATGATGGGTGTCCATGCTTTGTTGTTGCATGCAGGCTTGCTGTTGTGATGGGTGGGTTGTGATAGTGGGACATTTGTGAGGAGTAGGAGTGATGGGGTGAAGTTGAGGGTGGTGGTATGTGATGGCATGCAGGTAGGGTGGGTGATGTAACAGTTAAGATTTGACTTACCAGAGTCCATTCCTCCATCTACTCCTGCGAGGCCCTCAGGATGCAGAATCGCCAAGACTTGCTCCTCCCATGTTGTTAGTTGTGGGGGAGATGGTGGGGGTCCGCCGCCAGTCCGCTGAACCGCTGAACCGCTGAACCGCAAGGTGGTGTCTTCAGACCACAGAACGCACCTTCCCCCACAGGTCGTTCCACCTCTTCCTGATGTCATCCCGATTTCTTGGGTGCTGTCCCACTGCGTTGACCCTTTCCACTATTCTTCGCCATCGCTCGATCTTCCTAGCTATGGAGGTGTTCTGCACCTGTGATCCGAATAGCTGTGACTTTACCTGGACGATTGTCCCACCATGACCCTGAGCTCCTCCTCAGAGAACCTGGGGTGTCTTTGCCGTGCCATGGGGTGTGTATAGTGACAAGTGGGGTGATATTTAGTGGTGTGTTGTGTGAGGTGCGTGGAAGTTCTGTGGGTGATGGTATTGTGTGTCTGTGGATGCTTGGTAGTTGTTTGTGGTGTCTCTCTCTGGCATTCTCTCAGTAATTGTGGTCGTAGGGGTTTGTGGGTGATGTGGGTGTGTGTTTTATATTGCAATGGGTGTGTGGGAGTGGTGTGTGTATGTGTATCAGGTGTGTGTATTTGGAATTGCCCAATGTGGCTGTGTGTGTAATTTGAGCGCGGCGGTGTGTACCGCCAATGGAATACCGTGGATGAAAGACCACCGTGTGGATTCGTGTGTAGTGATAGTGTGGGCGTATTTCTGTTGGCGTGACGGTGGAGGATTTGTTTTCACCAGTTTATCACTGATCTTTGGTGTGGCGGACTTGTGTAGGTGTCTGAATTTTGGCGGATTCCGTGCTCTGGGTCATAATAGCTGTGGCGGAATTCCGCGGTCGCAGCGGTGTGTTGGAGGTCTTTTGCACGGCAGTAAGTGGCTTTTACCGTCAGTGTTGTAATAACCCCCATAATAATTAGAATCCTGACTTTTCTCTCTCAGTAAATATAATATCAAGGATCAAAAACTTAGTCACTTATACCTGTGAATGCTGTGATCTTCTTTTGTCCTAGGGTTGATTAGAATACAGTTTATAAAACTTGTAAACCCTTAAAGTTTGTTTTACCTTGAATTCTTTGATAAAAGGCAGACAGAACTGACAGAAGCAGATGGCCACTACGCCACCAGGGATGAGGCCCAGGCAGATGCCTACGGGTAGAAGTGGGCCTCAAACAGCAGCAGCGGTGTCAATGTAGGAGGGGGCGACGGACACTGGCCAAAAGGTCAGTGAAGTCGCCCCTCACTGCACAGTTGCTACCTTTAAGAAGGGAAGAGAGGAGGGGATTGGTCAGCTGTGAGGTGGGAGGGCAGGAAGTACTACGAGGGCGGGGGACAGGCAATGAGGGCAGAGGCGGCAGGGAGCTGGGAATGCACAGGAGCAGAAAAACGGTGAAAGGATAGAAAAAGAGACAAAAATGCAAAGTACAGAAAAAAGAATGATGAAAGGCAGACAGACCTGACTGATGCAGATGGTCTCTAGACCACCAGGGATAAGGCACAGGCAGGTGCCTGCAGGTAGAGGTGGGCCTTGAACACAGAGGCAGCTGGTTCTGTGAGGAGAGAGCATCAGCAGCAGTGGCCACACAGGAGGGAGTGACAGATGCTGGCCAAAAGGTTGGTGAAGTCGCCCCTCACTGTGCAGCAGCCACCCTTAAGGGTAGGGTGCTGGGGATTGGTTAGCTGGGAGGAAGGAGGGTGGGAAGCGCTACAATGGTGGGGGGCGGATTGCAAGGGCAGCAGCGGCAGGGAGTGGGAAAAGCACATTAGCAGAAAAAGGGTGAAAAGAGAAAAAAAGAGACAGAAAACGCAAAGTACAGAAGAAAGAATGAACAAGATAAAAGGCAGGCAGACCTGACAGATGCATTTGGCCACTAGGCCACCAGAGATGAGGTCCAAGTGAGTGCTTGTGGTGGAGGGGGTCCTCAAGCACAGAGCCAACAGGTTCTGTGAGGAGACTGCAGCAGCAGTGTCCACGCAGAAGGTAGTGATGGAAACTGACCAAAAGGTCAGTGAAGTCGACCCATATGACCACATTATCATTAAGATCAAGGGATGTGGTTAGTGGACCTTGACCTACAATCAAACCCAACCAATGGTTTTGCATTTGATTCAATTGAAGGCTTCCCCCCCCAACCGGTTAATGGATTTAACATATATTGAGAACCCTAAAGTGCTCAAGTTGGGGGAATGTAATGCTGAGATTGACCCTGAATTCCGATTTAAGGGCAGTAGACTGACTTACTAACCATTGAGCAATAGTAATCAACCACCCACCATCCAACCAATAGCATGAGGTTGATTGTCCTTCTCCCAGGAAAATGTAGGTGGAATCTAGGAAACCAGAGAATACCTCAAGTGAATCATAGCAGCCAGATCCAAGACTGTGCTTCCCAAAATCTGTTTTCTTCTACTGGAAATGAACACATGTTGGACCAGAATTTATTAAGAATACTCTCCTGGAATGTAGCATTACTGCATTCAAAGTAAGGGGACCCAAGCTTAGGCAATTTTGTGGATTCCTTTCAGGTGTGCCTCCTACTGGAAACTTGGGCAGTTTTGCCACTTCATAGACCGGGTTTCATAAATTTTAGTGTGGCTTTCTCAGGTCGCCCATCTAGTGATTAACCATCTGGATCAAACTACCACTTGATATACAAATCAAGTTATTAGATATAAGATCCTGGATTTATGCTGGGGCTTCTCAGTTCCTCCGATAATTTCCCATCTGTGAAAATGTGTAATGTGTTTAATTGTTGTTCAAAGGGCAAAAAGGACTCAATAAATAAACACGCTCTGGGTGATTATTTGGAACATGATGGTGTTAGTCATCCTTTCTTAGTTGCAGGTGATTTCAATACTTCCTTTGAAACAGAAAGAAACATATGTGATCTGCTGAAAGAGGAGGATAGGGCCTGGAATATCTCTAAACTAACATCCCCTTACATAAAAAAGATATCTTTGGCAGCATCTCAGCTAGGATTATTTGCGTGCACTGGTTGCTCACTCTCTGCTCGCAGCCCTAGGCACACTTATAAGAGGGCCATGACTAAAAGGAATATTGATTATATCCTGCTGGATTTACGCTTTACGATTTACGCTTATGGATAAACATGAGCGTAGTGGTTAGAGCAAATAGCAATTATAACGCATATGTTGACAGGCCTCCCTATTTATGATATAGGGGCAATTGCTACTCAGTCAGCTCTTAGTTTTCAATCTAATAACAGAAGGTCTATTAGATGGGCAAGTAGTAAAGATTGTCCTAGGAAATATATGGTACTCTTGCTGAATTATTAGAACCATATATTAACATCTCTCCTGATGTGATTCCCATACTATTTATTCATGGTTGTATGGTCGATCTCCTAAAAGATCTTTTTTCCTAGCTAGTTTGCTCTTCCAAATGAGCAGCTGCAGAAAGTAGCTAGTTCACTCCTTCTTGCAGGAAGGTCAAGTCTGAGCTAATTAAGGTGGTTAAGAGGGGCAACGAGAACGTAATAGCAACCGCTAGAAAAAAGTACAAGCTCATCCAGAATACCAGAAAGAGGGAGTGGGAGGAGTCAAAATGGCACCATGTTGCCAATAATTAGAAAAATAGGAGGAACAAGGAATTCTCACACATTTTTGCACATGGTAGCAGAGATCTAACAAAGGTAGAAGAGTTCCATATTCAACCAGATGTATGGTTTAAGCATTCCAAGGAGTTGTACCTGACAGCCAATCAGGACCTTGATTCCCATGATAATATTGATAGGGCCTCATGGAGAGCAGAGATGGGCAACTTGAATCACATTGTCTTCCCCTTAGATGAGACTGTGATGGCCATTAATTCAATGATGGAGGGTAAAGCGGCGGGACAGGATAAAATCCCTGGTAACCTACATCATTCTGAACCATCTATTTGGGGACCTACATTAACCTACTTTCAAATGCAATCATGGAAGGCTCTGATACTCCTGCCATCTGGAGAGGGGCAGATATAAACCCATTTTCCAAGAAGGCCGCTAGCGACAATTGTAGGAAAGTACCATCTTGCCTGGCATGTTACCCCCATATTTCACTGTATATATGTTGTTTTAGTTGTATGTGTCACTGGGACCCTGCCAGCCAGGACCCCCGTGCTCATATATGTGCCATGTATGTGTTACCTGTGTTATCACTAACTGTCTCACTGAGGCTCTGCTAATCAGAACCTCAGTGGTTATGCTCTCTCATTTCTTTCCAAATTGTCACTAACAGGCTAGTGACCAATTTTACCAATTTACATTGGCATACTGGAACACCCTTATAATTCCCTAGTATATGGTACTGAGGTACCCAGAGTATTGGGGTTCCAGGAGATCCCTATGGGCTGCAGCATTTCTTTTGCCACCCATAGGGAGCTCTGACAATTCGTACACAGGCCTGCCACTGCAGCCTGAGTGAAATAACGTCCACGTTATTTCACAGCCATTTTACACTGCACTTAAGTAACTTATAAGTCACCTATATGTCTAACCTTTACCTGGTAAAGGTTGGGTGCTAAGTTACTTAGTGTGTGGGCACCCTGGCACTAGCCAAGGTGCCCCCACATTGTTCAGGGCCAATTCCCCGGACTTTGTGAGTGCGGGGACACCATTACACGCGTGCACTATACATAGGTCACTACCTATGTATAGCTTCACAATGGTAACTCCGAATATGGCCATGTAACATGTCTAAGATCATGGAATTGCCCCACCAATGCCATCCTGGTATTGGGGAGACAATCCCATGATTCCCCGGGTCTCTAGCACAGACCCGGGTACTGCCAAACTGCCTTTCCCGGGGTTTCACTGCAGCTGCTGCTGCTGCCAACCCCTCAGACAGGTTTCTGCCCACCTGGGGCACAGCCAGGCTTGGCCCAAGAAGGCAGAACAAAGGACTTCCTCAGAGAGAGGGTGTTACACCCTCTCCCTTTGGAATAAGGTGTCAGGGCTGGGGAGGTGTAGCCTCCCCCAGCCTCTGGAAATGCTTTGATGGGCACAGATGGTGCCCATCTCTGCATAAGCCAGTCTACACCGGTTCAGGGATCCCTCAGCCCTGCTCTGGCGCGAAACTGGACAAAGGAAAGGGGAGTGACCACTCCCCTGACCTGCACCTCCCCTGGGAGGTGACCAGAGCTCCTCCAGTGTGCTCCAGACCTCTGCCATCTTGGAAACAGAGGTGCTGCTGGCACACTGGACTGCTCTGAGTGGCCAGGGCCAGCAGGTGACGTAAGAGACTCCTTCTGATAGGCTCCTTCAGGTGTTGCTAGCCTATCCTCTCTCCTAGTTAGCCAAACCTCCTTTTCTGGCTATTTAGGGTCTCTGCTTTGGGGAATTCCTTAGATAACGAATGCAAGAGCTCATCAGAGTTCCTCTGCATCTCTCTCTTCACCTTCTGCCAAGGAATCGACTGCTGACCGCGCTGGAAGCCTGCAAAACTGCAACAAAGTATCAAAGACGACTACTGTGACCTTGTAACGCTGATCCTGCCGCCTTCTAGACTGTTTTCCTGGTGGTGCATGCTGTGGGGGTAGTCTGCCTCCTCTCTGCACTAGAAGCTCCGAAGAAATCTCCCGTGGGTCGACGGAATCTTCCCCCTGCAACCGCAGGCACCAAAGAACTGCATCACCGGTCCTCTGGGTCTCCTCTCAGCACAACGAGCGAGGTCCCTTGAACTCAGCAACTCTGTCCAAGTGACTCCCACAGTCCAGTGACTCTTCTGTCCAAGTTTAGTGGAGGTAAGTCCTTGCCTCCTCACGCTAGACTGCATTGCTGGGAACCGCGTGTTTTGCAGCTACTCCTGCTCCTGTGCACTCACCGAGGATTTCCTTTGTGCACAGCCAAGCCTGGGTCCCCGGCACTCTAACCTGCATTGCACGACCTCCTGAGTTGTCCTCCGGCGGCGTGGGACTCTCTTGTGCAACTTCGGGTGAGCACCAATTCACTCCACTTTGTAGTGCCTGTTCCAGCACTTCTGGGGGTGCTGCTTGCTTCTGAGTGGGCTCTTTCTCTTGCTGGATGCCCCCTCTGTCCCCTCACGCAATTGGTGACATCCTGGTCCCTCCTGGGCCACAGCAGCATCCAAAAACCCTAACCGCAACCCTTGCAGCTAGCAAGGCTTGTTTGCGGTCTTTCTGCGTCGAAAACAATTCTGCACAACTCTTCACGACGTGGGACATCTATCCTCCAAAGGGGAAGTTTCTAGCCCTTGTCGTTCATGCAGAATCCTCAGCTTCTACCATCCGGTGGCAGCTTCTTTGCACCCACAGCTGGCATTTCCTGGGCATCTGCCCACTCCCGACTTGATCGTGACTTTTGGACTTGGTCCCCTTGTTCCACAGGTACTCTCGTCTGGAAATCCATTGTTGTTACATTGCTGGTGTTGGTCTTTCCTGCAGAATTCCCCTATCACGACTTCTGTGCTCTTTGGGGAACTTAGGTGCACTTTGCACCCACTTTTCAGGGTCTTGGGGTGGGCTATTTTTCTAACCCTCACTGTTTTCTTACAGCCCCAGCGACCCTCTACAAGGTCACATAGGTTTGGGGTCCATTCGTGGTTCGCATTCCACTTCTAGAGTATATGGTTTGTGTTGCCCCTATCCCTATGTGCCCCCATTGCATTCTATTGTGACTATACATTGTTTGCACTGTTTTCTATTGCTATTACTGCATATTTTTGGTATTGTGTACATATATCTTGTGTATATTTGCTATCCTCATACTGAGGGTACTCACTGAGATACTTTTGGCATATTGTCATAAAAATAAAGTACCTTTATTTTTAGTATATCTGTGTATTGTGTTTTCTTATGATATTGTGCATATGACACTAGTGGTACTGTAGGAGCTTCACTCGTCTCCTAGTTCAGCCTAAGCTGTTCTGCTAAGCTACCTTTTCTATCAGCCTAAGCTGCTAGACACCCCTGTACACTAATAAGGGATACCTGGGCCTGGTGCAAGGTGTAAGTACCCCTTGGTACTCACTACAAGCCAGTGCAGCCTCCTACAACAATCCAGCTAATTATCAACTTATTAGCCTTATTGATACTGCCCAAAAAATCTCCAGCAGACAGATCCTTTCCAGAGTCCAAGATTGAATACAATAAGCAAGAGTTATTTCCCATTTCAAAGCAGGGTTTGCGGAAAGTACCAGTATGATCAATCAGATATTTTGCTTCTCCCTTTTGGTTTAAAAGACTTTGGGGGTCATTCTGACCCCGGCGGTCTAAGACCGCCGGGGCCAGGGTCGGCGGGAGCACCGCCGACAGGCCGGCGGTGCCCCGCAGGGCATTCTGACCGCGGCGGTTCAGCCACGGCCAGAAAGGGTAAACCGGCGGTCTCCCGCCAGTTTACCGCTGCCCTTAGAATCCCCCATGGCGGTTCGCCCGCCAGGAACAGGATGGCGGTAGGGGGTGCTGCGGGGCCCCTGGAGGCCCCTGCCGTGCCCATGCCAATGGCATGGGCACGGCAGGGGCCCCCGTAAGAGGGCCCCACAAAGTATTTCAGTGTCTGACTAGCAGACACTGAAATACGCGACGGGTGCAACTGCACCCGTCGCACCTTCCCACTCCGCCGGCTCAATTCTGAGCCGGCATCCTAGTGGGAAGGATGATTTGCCCTGGGCTGGCGGGCGGATCTCAGAATCACCGCTGCGGTCTTTCGACCGCGGTGCGGTGTTCTGACGGCGGAACCTTGGCGGACGGCCTCCGCCGTCCGCCAAGGTTAGAATCAGCCCCTTTATGGCTACGACAAGACAGCTATAGGTGGACTTTCTAGATTTAAGGGTAGCATTTGACTTTGTTCCAAGGGGGAAGTTATGGTTGGTTCTCCATACAATGGATTCACTCCTCTCCCTAATCATATGATACAGTAACAACACACAGGTTAGATATAGGAACGGGGAGAATTGACGGATAGAATTCCTATTGAAAGGGGTGTCCGTCAAGGTTGTGTTTTGGCACTAACCTTGTTTAATCTCTATATCAACAGAGTAATTGAGCATTTGCAAAACTGTAACAATGACTACCCCAAATTGGGAGGCTAGAAAATCCCTACTTTTTGCTGACACTGCCCTTTCAATGTAAAAATCCCTGGGTGGTCTGCAAATTTTTCTATGAATATTTTCTGGGTTCTGTGATTTCCACAGGCTAGAAATTAATCATAATAAAATATAGTTCATGGCTTTTAACCCATCCAGGTCTTTCATAGGGAAAATATATATGTATAGTGTCCCCCTAGAGGGTGTGAAGGAGCTTGATTACCCTGGAATTCAATTGACAAAACTCTATCTTGGTCTGCCGAAAACTTGAAAAGAAAGTTGCTTCTGCAACACAAGCCTGGGATTGAGAACACTATAATCTTCTACCTATCATCCCCTATCACCAGCATTGGAGATCTATCATGCAAAATCAGTTAGGGCAGGTCTTTATGTTTCTGAGGTTTGGGGCTTTGGCAGTACATCCCAGCTGACATTGGAGAATAGGTTTATCCAATCTCATATGGGTCTTACACAAAATGCCCCTTTGATTTGATTAGATTAGGTTTGTTTAAACATAACATCTCATGCACTGAGAACCTCAAACCCCTTTTGTGTTGTATAAAGCTGAGAGGAAGTAAAGATCTAGCCCAGTATCAACTATCCCTCAAGGAGCTTAAAGACCTAGATGTTGGGGGTAGAAAGCCCTGGCTTAAATCCATCAACATTTGGGCCAAAAAAATTAGCGCTGGCTAAGCCATTCTGAAGCGCCATGCGGGCGCAGTATTTATTGAATGGCGTTAGCCGGCGTTAGCCGACCGGCGCTGCCTGGTGTGCGTGAAAAAAAACCACGTACACCAGGCAGCGCCGGCGTAGGGAAAAATGGCGCTTGGGCGTCCAAAAATGGGGCAAGTCAGGCTGAGGCAAAAAAATCGTCTTAACCCGATTTGCGCCATTTTTTTACGACGCCCATCCCCCATTGAAATGACTCCTGTCTTAGCAAAGACAGGAGTTATGCCCCCTTGCCCAATGGCCATGCCCAGGGGACTTCTGTCCCCTGGGCATGGTCATTGGGCATAGTGGCATGTAGGGGGGCACAAATCAGGCCCCCCTATGCCACAATTTTTTTTAAAAAAAATACTTACCTGGACTTACCTTAATGTCCCTGGGGTGGGTCCCTCCATTCTTGGGTGTCCTCCTGTGGTGGGCAAGGGTGGCAGGGGGTGTCCCTGGGGGCAGGGGAGGGCACCTCTGGGCTCATTCTGAGCCCACAGGTCCCTTAACGTCTGCCCTGACCCAGGCGCTAAAATCCGGCGCAAATGCGGGTTTTTTAGACCCGCCCACTCCCGGGCGTCATTTTTGCCCGGGAGTATAAATCCGACGCAATAGCATTGGAGTCATTTTTTAAGACGGGAACGCCTACCTTGCATATAATTAACGCAAGGAAGGTGTTCACGCAAAAAAATGACGCTAATTCCATGAACTTTGGCGCTAGACGCATCTAACGCCAAAGTATAAATATGGAGTTAGTTTTGCGTCGAATTTGCATCGAAAAAAACGACGCAAATTCGGCGCAAACGGAGTATAAATATGCCCCGTAATTCCTTATTCTTGACATGCGTGAGCTCTGGTATACCCCACACCTAAGCATCAAGGGGAGGATCTAACATTGAAGACCAGTTATTGGGGAATTGTCAGCAACAAGTGTTATCTAAAGCTTTCTTTAGGCAGTCTGACAGAAAAAACTCTTGATGCAAAATGTTCACTGCTTTTTTAACAGTTTCTTGATAAGATTGAGCTACCCAAGGCAAGAGCTATATATATCAGATTTCAAAATGGTATTCTACTTGTGAACAAGTTTAAAAGCAGTTGGAGTGCCCAGTTCATGAGTATTCCAAAATGTCCAAATTGTTCCTCCCCCTTTGAAACAGTTGCACTCTTTATGTTCTTTTTTCCAGTGTACGGAAGTATTAGGAAATCTTGGTTGGTTCCGTGTGCAGACATTTGGGAATGAGGAATTTTGAAAATGCCCATAGCATTCTAACAGCCAATGCTGATTTATATGTGTGTGCTGTGGCCAAATACTTGCACAAACCTGGAGGTTACGACACAAGTTTTGTGTGGAGTAACTGTGCTTAAAATGATTTTAAAGGATCAATGATAAATTAATATGTTTTTGATGCATTTTAACATATTTGAGGTGGTTAAGGAGTAGTCTGAACTTGGACATTTATGATTAGATTTAGATTTATATGTGATTTGTAAGAAGATGAGTTGAATCACATTTATTAATGACCAAGTTTCACTCCCGCCTCGCTTTATGCATGTCTATTCATTTTTTGCTCTTCTTTCCAAACCTTGCTTCTAATGTAATCATTCTATACTGTTAGGTGAATTGTGGCTTTTGCACAATTGTTTTTTTACAATTAGCCTATATGTATGATGAATGTTTTAAACTGTGGTTTTTATGAAGATCCTTAATGGCGGTAATTGGCAGGAAAAAAGATTAAAGATATACTGACAAACAATTATTTTTAAGGTAAGTGAAATAGAAATAGGTAAGTAAACACAAAAATATGTGTTTGTTATGACTTTAAACTCCAAAAATGCTGTTTACTAGGCAAGCATTAGAGTGGTATTTTTTACTAAAGCAAAACAAATGTATCCAGATACAAGTTTGTCCTATATACTTTTCTGTTTTGCCAAACAAAATAGTCATATTTAAAGAGCAAATGAAAAACACAGCAAATGCATTAGTGTTATCTTGCGGCTAAGTTTACACTAATTTTCTTAGCAATACCTGCCTCTGGAGTACTGCTAACATCTGTACTAGATGAATGTCGCAGTGTGCACCGAAGGTTGGAGCCATCAGGCACTGAGAGACGACTTAGGGCCTGATTTAGATCTTGGCGGATGGGTTACTCAATCACAAATGTGACAGTTATTCCATCCACTGTATTACAATGTCCATAGGATATAATGGAATCATAATACGACAGACAGGATATCTATAACATTTGTGACAGAGTCACCCTGCCTAGCAAGAGTTAAATCAGACCCTTAGACATGATGCCTCTTCACTCTCTCCTACCCCTCAATCTGCATGACCAGATATGGTACTGATTTTCATATTTTCCAAGGCACATGTGACCTGCATCAAGCCACGTGCCACATCATAACAGCAGTGACTCATCTCATTTTGTATATTTACAATGTACCTGGATAACATGGTAGTAGCTGTTAATTAATCTGCTCAACATAAAAAACTGCAATATGTGTTGATGATGCATACATCTTGGCATTGTATGGTGTTGTTGAATTGTTGTTGTGATATTGTCCACAGATTCTGTTAGTTTAGCTAAGTTCTAATTCATCGTGATGTGTCCATCCTTACCTATTTTTCGAAAACTTTCTTGACAATCAAGCAAGTGTGACATTGTGCAATTCATACACAAAAAGTGTTGATTTACACTTTTTATATGTCTTGCTTGCAGTCACTGCACAGAAAGCACCAATGTCTCTAACCCCTCAAACAACTGAGACGTTTCCAAACCATCATTTATTGGAAAAACACCAGTATTAAGGGAAGGTGTGGCATTATGGTGATGATGCAACACCCTGAAGCACATCTGTCTGGCTCTCAAGGATGTTGGGCTAGTTACCCTGTCTGTGGTTGTTTATTGTTTTACATTTTCAAAATCTGTGGGTGGTAGAATTGCAGCTTTGCTTCTGGGTGTTACTTGAAGTGTCTGTATGGTAGATCTTTCTTTGAATTCCTCAAACTCACAAAGGGCTTTTGATAGTGGCATCTTGCTCTCTATCAGGCTCTATATGTTATGAAATATCTGTGAAGAATATATGAATGTACTTTAATATACTGTTTATTTTTTTAATCAATGTTAATAATCAATATTCTTACTACAACTTTCATAAGTCTCATTAGAAAGCTACACAAAGCATACAAATTGATGCATTTCTCCACATTACAATTAACTTATTAAGAAAATTAGCTTACAAATCTATGGAAATGACATACGCAGTTGTATATGGTCAATATGAGGTGTCATTGGAAACACCCACAACACTCAGACTGAATTGTTGCTTCATTTAGAGTTTTCATGGGTATTGGTGCTGGCTGCTTAGATGACCCTCGGCCTGTTCCATGTGCATTTGCCAAATGACTTGCAAACTTCCCTTTAATTCACAAACTTAAATCGTACCATCTTATGCATATTTCAGGGATGGTATGCTCTGTGATACCCATGAAATTGATCTTGCCCAGGATGTCAGTCCAGATTTTATTATTCTGGAATGCTGGCACATTGAAGGAACTCTTCCCATGGGATCCTCATTGTGGGACACACACTCCTCAAAAAGGAACTCCAGCTCCCTCTCTAAAAAATGTATATTGCACTTTCTGGCAACAAGATCTTTATTGCCTTCTTCCCTTGATATAGGTCCTATTCATTGAAGTACAAAATTCCAATAAGGCTCCACAAACATTCTCCTAAAAAACATTACATTTCACTGGGTTACAAATCACTAGGAAGGGGATGTATTTATTGTCTTCCTTATTGTGAGGTCAGCAATCTGCTACCAAACACAACTTTTCCTATTAGTGATGTCCTAATAATGACAACATTTTTGCGATGCCCTATTAGGAAATCCCTAAATTGCGATTGCGAATCTAACCAATTTACAGATAGAGAACATTGACCTTTTGTATATTTCAAAAAGAGATTTCCAATTTGGATCAATTGCTATTTGGAAATCGCTGAACAAAATGTACATACATCTTGCACCACATTTTTAATAGAACACATTCTTGTAAGTTAATCAGAAACTAACATTATTTCACCCACAAAAGATACTACCATTTCGGACTGTGTGTATCGATCACTTCAATACCTGCTTCTGATTACGTTGAGTGGAAAGGAACAAATAGAATAATGTAAATATATTTTTCTTATGAATCTCAGAGGAAAAGGACAATGGGCCCAGAGATAAAGTTTGGCAGACAGAAAACTCCATCACAAACATGATAGAGTACCCTGTCCACCAAACTCTTGGTTCACCCACACTATTTAGAATCAGGCAGATCATCACTTTGCTGGCAGTGCTCCATTTGGCTCTGTCAATAGAAAACCTACTCCTATGGTCTGACAGAGCGCTAGATGCCAGACTCAGGACATCACACCACCAACTCTATGAAGGTTTGACAATCTGAATCCAGTTTTGCAGTCCATCATCAGCAGGGAAATCCTGGTGGGGAAAAGCAGAAAAATAAAATGAATGATCCTTAGAGCCATGAAAAGATTCCTTTGGTCCCTTGGTGTTAAGGTCATTATGAGTTTGCTCTTGAAAAATAGAAGGTTTGGAAGACAGCCCTCAACATCAGCAAAGGCTGTTCACCAAGCATGATGGTGTTTTTTTCTGAAGGTACAGAGATCACTGCTGGGTTGCTTGTGATCTCTAAATTTGGTGGGTGCTAGTCCATCAGGGATGCAAACATAGGCCCATATTTATACTCTGTTTGTGCCGGGTTTGTGCAATTTTTGTTTTTACACAAATTTGGCAGAAACTTAACTCCATATTTATACTTTGGCGCTAGACCTGTCCAGCGCCAAAGTTAAGGAGTTTGAGTCATTTTTTGGACGTAAAACCTACCTTGCGCTAATGACATGCAAGTTAGGCGTTCCTGCGCAAAAAATGACTCTAAGGCATGTGCGCCTTATTTATCCTCCCGCATCATTTTGATGCACAGGAGGAGGCGGGCCTTAAAAAATGGAACCCAGCCAGATTTGCACTGTTTTTTAATGCCTGGGTCAGGGCAGACGTTAAGGGACCTGTGGGCTCATTTCCATGGTCTCTGACCATGGAAGCAGTCCACAGGTGCCCTTCCCTGCCCCCGGGGACACCGCCTGCTACCCTCGCCCACCCATGGAGGGCACCCATGGATGGGCGAACCCATCTACGGTAAGTAGAGGTAAGTATTTTTTGTTTTTTTTAGGTGGCATAAGGGGGCCTAACTTGGGTCCCCCTACATGCCACTGTGCCCAATGGCCATGCCCCTGGGACAGAAGACCCTGGGCATAGCCATTGGGCAGGGGGGCATGACTCCTGTCTTTGCTAAGACAGGAGTCATTCCCATGGGGGTTGTGCGTGAAAAAATGACGCTAGTCAGGTTAGAGTCATTTTTGTTTTACTCTAACCTGACTTGCACCATTCTTTGACGCACAACCCACAGTCTTCCCTACGCCTCCGCTGCCCGGTGAGAGTAATTTATCTTGACGCTAACCAGGCCGCAGCGCTGGCTACCGTCATTCCTTAAATATGATGCCCGGCTGGTGCGTTGGAATGGCGTTAGCCGGCATTAAACTTTTTGACGCAAACCTGCACTGACGCAGGTTTGTGTCAAAAAGTATAAATATGGGCCATAATGTCCTCGTTGTAGACAGTGGGCCATCCACCAAACCCTAAATCAAGCCCTTTATAGGATCCCTGGATGTCACTTTTTCATGTAGACCAGTGGAGTGATTAGGGTACTCAACAAGCAGCAAGGGACAGTACTTTTATAATACCAAATATGACTAATTGAGACAGGGATATGAGTAGGGGAAGCAACATTACAGCCTTCAAATTCATTCAGAAGAATAGCACAGACATGAGAACCTCAATCCTGGAGCATAACATGGGGCATCAATGAGCACAATGAGTTGAAATCGGTTAAAAAATTAGAAACAAGAGGAGGCCAATGGGGCAGTTGCTTTCAGGACCTTGCAAAAGGGCAGATGAAAACAGTTATGTCCTACGTACAGAGAGAAAGTAATCGTTTTCAGAAAGGCAGAGGCAAGAACTTTCTTGAGTGGGAAACCAGCACCAGTCATAGAAATCTCAGCTCCACACATTTCATTATGAATACTCAAACCTTTACAAACAAAATGAAAGGGCACTAGTCATGTTGTTTATTGAGAAGTCACCTAGGACCCAAAAATCATGAAGCAGTTGCACAGTCTCTGAAATGTCCTTTGCCTGGTGGTAACGCGTCCCTTACTGGATAATTTACTCACTCTGGGACTCGTTTTAGGCCGCTGAATCTTTTGTCCCTGATTGAAGACACCTTAAGACGAGATAACTAATCAACATGTCAACCAATAAGTCAATAACGTCATCAATATTCACTATAACAAAACATTTCAATGTCATTAATGAGAATCGGGACACACCATGACCTTTCAATCATGAATAACCACACCGAATTTGTAAAGTTTTGATTTTTATTCCCTATTCATTACACTCTACTAGTATGTTTATTAGTCGCAAAAGCATAAAACACATCAACACCGTTATATTATGGAAACTCGAATAAGATTTCATCAGAACAAAGATCATAAACATTAGAATATAGCACAATGTCAGCATGGATTAATCTTAGCAGAGTATCATTAGCGCATTATTCAACAAAGCATTGGTTCAGTAATTTTCTATTTGCGTCCGTCTAGTGAATTCCTCACCTAACCGTAAATTAGCATGTTGGGCTTCATGCAAAACAATTTAGCAACACAAATTTGGAAAACATCTAACTAAGGTCTCTGTCAAAAGAAGCAGTTGGTACCTAGAAAGGAAAGGCAAACAGACAATTACAATTTCATCATCATTTAGTTGCCCTCCGTAATGAGTCAGCATACAGAGTCAATCTTCGTCCTCAGGACATCAGTTGATTCGCTATCAGCCAGGAAACACAGCAAAGTTCAGTAAGAAGGGGTAAGAAGGGACACTATCCTCATAAGGAGGAGAAGTATAGATCGGGCAAGGTAAGGGTAAGATGGTTTGAAGAATCAAACAGCAAAGTCTTTAGGCAGAGAGACAAAGTGGCTGGGTAATAGCAAGTATAGTTTGCAATGGCATCTCCTAATGGCTCCTTGTGTCAAAGGTTTTTATCTCTTTTCTGTTGTACAGTCCCCTAATTTCTGATTGGGTAGGTTTGGCGCACCACTATCTCTGTCCAATAGTTTATTGCTTGTCCTATTAAAATTGTCACCCCATAGCAGTTCTCACATAGTTTATTGGTTCTTGTGATTGACGTCTCCTACGGGTAGAATGTCTGGTATGATTTCATGTTCTCGTGGTCCTTTCACATCCCCAGTCAGTAGTTCCATTGTCTATACCGGTTTAGGCGATCTTGTACCTGTTGCAAGTTTACACTGTCGCGTTTAGCAACAATGTTTCTTTGAGCAAGTCAAATTTCATGAGAACGGATCTACTATAGTTACACTCGTCTTCTAACTTCTGGAAAAATACGACTATATGTCCTTCAGCAAGTCAGCACACTGCACGTTAGAAAATCACATTTAATATGAAACCGGGCAGCTAGGCCCGACTCATGCTAACTAAGGCCTAGTGATTAATTAGCAAAACCTTAACATATAACTCTTAATACTAGTATAAAATCATACATGAATGCATTATTATTTCAATATTAGTCAATTTCATTAATCATCGTATACAATGGTGGCCACTCCCCGTGGGCACATTTCAGACTCACATTTAGTAAAACACAGCAATATATTTTCTATGCAGCATTTATATGCATTAGTTCGTAAACATTTTCATGTTAATTTTGATTATAAGAGCTACACTCCAACACTGGTTAATCAAGGAATCCCAAACCAGGGACACATCATCCACTCCAAAATTAAAGACATACCACAGAATGCTTGGGGACTGGTTTGAAGTTTAGAGGCACACAGCAGTTACAAGGCACCCCTTATGCTAGTGGTGCCTTTTATTACCGACATCCAGAGACATGGCCTACTGTTGGACCAAAAGCTGAGCACCAAGGACACAGATTCAGCATACAATTCTAAAGCTGGCAAAGCAAAGTGAAGCAAGTCTCCAGATAGTTGTGTTTAATTACATACTCATAATTCAATACAAATGTAATATCATGCATTAAGTCAGTTTCCAACCAGTGCTTTATCTTTAGCCAAACAAAAGTACTTTATCCTGCCAACAGTATGCAGACCAAGAAAAGTACACATTTACTATAAGACTAGGAGAAGCAAGGTTACCCCAATGCTGAGATTGTCCCCACTGTAGTATATGCAAGCTGTGCTTGTAGTGTCATTTAGCTTCTGTATAGGTCCCCTTTGCCACCTGGGAGTTATCCATCTCTGCAATAGCCATTCTAGCGGTCAGGCCCCCCCTTTCTGAGTCACACAAGCCCATGAGACTATACCACCCTAGTGTCCTCCATTAGTGTTTCCGTCACTGTATCCTTTTAGTTTTTAGCTTTTTTATTGATTCAACCATGGTCACAGCTGGCACTTCTGCTCTGATACTGCACATGCACACAGTGTTAATCTTCACTAGTGAGCTGCCTCCACTGCGGAGTGGAGGACAAAGTGGCTTCTGCAACTCCAGGGGATGGGGTTTGCTGTCCTGTGGCTCTGTAGGTGTTGCAGTTTGCATTAGTGACCCATTCAAGGCAGTCAAACTGGCTCAACACATGTCCCCATGTCCAAATAATCAAGGAGGCCATCCCAAACGAACCTTGTTGCCTGGGTGATTCACTACATTGTTATCGGAATCTGATGGGGACTAAAGATGTCACAACACACTAGGAGAGAGTATATGGGAGAAAAGGGGGACAGAGAAAAAACACAACCGTACTCGACTCCCGAAATCAATACAAAATCACAACTGAGAGTACGGGGTTCTTGTGACGAAGGTGGGTCGGTAGTGTATCAATTGTAACACTTGAGTTGAGTCAAGCGGTCCGGAGGAGAGGTCGGTATAGGCGCATAGAGAGCGCCCACCTTTGATGCAAGTCTGACTATAAGGGGACGCTCCCTCTCCAGGATACCAGAGGCCATTAGCCTCTTTTGTTAGGGTCCTCCCCAGGTATTCCCTTGGCAAAGGTAGGCCCCCCCAACCCATTTATTGTTATTATTTATGCAGCGCTCACTAAGCATGTGTAGCAGGGATCCAACGCCCTGATGAATGCCCAGAGACCTTCCAGAGCTCATTTTCAAGGGCAGAAACATGTCGGCTCCTTCACACCACACAGAACCTTCTATTACAAATTCACATGGGTATCTGTGTAGGTGTTTTTATTTCCTAGTATAGCTGGATCCCTTTTTCCAGAACAAGAATTAATTTACGCACTCCCTCCTGTTCCTTTAACAGTGAGGTTGAGTCCGCCCAGGTGGCACTGTCCTA
The DNA here is from genome assembly GCF_031143425.1 of Pleurodeles waltl. NCBI lineage: Eukaryota > Metazoa > Chordata > Amphibia > Caudata > Salamandridae > Pleurodeles > Pleurodeles waltl. Next base: position 276,890,826 of record NC_090439.1, read on the forward strand.
CCTGGGTGGGGCTACGTGGTCATATGATGAAGCATGACACTATATAGTGTGTGAGACCACCTAGTCCGTAAAGGAAATTCCCCTCTCAGACCCCACATCACACCACAGTCCACCCACACTTCGCCTCTAGTTGAGGGACACGAGTGGTCCAGTGTTACAATTGATACACTACCGACCCACCTTCGTCACAAGAACCCCGTACTCTCAGTTGTGATTTTGGACTAGAGATGTCACTCAGAGCCTGTCCAGCAGGAGTCTTAAATTGAAGCACATGGCATGCAGGTAAGATACATGCAAGTTCAGATGCAGATTTTTGGGCCACAGGTTATGACTCACAGGAAAACACTGCACTTGAATCTAGAGGGACTCTCTCCAGTGATATTACTTGCTGAATATAGGCCAAAGGCTAAATGAGGGACACATTGGGTGGTCACAAATATGGAGGCAATAAACATCGCGGCTCACCCCATGCTCTCGTATATGAGCTCCTTCTAAATGCCTGAGGATCTTGCTCGGTCGCCACTAGGCAGTTATAGTTAGGACCATATTTCCATTGAAAAAGCGTTTTTTGACTTGCCTATGTCTTTGGCACTGTTTAACGAATCTTCACAAAATGTTTCAAAAAAAGTATATATCACTTAGTGGCAGTCGCCACTAGGTAGTTACAGTTAGGACCTAGTTTGTGTAGAAAAAGTGCCTTTTTACGTGCCTATATCTCTGGTACTGGTTGACAAATCTTCACAATATTTTCCCCAAAAATCTGACGCTCACGACAGCTGCTGTCTGGAACTTTTCAGGGTGATCCATCAAGCGTAGGCCAAGCAAAAAGGGGGGTCCCTTAACACTTTCCCCCATTCATTTTTTGATAGAGATTTTAAACAGCGATAGCGTCTGAACCACTGGACGTAATTACACCAAATTTGACAGAAAGGTAGCTTTTGGTCTAGAAAGCGACCTTCTTGTGATATGGTTTAAATCCACTCAGTAGTTTTAGAGAAATTAAAGGGAAACCAAATTTGCATATATAGGGACGCAGAGGATTTGCGATCCCTCCCCATCTCATGCTGAGATCTGATTGGCTGCCAACACTTCAACAAGGAAATGTTGGCAACCGTCTTGGGACTCTGCTTCAGCCGAGACCCTAAAACAATGTAAAAGAAAAAAGAAAAGGGGCCGGGATAGAATCACCTGACCACTTAGCTCTGGTGCTGGAGGCCCAGAGGGACACCCCCACCCCAGTGCAAATAAGCATGTTTTTTCTAATCTTCGGTGGGCAACTTAGACCAAATTTCTAACTTTACTTGTAGTAAAGTTAGACTTTTGGTCTAAGCTTAAACTTTTGGGTCTAAACCTAGGCCAAATGTCTCAACTTAGACCAAAATTCTAACTTTACTCTTGGTCTAAGTTTACCTTTGAGAATAGGGCCTTCTGATTCAGGAATACCTGAATCAGCGGGGACTACAGTAAGTTGGGTCACTCCTCGCTTTTTCCATTCTCTCAGATCTTCTACATCACTAATAGAATGAAAGCTGAGTGCAAGGTCTACCCCCTGAAATATGTACAATGCACTATGTATTTATGATATCACTCGACGTTTACTGTACTAGCTATGTTGTTTGCTGGCTGAAAGATAAATAAAGGATTAAAAAATATTACTCATCTGTAAATGCTGTAGGCAGGTGAGTGAAGCTGTTTGTTTCCTGACAGGGAGTTGCAAGACTCTTTGCTCAAAAGAGCTGGGCTTCCCTCTCCTGTTTGATGCAGAAAAACAGTATCTAAACATTTTGGGGAAGGATAGAGAAGGAAGAAGGTGGGACTGTGCTTTTAATTCAGTGGGTTTCTATCTTCCGCCTACCTTTCATAGAAGGCTGGCACGGTTTGAAGCCCTGGATGAAGATTTTAGGCACTACCTCTAGTCTATATCCCCTATCCTGGAAGGCTTCTCCATGCTCCTTTTTGTGAATGACTTATACACATGAGATTCAAAAAGTATTCCTGTGGCTCAGCAGACCAGATATAAACTTGGAATGCCGTTCATTTGCTGAGCAAACATGCACTCACAATCCAGGCCAAACATGGAAGTGACTGGCAAAATCCTTTCTTTCGCAGGTGAGGCCGGTAAGCCAAAGGTCTATCCTTACTATTAGTATTCATCAGTCCTATGAGATGAGTATAAACATTCCCACCTAAAAGAAGGGTGCACTTGGTGTGCCCATGCGGACCACAGAGCCCAGCTCTTGGAGTCAGTCCATTGTCACATGCCGTCAATATATACACATGATTCTTGTGTACTCTGAGGCAAAAATCATAAAATGGTTTGGAAACTTCCATGGGGGATCCTAGGGTAGGAGCATATGCTCCTTTTAGTCATTCAGGATTCCCTATCCAAACAACAACTGACAGTCAGATCAACCTACATGTTCAATGGATCCATGTTTTTTGTATTTTCTTACTTTTTTGTTTTAAGAATGGTTAAATATGTACCCAATAGTCCTTTCATTGTCCTTCTGATAGGTTTGAAGATGGGTGCAATTTCCAAATTATAAACGTGTCATCTTTCTATAACACAAAGTGCAACAATTGCTTTAGATAAGAATTTTGACATATCTGGGGTACATGCTACTTAGCAATTCAGGGTTTCTTCTAATCATTGAGCACTATCCTTAAAGTATTTACAGCCATATTAACTTAAGCACAACCCACCCAGTACCCTAAATTCCTGAAAAGTATGTATAAATGGGATACACTGAAATACATTTAATAGACAATGTAAGAAAGTAAACATCAGAAGAGACAAGGGCTACATTTGCCCCTTGCCTCTTTGCAGCTGCGAAATGCCATGCCATAGCTGAAGAGGATGTGAGGATATCAGCCTCTTCCAGCTGATCATCCTTGGTCTAAGTTACACTTTTTCAGCGTCTGGAAATGGAGCACCCTGCTAACAGGTTTGAAAGTCTTTCATGCCTCAACACCCACCACAGTTTACTGCCCATCACAGACAACTAATATGACATCTAACATATGAATGTTAAATGCTGGTTATCTTCCATAGTTGAAACCACTTTTGTGAAATTGAATGAGGGATGTGATCACTCTTTGGATTTTTTTCCAGTTCGGTACTGTGTTAATTAGTGATGGAGGTCTTCTGCAGGAACATGATGATGTACGTTTATTGAGCAGTCTTGTTTTGTACCATGTATAATCAGTTTAGTTAGGACCCCACAGGCAACATCCAACTCACTCATTTCAAAAAGCTTTGGAGACAAAGAATCTGTTATTCAGAAGGTACAACATATTCACTAAGAACACGATTCACAAAGGTATGTTTGCACACGTAGATCTATTCACATTCGATCAACTCCTACCAATAGGTGTAAATCTTCACTTTGCTCTGCTCACATTTCTATATGCAGATGTACACCTAGATGTAGACTTAAGAGCCTGTTTTTCCTTGAATGAGGGGGTGGAGAATCCTATGACTAAATTTACAAGTGTAAAGTTATTATTACTATCTTTCCACCAGTCTGCCACTGGTGTTGCTTTTTCTTTATACAACAATATACTCAAATGTAATAACATTTATTTGTTAATAAAAAATTGAATACATTTTTTTCAGAACACCTTTCAGAGGCCCACAGACCAAGCAGGGGCTGCTGGGTCCACCACATCCTTGTACTGCTGCTGTTTGGAGGCCTGACTTCCTATGGGTTTTGAGTAACTGAGCCAGGACTACCCCTTCAGCACTTGACTTCAGTGGTAGCATGGGTTGAGCAGCACAAGGCTCTCCAAGGAAAGGTATGTCTAACTCAAAAAAAATATTCACAGTGACACCAATAATATCAATGTCCAGCCCAGTACTTTCTTTTGGTAAGAAAAGCAGTATTTCTGCTTTTCCACACACAAACACAGCATACTAGGTCACATAGAATATTTCTCATGGCTAGTGCTGTAGCACTGATCTGGGCTTTGTTCCACCCACAGAAGCTCTCCCTGCTCCTTCTCCCCCATACTGACCAACATGACAAATCTTTGGAGGTGACCTCACAGCTGCAGCCAGCACTAGCAATGGGCCTCAAAGTGTATCTATGGCCTTGAAGGTTTCAGCACTTTCTGAGCTAATACATTGAGCTCATGAAACCCCTACCCTAGTTTCACCCAACCAGGGCCTTCACAAGAGATTGGAAGCTGGGATACATATTCCCATACTCCAGTGGTGACCAGTGCATACCGCTTCCTCCTCCAATAGGTGAGAGGCATACTGAGGGGGTCACAGGTGGTAATGACTTCCTGGTGCAGTGGCTTTTTATTCTTTGTGGTTCTTGAAGGTAAGTCGGTGGAGCAGCAGCAATGATGCTGGATAGCTTCTGACCTTCCAAGTCCCTTCTCTAGTTATGAGGACTCCTCCGAAACAGACAGTGGTCCCAACAGTCCTAGTGGCACCCTCCGGGCTTTAGGGGGTGATGGACATGGGTGATGGCCCAACAGTTTCTGTTGCAACAGACAATGGTCTGCAAGTTCACAGTAGCTCTGACGGAGGTTACTAACTTCCACATGAGAACTATCAGCTCTCTAACAACACCAATACTGATTGGACCGGGCATCACATACTCTGACCACTGGGATTTACTTTTCAGGATCTCTGCTGGGCCTGGCTCCCTCCAGGCTCTCTTCTCCTCCTCACATGGTACACTGATTGTGACAGGAAGGCTCCCTAGGTGATAGCCCCTTGCCTAGCTGGGAAACTGGAGGACTTCAGTCCCAGTTATGGTTGCAGCAGTTTTAAGTTTTAATTACCTTCTTTGTCCTGAAGAACAATGGTGTTGAAGAAAGTGTAAGAGTCAGGCTCCTACCTTTATAGTCCAAATATAAACAGATATAGGATTTAGTGTCTGAGCCTTTGAAATTCAAGTTGTAGAAGTCAACTCCTTTGAAGTTTTCTCTACTTTGCACTGTAATTTGTAAAAGGAACAGTCGACCACAGCAGGGGTGGCTCCAGTCTTAATGACCCACAACACAGTCCTAGGGAGTAATAGGCGATCAAACCTGGCAGTCAGCCTCCACTGAAAAATGCCCATAAAGGTTCAAAGGTCTAAGTCTTTCTCTCTATGAAGACACCCTGGTCCACAGTGCCAACCTTATCAGTCTCACCGTCTCCTTGACATTGAGCCCAAGCCCCACTGACCAGTAACTCTTCCTCAAATCTGCAGTTAAATGTGCACAGAGAATGCTCTGCTTGTTTTCCTTCAGTGTGTGTTCCCACTCCAGCCCTCAAGAATGGCAGCAATCCACATGACCTTCCTGGTGGCTGCAATCCTCCACTCAACTCTTCAGGCCCTAGGTTTCCAAAATGAAATCCAAAGGTTTCCATATTATATACTATTCACAGGCACACAAACATCCCAACACACACATATACAAGTATTACACTCTGTCTGGCGCTACAAACAGTCCACATAGGTCAAGGGTAAGTTAAGTACACAGCCAGAGAGCTTTATATGAGTGGTTCAGTAGGCCCATTCACACTACTGATTCCTATGAAACACAAAACAGGTATGCTGAGACCACAATGCTTGTGTCACTTAACTAAATGTAACTAATTATGAGGGCAGTAGCCCTCTACCACACTGAGGTTAGCAATTGGTCTAACAAGACCGCCTCAACATGAGACAGACTTAGTTCATACTGCACAAATATCATCTGTGTTCGCTAATGACCAAAAACCAATACCAGAGATCCAAATGTTTTAGAGCTGGGACAGACAGAGTAGGACTGCACAACCATCACCTTGCAAGGTACTTTTCCGCCCCACCAAATTTAGGTAAAATAAAAATGTAAAATACATTTAAACAAATAATTTTAAACTAGGACTACAGAAAGAAAACATACAAAACACTGCCTCCTAAAATTAGCTCTGTATTATTTTGTAAATTATTTTAGATATGTTATTAAAAAAAGAATACTTTTTTAACAATAATTCACAATTAAAATCAACCACCATCACTAAAATGTTTATTTTTATTTATTACATAAAACACTTGATTTTCTATTTTTTAATTCATTTTTATTTTTAAAGTTTTGCTAACAAGTGTATTTAATATACTTTAAATCTAAGTGTATTAATATAAAAATGAAAAATGCAACTTAGTAATAATATATATTTGCATTGAATAATTAGGTAGAACGATAGTTAGATAGATAGATAGATAGATAGATAGATAGATAGATAGATAGATAGATAGATAGATAGATAGATAGATAGATAGATAGACAGACTACTTCATCATGTTTAATAGCCATGCCAACATGTGTGCATATATTCACTTAAAGGTAATTTCAGCTGATCCAGGCAAAAACTAAAGAATTTATGACTGAAATAAGGAAAAATGAAGTCCCACGCCATAGTTTTAAGAAAATCAACAATATTTGTTCATCTTCACTGCTGTAAGTACCATCAGTGTTCAAACATGTCCAGAAGTCCTGATTGTGTGAATCCAGGCCCGACATTTTTACAACGTATATACCTTTTTGCAACCGTAACTTGAGCTCAGTTGTGCCAATTTTTTCTGTATCAGGCACATCTCGAATAAACATGGCTCTAAAGAACGATCACCCCTCTGTCTTTTAGTAGTCATGTAAGAAGCAAGACTAAGGCCCTCATTGTGACTTTGGTTGCCTTTTGCACAGACCTCTGAAGCCGCAGACGCCAGAAGACCACCATATTACGAGTAATGAAGGATTTCCGCCACAACATGGGCAGAAATCCTTCATCAGTCATGCTGGCGGTGGGCAGCACAGAGGCGCTCCCACCGCCATCACCGCTGTGCCAAAAGGACTCCACCCGCCGTATTGCGAGCAGTAATAAGGCGTGGCAGTGTCCTGATGGTGGGGCGCTGCCGGCGGTGGAAGCATCGGGTTCCGTTCCCTGGTGGATGACCTCCTCGCCGGACAAGGTAAGTCGATCATCCGACAAGGGGGGGTTGTGTGTGCACATGTGACTAGATGTATGTCTGCATGTGTGAATGTAAGTGTGAATGTGTGTGTGATTGTTGAAGTGAGTGGGTGTTGGAATGTAAGTGTGAATGCATGTATGATTGTTGAAGTGAGTGCGTGTTGGAATGTAAGTGTGAATGTGTGTCTGTTGGTGCAAGTGAATGAGTGTATGTATGTGTGTTTGTGAATGAGTGTATGCATGTGTGTTGGTGAATGAGTGCATGTATGCATGTTGGTGTATGCGTGTATGTAAGTTGGTGTATGTGTGTATGTAAGTGTTTGTGTATGAATGTATGTAAGTGTAACTGAATGCGTGTCTGCCCGGTGCATGTGGATGTGCGTGCATATATGCGGGGACGGGATGCTTTCATGGAAGGTGGAGAAGAAGGGAGAGGGGTGCTGTCACAGAAAGGGGTATTGTATTTGCAGGGGGGTTGGGGGAGTCACCTCCCACCGGCAGCCTTTCCACCAGAGTTTTTGTGGAGGTGCTACCACCATTAAAACCCTTGTGGAAAGCTGACTCATGATACTGCCGGTGGTCTGCAGTGGACAGTCGGCCGGGAGGTGCTGTCCTCCAGCTACCACCCTGACGGTACCAGCGGAGATGTGGCAGTCTTCACCATCAGTCTGTCAGCGGTGAGACCGACACCCCGGCCCTGGAGGTATTTGGACCGCCAGGGTCGTAATGAGGACTTAAGCATTCTAAAACAATTAGTCAAATTACTTCACTGTGGGTACAGCATGTTTGGCCTTAGCACATGCTATTTTAACAGTGGCTGTGTAATATACGAAAGCATCCACAGCATGAAAAGGAACTTTATCTAAAGGCCAAAATATATTGCAGCCGTAATCCCAGACATGTATTATGCTGATATGGATACTGTATAAGTGGAGAATGTTGTCACAGGAAGCAAAACGTGAATGACTGCAGCAGGCCAATGTACGAAAAGGGCTGACTGAACGACCTGAAAAGTACACCTCACCAATACCTGTACAGTAATATATTAGATTAGTCTAAGCTACATGCGTGGTCATGTTGTCTCTTTGTTGGATTTAACCTATCTATTGTAGCAACAGGAGTGTCACATTTAATACATTTTAATTTGTCCGTAAGTATAGTCTCATGTGGCTTTTGAAAAAAAAATGTGTACACTGGCGGTTCCCTGAACGCGCCCGAATTTGACAGATGGCGCTGTCAGTTCAGTTCTGTGCTTATTCTGTCATGCATGTGGTAGCATATTTTAAAATGTACAAACTCATATATTATCCATGGCCTAAAAGCATGCAACACAAATGGGACTGTATCAGAAGAGTTAAACTTCTGTAAACAACTTGCAGCGGTTGTGTAAATGGTCTTTTCTTGACGTAAATGACAGAAACATATGGCCAGAGAGAGGAAGTGGCTGATACCTGGACGGATTGATATCCCACTCGACAAGTGACCATATTTATGACATGATGCTGGCTGACAGTGAAAGAGAAGGGGAGGAAAACGAATGACTTTTTCGAACTCGCGACCAGCACACATTTTCACCACAGTTAGTCCTTGTTCAGAGAACAGAATATCGGGCACTTGGGTAAACACGAGTAGGTCAGGGCAAACAGAGCAGTCTGCGTTCATCGCGGGTTAGCTGCATCTGTAAGTGCCACAAAAGAGGTCAAATTACCTTTCAGAAAGCTGTGAAATGTAAATTGATGGACGACGTGATGTAATTGCAAAGTAATCGTGAAGTTCTGCTAATGTTGTATCTCTGGTCAAACAACATGTTTTAAGGGGCATGCGATTAAAAATATCACAAGATTTGAATGTTGCTATTTCTACATTCCTCTTATACAGTGAGTGACACGTGTTGTAAGTATAAAGTCTGAGCGTGTGAATGTATGAATTAATGAATGTAGCAGATGTAGCGCAATCAACAAATCAGTATGCCGGAATATTGTTTTACGCGCTAAAAGGCACATTTTTATATGGTAATGTTTATGGAACATTTTCAATTTTCTTTTTTGAGTGAAAACCTAGACCCCCAAGCACTGCAGGTCTGCTTTTTATCTGAGTGCTTCTTTGGCATAGTGACTAAATACAACCTTAGTTACAAGTTAAGGGGAAGAAACATGCTACGAGCATATTTTAGAAGAGTTTAGGTTTAGTGTATGAATAATTGGGCAAAGATAGTGCCTTTAGTGTGGCAGATACTGTCTAGCCCGAAATATTTATTAGTTGCTTACTGGCTGCTACAGCATGATAAAGTGAACTTTCTGCACTGTAAATATATGTGTTTGTGTGTGTGTGGTGCTTGTTTTGGTTCTCCACGAAGACTAATTCTGATCAAAGGACAGGTGAAGCCACGTTTTGCCAATATCGTGTTTTCGTGATAGAGACAGTCTTTCTTTAATTTTATAAGCCTTTTCTACAAAGATTTTTTACATGCTTCTCAAATTATTACCTAGACTTCTGAAATTCCTGTAAAATGTAACGAGTGAGGTTGGTTCTGTATTCATCTATTTTCGACGTTCAGGGCGACTTTGCGAGTGGTTTGGAAGGACGGCATCGACATTTTTATTCTTCACTTCAAAGGCACAGTGTAATGCGGCACAAACCTTTGAGCACCTGAGGAGGCGTTGCGTTTTTGTGCCACGCCTACATCTGAAAAGCAATCCTGTAATTCACCATTTGAGCAACTGAACCCATGTTTCTTAGTAGAGAAGAGTAGGGTGGGATATTTACAGCACATGATAAACCACCATAGCCAAGAGATGGCTATTTATTGGGGCTGGGCGTAGAAATCCACTCCGCCAGTAGAGTTTATAGTATTTGGGCACTCTGCGCTACACGAAGTAGCATGGAATTCTCAATTCCGGTCTTTAGCCTGAAGCGGAGTTAGTTCGTGCTCGCGGGTTTGGGTTTTGGCACTCTCTCGCGAGTGCGATGATTCTCCTGGGCCACTAACGAGCCTGTGCGAGACCTCACGTTCTCTCACGTTGCTTCCAGCCATGCCAGCAGCCAAAACGAGCTACTTTCGAGCTCAAACACATTTCTGAAGTAGATTTACTACTCCAGAGCCACTAAATCTAGTCAAAAGAGCTTTTATGACTAGATTTTCTTCTCCAAAGGACCCTGCAATTTGTTTTCCAGACTGAGAAGACTTTTCCTTTTTTTCAAACAGGAAGGAAGTGTGTCAGAGACTCCAACTTCTTGCTCCTGTCTAGCAGGCTCCTCCCAGTGCTTTGTCCATCCCCTGGTCACTTTTCACTTGGATTTCAAAGTGGAAGGATCACTCTTTTTGTCTCCTGGATATACGTTTGGATTTAAGGACTTTGGTGGTCATTACAACTCTGGCGGACGGTGTTAAAGCGGCGGTAAGACCGCCAACAGGCCGGCGGTAAAAAAATGGGAATTATGACCGTGGCGGAAACCGCCAACAAAGACAGCCACTTTAACACTCCGACCGCCATGGCGGTACAGACAAACAGCGCGGCGGTCACCACCAACAGACAGGCGGGAGACAAAACATCGCCCACAGTATCACAAACTACCAATCCGCCACCTTTTCCGGGGCGGATTCACCGCGGATAAAAACACGGCAGAAACAGGAATTTCAAAGGGAAAACGCTCACCTCTACACACTCCACAAGGAACGACGACACCATGGAGCCGGAACTCCATATTCTTCCTGCACTAGTCTTCCTGCTCATATATGACGATCATCACGCCGGCGGCGAAGACAACGGTGAGTACTGCACCTATGACATAGGGGAGAGGGAGGCAAAAGACAGGGACACACACACGCAACATGCAACACCCCCACCCTCACCCACTACAACACACACACCAATGGATATCCAAACATTACAGTAACAACCCCCAACCCCACCCGGAAGAATGTAAAGACAAAAGGAAATGAGTGGAACCATTGTAATATATCAAAATACAGTAACCAAATAAATACATATATATATATATATATATACACATTAAACAAAATATACACCACGATTAGTAGTGCAGGTAATGCCCCATTCATTGTCCGTGGACCACTGGGCCCAAAATGCATGGGCGAGGCCCACACTAGATACCTGATCAAAACGGAGAGAACACTGCTGGGGCATCAGATAGAAAAACAACAGGCACCTCAGGGGGAAGGGAAGGTGGGGCACCTCAGCCGGATGAGTGCACCACGCCAGATCCATGAGGGGGCTCCATGCCCATTGATGTATCCTGGGGAGTGCAAAGCCACAGTCTCTCAAGTCTCTACAGTGGGTGGTTTGCCCACTGTACCATCCTGGGGAGTGCAAAGCCACAGTCTCTCAAGTCTCTACAGTGGGTGGGTTGCCCACTGTACCATCCTGGGGAGTGCAAAGCCACAGTCTCTCATGTGGATAACAGTGGGTGGTTTGCCCACTGTACCATCCTGGGGAGTGCAAAGCCACAGTCTCTCAAGTCTCTACAGTGGGTGGGTTGCCCACTGTTACATCCTGGGGAGTGCAATGCCACAGTCTCTCAAGTCTCTACAGTGGGGGGTTTGCCCACTGTACCATCCTGGGGAGTGCAAAGCCACAGTCTCTCAAGTCTATACAGTGGGTGGTTTGCCCACTGTACCATCCTGGGGTGTGCAAAGCCACAGTCTCTCAAGTGGATAACAGTCTCCACAGGTTCTGGAGGGGGACTGGTGCCCAGAGTGCTTCATCCTGTGAAGGACAGAGGTAGTGGATGCATGTCTCCACAGGTTCTGGAGGGGGACTGGTGCCCAGCGTGCCTCATCCTGTGAAGGACAGAGCTAATGGATGCATGTCTCCACTGGTTCTGGAGGGGGACTGGTGCCCAGAGTGCTTCATCCTGTGAAGGACAGAGGTAGTGGATGCATGTCTCCACTTGTTCTGGAGGGGGACTGGTGCCCAGAGTGCATCACTCACCCCGTGACGGTCCCAGTTGCGTCACTGTCTCTGCCGCCCATGGGCTAGCGGGGCTTGATTTGGCGGTCTTTGCCCTGTTCAGCGGTGCTTGAGTTTGCAGTTTCTGACCTGTTCAGCGGTGCTTGCCATGTTCAGCGGTGCTTGCCATGGCGGTCTTTGCCATGTTCAGCGGTGCTTGAGTTTGCAGTTTCTGACCTGTTCAGCGGTGCTTGCCCTGTTCAGCGGAGCTTGCCATGGCGGTCCTTCATTGCCCAGCTGGGCTGGGGCTGGCGGTCCTTCATTGGGCAGCTGGGCTGTGGCTTCCGGGGCCCTCCTGGGCAGCTGGGCTGTGGCTGGCGGTGGCCTCCTGGGCACTGACTCTGGTGGTGGCCTCCTGGCCAGTGACGATTGGGCTGCCCTCCTGGGCACTGACTCTGGCGGTGGCCTCCTGGCCAGTGTCGATCGGGCTGCCCTCCTAGGCACTGACTCTGGCGGTGGCCTCCTGCCCAGTGACGATTGGGCTGGCGGTGGCCTCCTGGGCAGCGGGGATGATGGCGGTCGTCTCCGCCGTGCTGCTCCTCCCAGACTTTGGCGATTTCTTCTGCCCCTTCCCCACCTTGGGAGGAGTCACAGCTGAGTCGACACCCCCCCGGGACCTTGTGAGCGGCTTTGCTGGCTGGAGTCTTCACCCTCTCCCGCCGGGCACTGTCCAACTTCTGGTGCTTCACGGGGGGACTGGCTGTGCTGTGGCTCCGTGTCACACTGGCTGCCCTGGTGCCCGGTGCACTCCACATACCTGTAACAACAGGCACCACTGGTCCCGGAGATTTTTTGGCTGAGGTGCTGGTACGGGACCTATGAATTGGAGGGGGGTGGGAAAGAGGTCAAGCTTGGTCAGGAAATGTTTCTTAGGAACACTGGGACGGGTAGCTGGAGGGGGTTTGGGAGTGGAGGAAGAGGTAGTGGTTGTAGTAGGTGTACGTTTGGTGACTTTGGGTGAAGGTGCATGCGCTGGAGGCTGTCGTGAGGTGGATGGCTGTTGGGTGGGTGTGTGCCTGCGTTTGTGTATTTTGAGAGGGGGCGTCACAGACACACTGGGAGAGGACAGAGGGGACGTGTAAATGGTAGTGGGGGTGGTGAGTGCACGTGAGCGGGGTGTGGTGGTGGGTGTGCTGGTGCGGGACGTAGTGGCTGTAGTGGTAGTGCATGCAGGTGAGAGTGTAGACGAGACTGGGAGGGAGGAGGGAGACAATGAGGAGGGGGACACAGTGGAGGCAGTGGATGTTGCTGTGTCTGTATGTGTGTGATGCCTGTGGGATGTGTGGTGCTTAGGTTGTCCTGAGCTTCCCTTGTTTGTTGATGTGTGTGCATGCTGGTCTGATGGTGTGCTTGGGATAGGCTGGGGTACAGGGGATTGGGTCTGGGTGGAGGAAGTTGGAGGGGGGGAGGCTAGACACAGGGACAATGGCTGCCATCAGTGCTGAGGCCAGAGTTTGCAGGGTTCGATGAAGGGCAGCCTGACCAGAATTAATGCCCTCCAGGAATGCATTTGTGTGTTGCAATTCCCTTTCTACACCCTGGATGGCATTCGAAATGGTAGACTGCCCAACAGTGAGTGACCTGAGGAGGTCAATGGTCTCCTCACTGAGGGCAGCAGAGGTGACAGGGGCAGGGGCTGAGGTGCCTGGGGCGAAGGTGATGCCCACCCTCCTGGGTGAGCGGGCACGGGGCGAAGGCTGAGGGGCTGCTGGGAGGGCGGTGCTGGTAGGGGGGGTGGCGGCTGTACCTGTAGAAGTGGGGGCACAGATTTTGCCGCCACCACAAGGGAGCTCCCATCGGAGGACGAGTCCTTGTCGCTGGTTGCAGATCCTGTGACCGCCGTGAAGCTCCCCTCGCCCTCCGTCCCACTGGTGTATTCAGAGTCCGTGGTGTGGCCCTCCATGGCCATGTGGGATGCAGCTCCCTCGTGCTCCAGTGCCACTGTACCTCTGCCTGAGGATGCTGATGCACACAAGAACAGGGAGACCACAAAAGGGGGGGATGACAGAAGAAAGACAGGTTGAGTGCATGGCTTACCGCTACCCTTGGCGGACAATACAGACACAGCAGCCCCCTGCACTACGCCACGCTCTTGGGCTCTACAGATGCACTTCCTGGGATATGACCTACATGGCTATGGTCGACATCTGCACACATAGATGACACAGGGGCATGTATACCTGTACTTGGCACTCTACAGAGGTGGGGTGTGGTGCCACATGGCCTGCATTACGGAGGGGCCTAGCCTACGAAATCGCCCTGGCCTAGGGAAACCCACAGCCCTCATCCCCCACCCAGACACCTTCACTGCGCGCAAAGTCCGCTGAATGATGTTGTACTCACCCCCTTGTGTCTGCTGTGATGCCCTCAAGCGCCCATCCAACTCCGGGTAGGCCACCGCCAGGATCCGGAACATCAGGGGGGTCATGGTTCGACGGGCATCCCTCCCACGTTGGGAGGCCATCCCCAACTGAGCCTCCGCCGTCTTCTTGCCCCAGCGGCGAATGTCCTCCCATCTTTTACGGCAGTGGGTCTGTGGTGAATCCCCAGGGTCCGGACGTCCTTGGCGATGGCACGCCAAATATCCTTCTTCTTGTGGGTGCTGACCTACATGAAAGGTACAGGGGAAGAAGAGAAGTCATTAGCAACTGCACCGTCGAAGTGAGTGGCCCACATCCCTAGCCTTGCCATGTGGCACATGCATTCACAGTCCTTCATGCACGCAGAACTGTGCCCCCTTCCTTCTTACAACCAGTCCTCTCCACACAGGCATAGCCCATACAAAGTGCTCCCTGTGTACTTACCTGTTGGTCTGGAGGACCGTAGAGTAGCGTGTACTGAGCTTCTCCAACTCCTCTGCAGTGAAGGCAGGGGCCCTTTCCCCAGACGCACGAGCCATTGTCTCTTCCAGACCGAGGTCACAGCAGCACTTGCAGTGTAGGTCATCTCCTGTTGAAAATCAGGTATCGAGTGATTGAACAGCTAGAAAATGGCGGTCACATCCGAGGCGGTCATGTCCGCGGCGGTGCGTAGCATCACCGACGGCATACATCGTCATTGGCTCCTGGGACCCATAGGGTCCAATGTTAACCAATGCAGCGGTGTACAACGCCCGCGCAGTTACCTCACATCCCATTGTCCCACTTTAGAGGTCAGGCAGCCGCTATTTCAGGGGCCCACATGGCCTAATTACCAACTGCATCACACAGACCTAGGCCTTGTCGCACAACACAAATACAGGCCAGATTCTGTGTATGAATGGTGTTCTGTGTAGACTGTGGGTACATACCTCTGAGTTGTTTGACTCTGTGGTCGCTGTTGTCCTTCATAGGCACCGTCCGCTGGGACATGTGAGGAGATGGCGGAATCCTCTGGTGTACCGACCGATGGTGGACCTGTTGACAATGGAGGAGTGACATTTGATCATCACCTACAGGTTTGACCGTGCCACAATCCAGGAACTGTGTACCCAGTTGGAGCCAGACCTGAGGTCAGCAATCCGCCATCCCACAGGGATTCCCCCTCAAGTGCAGGTGCTATCAGTGCTCCATTTCCTTGCAAGTGGGTCATTTCAAACAACAGTGGCCATGGCATCAGGGATGTCCCAGCCTATGTTTTCCAACGTGTTGTCCAGAGTGTTGTCTGCCCTGCTGAAACACATGCGGAGCTACATCGTTTTCCCTCAGGTGGAGGATTTGCCTACAGTGAAAGGTGACTTCTATGCCCTTGGATATATCCCCAAAATCATAGGTGCCACTGATGGGACACATGTAGCTCTGGTCCCCCCCCACAGGAGTGAACAGGTGTGCAGGAACCGGAAGAGTTATCATTCCATGAATGTACAGATGGTATGTTTGACAGACCAGTACATCTCCCAGGTAAATGCTATTTTCCCTGGCTCTGTGCATGACACCTACATCCTGCGGAATAGCAGCATCCCTTATGTGATGGGTCAACTCCAGAGGCACCGGGTGTGGCTATTAGGGGACTCTGGTTACCCCAACCTGTCATGGCTACTGACCCCAGTGAGGAATCCCAGGACCAGGGCAGAGGAACGCTACAGTGAGGCCCATGGGTGGACTAGGAGGGTGATCGAACGCACCTTCAGCCTCCTGAAGGCCAGGTTCAGGTGCCTCCATACGACAGGTGGTTCCCTATTCTACTCACCAAGGAAGGTGTGCCAGATCATCGTGGCCTGCTGTATGCTTCACAATTTGGCTTTGCGATGACAGGTGCCTTTTCTGCAGGAGGATGGTCCAGGGTGACGGTGTTGTGGCAGCTGTGGAGCCTGTGGACAGTGTTAAGGAGGAAGCAGAGGAAGAAGACATTGACAACAGGGACTCAGTTATCCAGCAATAGTTCCAGTGACACACAGGTGAGAATACATTCCTGCCTACTACAAGTACTTTCACACTTCTACCTCTATCCTGTCTGTCGATTTCAACCAGTAAGTGGTAACTGAGTTGTACATTTCCATTACGGTTTCACAGGTGTGGTTTCCAATGTGTGTTATCTGCTTAGATTCCTCATGGACTTGAGATGTGTGACATAGGTATGTTGACATTACATTTAAGAACGCATTTTGTCACTGTCATTGCTAATACACATTTTCAAAATCACAGACTGACTCCAGATTGTTTTTTGCTTCCAGGGTGTTTATTGCAGTGCTAAATATTGGAGGGGGGTTGTAAAATGGTGAGGGGTGATGGTGGAGGAATGTCCGTGGCAGAGTCCAGTCTATTAGTCTCACAGGTGCATTGCCCATATGGGCATAGGAAGTGGAGCTGGGGCAGTTTCAATATGGACAGGGTTACAAAGTGGGACAGTAGGATGACAATCAGGGTGGTCTCATTTCTTGGCGGGGGTCTTGGCATTGTGCTCTGTCTTGTTCCTAGATCTCAGGGACCGTTTGCGGGGTGGTTCGCCATCTGCAGGGGTTGGGGTGCTGGTGTGGTGGTCCTGTGGTGGGGCGTCCTGTCCACTAGCGCCGGCGGAGGTGGTGGGCAGTTCATCGTCCATGCTAGTGTCAGGGGCCCCTTGGAGTGCCACAGTGTCCCTCCTGGTGTTAAGTATCTCCTTCAGCACCCCTACGATGGTGCCCAGGGCGGTGCTGATGGTTCTGAGTTCCTCCCTGAAGCCCAAATACTGTTCCTCCTGCAGGCGCTGGGTCTCCTGAAACTTGGCCAGTACTGTTGCCATCGTCTCCTGGGAGTGGTGGTATGCTCCCATGATGGAGGAGAGGGCCTCGTGGAGAGTGGGTTCCCTAGGCCTGTCTGCCCCCTGTCGCACAGCAGCCCTCCCAGTTCCCCTGTGTTCCTGGGCCTCCGTCCCCTGGACCGTGTGCCCACTACCACTGCCCCCAGGTCCCTGTTGTTGTTGGGGTGGTGGGTTATCCTGGGTTCCCTGTAGTGGTGGACACACAGATGATTGACGTGTCCTGGGGACGGAGGTATGGGCCCGCTGGGTGGGTGCTGTGCTGGTGTTACCAGAGGGTGGAAGGGCTGTGGTGGCCTGTGACTGGGTGTGGGGAACCGACTGTCCCGAGGCCCACGATGGTCCGGGCTGGTCATCTGGATCCAGTTGGACGGAGCTGCTGTCATCACTGTGGGCCTCTTCTGGGGTTGGGGTAGAGATGACTGGACCCTCCTGTCTGGTGACGTTGGGTAGTGGTACTGCAGGGGTGTAAAGGCATGATTATTGCATCTGTGTGTGTCATGGTGTGCAATGGGTGGGTGAGCGTGTACCCCAGTTCTAGCATTCCTGTGTGGGGGCTTGTGTGATGATGGTTGAGGGGGGTGTTATGGGTATGTGCAGTAGGCATGCTTAAGTGATAGGTGTCCATACTTTGTTGTGTAATGCAGGGCTTGGTGTTGGGATGGGTGGTTTGTGGTATTAGTACATTAGTGAGGAGTTGGAGTGATAGGGAAGGGAGCGAGGGTGGGGGTCTGTGATAGCATGCTGGTAGGGTGGGGGATATGATAGTTAACATTTGACTTACCAGAGTCCATTCCTCCACCGACTCCTGCGAGGCCCTCAGGATGCAGAATAGTCAAGACCTGCTCCTCCCATGTTGTTATTTGTGGGGGAGGAGGTGGGGGTCCGCCGCCAGTCCGCTGTACCGCGATGTTGTGTCTGGAGACCACGGAACGCATCTTCCCCGGTAGGTCGTTCCACCTCTTCCTGATGTTGTCCCTATTTCTTGGGTGCTGTCCCACTGCATTGACCCTGTCGACTATTCTTCGCCATAGGTTCATCTTCCTAGCTATGGAGGTGTGCTGCACCTGTGATCCAAATAGCTGTGGCTCTACCTGTACGATTTCCTCCACCATGACCATGAGCTCCTCCTCCGAGAACCTGGGGTGTCTTTGCCGTGCCATGGAGTGGTGTAGGTGATGTGTGGGGTGGTGTATGTAGTGATAAGTGTGGTGATATGTAGTGGTGTGTGGTGTTTTGTGCGTGGAAGTAGTGTGGGTGATGGTTTTGAGTGCCTGTGGCTGCTAGTTTGTGGATGGTGGTGTCTCTCTGTGGCCTTCTTTCAGATTATTTTGTCGTAGGGGTTTGTGGGTGATGTGGGTATGTGTTTTATATAGTATTGAGTGTGTGGGAGTGGTGTGTGTATGTGTATCACGTGTGTGTCTTTCCAATTGTCCAATGTGGTGGTGTTTTGGAGATGTGTGTGTATTTTGAGCGCGCGGTGTGTACCGCCAATGGAATACAGCGGTTGAAAGACCGCCGCGTGGATTCGTGGGTGGTGATAGCATGGGCATATTTCTGTTGGCGTGACGGTGGAGGTTTTGTTTTCGCCAGTTTATGAATGACCTTTGGTGTGGCGGACTTGTGTGGGTGTCTGAATTATGTTGGATTTCGGGATGTGGGTCATAATAGCTGTGGCGGATTTCTGCGGCCACGGCGGTGTGTTGGCAGTCTTCTGCACGGCGGTAAGCAGCTTTTACCGCCAATGTTGTAATGACCCACTTTGTGTTTATGAAATCATCACACAAGTAAGTTCTAAAACTGTATTGAATATGGGAGTTGTTATTTGTTTGCCTGTGCATGCACCAGTATTTCTATGTATAAACACCATACGACCACAGCACACAGATGAATAGTCCAATCAAATTATAAGGATTTGTATCCCTGCTAGGATGTTGGAGTTGGAGAAAGAATACTTAAGGCTCCCAAGTCCGTAGGAGAAGGTGTCTTTGATTGGAGGCACAGTTTGCCTCAATACAGATAACGCGTTCTTCAAAATGCAGCCAACACGTGTTTCGTCACTCAGGTGACTTCATCAAGGCTAGACCATCCGGCCAGCTAGGAAGTGTTGGAGTGCCTGCAGTTAGGCTAGTAGATATAGATCTGGAGAAGTCTGTTAATGGTAGTAACTCTAGAACATTGAGGTACGTGAAGTTCCAGTAGTGACTGTGAAGACTGAAAAGGCCCTGATAAGCCTCCAACCACAAAAACTGCGTCAACGTGTGGAGCTGGAAAAAGTCATCCGGTCGGTTCAAAGGCGTTCGCCTCCATTTAAAGACACCTTCTCCCACAGACTTGTGACCCTTACGTATTCTTTCTCCAACTCCAACATCCTACCAGGGATACAATTACTTATAATTTGATTGGACTATTCATCTGTGTGCTGTGGTCGCATTGTATTTATTGTTATTGTGTACATTGGTACTCAACTTTGTGTCTACTGGGTAGTAAGGCACCTGACCACTGGCACCAACATTGGACTGTGCTTACATCTACAACTCATACTGTGTTTACTCCCTGGATGTGCGGCACCTCTCACCCTTACTACCCCTTTTCATTGTCCTAGTATTTCTATGTACTTTAATTTGATGTATACATGTATAGTGGTGGCGGGTGGCCTTGAGTTTAAGCATGGCCCTAGTTATTATTATTTTAGTATGTGACCTAGATTTCCAAACGGCCATTAAGTCAGTCTTCCCAGCAAAGTACTAGTAGTCATCAGTGCATTAAATAATTGTTTTAGTGGTATATGTTTTTAAAACTTAGTTTAGGGCAGGGATGGCATTGGATTAATTTAAATTTAAAATGTTGGCTATTGTTTGTATTTCATATTTTTGCAAAAAAAGTTTATATATGGTGGGGTAGTAATATTTGAAGGCATGGGAGGATGCAGTCTGACTATATGGCTGGCTGGCAGCCATTTTGTCCATCCAGCTAGTATCCTTTGCCATAGGCTTGCATGTGTTCTTTGTTTGCATTGCCTCCTTGCTCCTTGTTGTTTGACCATGTGGCTGCCATGTTGTGCATGCAGGCGTTGTCCCCTTGCCATAGGCATGCATGTGTTCTTTGTCTGCAATGCCCTCTTGATCCTTGTTGTTTTGTTTTACAATGTGGCTGGCTGGTAGCCATTTTGTCCATGCAGCAAATGTCCCTTGTCATAGGCTTGCATGTGTTCTTTGTACTCCATGCTTCCTCCTTGTTGTTTAACCATGTGGCTTGCTTGTAGCCATTTTGTCCACGTAGCTAGTGCCTCTTACCATAGGCATGCATGTGTTTTTTGTTCTCCATGTTACTACCTTGCTCCTTGTTGTTGTTGTTTGACCATGTTCCTGTCTGGCAGGCATTTTGTCCATCCAGACAGTGTCATTTTCTGTAGGATTGCATGTGTTCTTTGTTTGCTGTGCCTTCTTCTCCTTGTTGTTGTTGTTTAACCATGTGGCTGGCATCCATTTTGTGCATGCTGGCAGCATATGCAGCATATGCTGTCTCTTTGCCAAAGGCTTGCATATGTTCTTTGTTCTCCATGTTTTCTCCGAGCTACTTGTTGTTTGACCATGTGGTTGGCTGGCAGCCATTTTGTTCGTACACTGTAAAGCGAGTGTGTCTTTGAGTTGACATAGGCTTACATACAAATATCGTTAGTTATTGATCTGTTTTTATTTTTTTTCTATTTTACTTTTTCTATTTTTAGTTTTAATTTGAACTTTTATGCCATTTTTATTTCTTTTTTAATGTACTTTTTATTTTAATGTTTATGTTTTAGTTTTAGTTTTTTATATTTTTTTCACTTTTTAAATTTTAATTTGTAATATCTTTTTATCTTAATTTTTAAATTCAATTTAACATTTTAAAATATTTTGTATTGTTTTACTTTTTTATTTTTATTTTAAATTTTAATTTTAATTTTAATTTTAACTTTTTATATTTTAACTTATTGAAAAAATATATTTTTATTCTAATTATTATTCAAATCTACATTTTGCCTTGACCCATCCATCTGATCCAATCCATTCCTCTTTCAATCCACCAACCAAAGCATTTCCCCTGGACCACCTTGTTGCCATAGGTTGTTTTATTTAAAGGATTATTCCATTTACCCATGCACCTCTCTCTGACAACCCCAGGGGTCTCCTAAAACAGATGTAAATAAAGAGAAGTGCTAGATCTGGCTGGTGTGCTGTCTCATTTGAAATGTCATTTTTTATGGTGTGGTGGTGTGGTTTGCCTTTACAATAAATACAGGATATATTACATAAGTAATTAACCACACTAAGACTGCATTTCTCTGTACTATTTTCAACCTGCTGCAACAATGGCATGCCACATTTCATTAACTACATATTTTTCTTGCTTGGTTGTTTTTAGGTGTAAAAGAGAAGAGACCCACATCACCTGCTGTACTGCCAAAGAGAAGGCCCTACAGTTACTTCAGACCACTTGCACCAAACTCTTTCACTTGTGCATCTCAATGCTACTGCTAACCTAGAGCAAGTGAAGATGGTCCAAAGGAAGTTGCTACCAAGAAAGTGGCCAGTGAGAAGAATCAGCTTTCCGCCAGTGGTGTGCCAACCACAAACTTTTTCGGAAGACGTGTGCCTGGTGCCACACTGGTCTCCAGGGAGGAACCTGGGAGCACTTCTGCATCAACAACAGCACCACCCGATCCCAAGAAGATATCTGTCAGTCAGGCAGCCACTGCAATCATGGTGACCCCAAAGAGTAGTGATGTGAAATTGGATATGTCCCTTTCATGAAGCAGTACCCATTTGGTGCAGGAAACAGAGCAAAGTGGACAGCAGCCGCAGCCAGATTTTCCCAAAGCTGGAGCAGAATAGGAGATTGAGCTTTCTGTCAAGCAAGAACCACCTCTTTTAGAATCAAGGACTCCCAGATCTTCAGCAGGAAAAAGGAAGGGTATTACTCCACTATCTTCTCAAGACACTACTTCTGATTTTGATGATAGGGACATAGAGTGGACCCCAGCAGAGTCCGGGAGATTCCAGGAGAGGCAAGGGAAAATAATGGTTCTAGAAAGCCTTAGAATCATGGAAGAGGATGATGATAAGGACAATGACAATGACACAGTCATTGCAGAAGCTGGAACAGAGGAGTCTGACATTACTATCCATCCTGCTTCAAGGGATGTGGCACAGTCAGCACGGCCAGCTCCCAGATTTGTAAGGCTCCAGCAGAGACCTGAACCAACCCCTATCTAAGTACAAGTATGCACTGCAGAGAGGCAATCAACACATCCACTACCACGTACACCCAGTACTTCTTCAGGCATTGGCAGTGGCGCAATAAGAAAGTACTCCTCCCCAGTTTGGGACATTTTACATTTAGCAAACAGGAGGACAACATTGCCAAATGCTTGATTTGCCACGCAAGTGTTTATCGGGGTAAGCCTGGTTCACATTATGATACTAGAGGCCAGATGACCAAAATGAAAAAACATCATACAATCCATTGGGAGCAACACCTTAAACAAACAGGTCAATATGGTTGCGATGGTGACAGTGAGGAGAGCCAGGAAACATCAGCTACACCTGGTGAAATCACAGTGGAAGGCAAGGAAGAAGAGGATAACATCACCCTCACACAAAGCAGCACTTTTCCCAGCAGTGCTCCAGAATCACCTGCCTCAGCGACCTCATAATGGCACAGGAAGACTCAGAGTCAGATGGAGACACCACAGCATATGGTGACTGCAGCACAACGACAGGCATTGAGTGTACTACCACCTACATCTGAAAAGTTGCCTACATCAGTGGCCCCACAAAATAATAAAATCCAGGCTCCAATTATGGTCATGTTTATGCAAGAGAAGCCATAAGACCACAACCACCCAACTGCACATTTGTACAAAAATGTACAAAATGTACAAAAATGTTAGCTCTGGACCTACTCCCTTTTTCTTTTGTGGAAAGAGTGGGATACTTAGAGTTTGTGACAGCTCTCTGCCCTAAATGGAAGGTTCCAAGCTGGATCTATTTTGTCAGACTTCGTGTTCCAGCACTTCATCATGATGTGCTGCAATTGGTTGGACAAGCTTTGCAGCAAAGTGTTGTCCACACTATCCCCCTGATGACAGATATGTGTACCAGTTGTCAGGCGACTGATTACATTTGCATCACTGCAGACTGGATCTCTTTTCTGGGTGTAAAGCAGAAGCTGTCTACAGGTCTTGGCTCTGAAGAGTGTATTGTTGCATGCAATAGTAGCCATGTTCACCACGGAGAAGTCACACACAGCTGCAAACATCTTGTAGGAATTTAATAGCAAGGTGTCTGAATGGCTGCGACCCAGGGGTCTTCGAGTTGGATTTTTTGCCACGGACAATGGAAGTAATATAGTCAAGGCCATAGCAGATGATAGCTATTTCAGGGTCCTGTGTTTGGCGCACTGCATCAACCTGGTTGTGCAAGAATTTCTTTAAAAAAGAAAACATAGTCAGCAACACACTGACCACCTACATACACATACTCACTCATTTCAGCCATTCTTTTAGAGCCCAGAAACAGTTGCAGATTATTCAAAGTCTAGCAGAGTACCAGTTAAAGCATGATATAGGAGGTGCCAACATGTTGGAACTCAACCTATTATATGGTGCAACATCTGTTTGAGCTGTACAAAAAATATCAATGCCTATGTCATTGAAAGAGGAGCTGATGCAATTGGGAGAGCTATGACCATGGATGCAGACAAATGGGGCCTAATCAAATGCCTCCCACAGATTCTGCTCCCTTTTGAGGTTTCTCCCTTTTGAGGTTTTCACAAGGAGAGTTAGCAAGGAGGACAGTACAATGGGCCAAGCTATCCCATTATTGCATCTGTTACAGGAGCAGCTAAAGAAGGTGTCAGAAAGGTTTGCATTCAGGGGTGCAAACGAAAACCCAGAAGCACATGCCTTGGCTACTAGCCTAAGCTATTGCTTGATTTGTAATGCAAAGCTACAAAATTACATAATCTCATCCAAACAATAAGTACATCTGTTCCAGTCTACTTGATCTACACTACAAAAAACATTCTTACCATTATCATACCTTTTTCTGAAGGGAATATTTCACAATACAAGAGGTGGATTATTGAGCAAGCAGGAGTACTGGAAGAAGATTGGCTGAAACTTAGCACTCTGCAATTCTGGGGTGCTGCCTTCAACTTCCAGAGAAGGCAACTTCCACCAACCCCACCAACAAGAAAACTGGCGACAGCAGCAGCAGAAGAATCAGACCCAACCTCTGCATTGGCTAGGTTTCAAGTGGCAGGTCTCAAGTCCAGTACAGAGGCAAAGGAAAAAGTTGTAGAGCAGGTGGCAGCACTGATGATCATTAAGAGGATGGTCCCAGGAGTATCTGGTTGACCTGAAAGAGGTGTCTGTGGATCAAAACCCATTGGTGAATTGGTGTGGGAAGAGGCGCCAATTGCCAGAGCTCGGCAGGAAGGCAATAACGTTTCTGGCTTATCCTGCAGCCAGTCTGTCTGCTGAACGTGTGTTCATTGCACCTTGTGCAGTTGTTACAGTGAGAAGGACCAGTCTCTCTCATCAAAACATGGAGAGATTGGCCAAGATCAAAATGAACCAGCATTTCATACAACCTGATTACACCATTCCTAAAACACCACAGGAGAAGTAAGAGGATGATTGGTCTGAATCAAGAGTGTTAGCTGACTAACGTCTGGGTAAACCTCCAGAGTATGTGGAGGAACTCTGTTTCCGGATTGAGTATGCCTGTGCCACAGACCTTTTTCGTTATTTCTTGGTCAGATTCTTTTTCTCTTTCTCTATTAAAAAAAATGCTACTGCAACATCATGTTTGTGTCGGATTTGTGCTGCCCCCCCGCCATGGAAAGGCTGGTGGAATGGGAGAGTTGGGGGCCCATGGGGACCCCTGCACTGCTATGCACTTGGCATGGGCAGTGCACAGGCCCCCATTCACATCCCCGTTGCGCATTCCACTGCCTGAATTGTGTACAGTGGAATGTGGGACCTGTGCTGCTGCACCTGCTACACTGCCACATTGGTGCCAGCTCCATAAGGAGCCAGCATTAATGTTAAGGCCCTGCGGTGAACTCCTAATAGGGCCAGTGGGGTTCAGGCTGCACAGGCGGCATGAAAGCGGGAAGAGTTTGGTGGGCGGCCTCCACTGCCCACCAAACTGGTAATGGGGGGCCTTACTCTGTATGTGTGATGACTGGTCATGTACCACAACAATGTAATGTATTTAAACTGCATTATTTGTTTTCCCCTTTACAGTTCTGGAAGCAGATCTTCCAAGTTCCATTCATCTTTCTTTGATTGCCTAGGTGTGTGGCTAGTTTGGGTCAATTGATACTACTTTCACGATTTTCCCACAATTAGAACTGGGGCCCTTAACTATTCCAATGGCAGCAATAAGCTGTCTTCATCTGTAAAGTATAACAGTTAACATGGAGTTACCTGGAAAACATGCATAAAAACATACGAAACACAGCACTTATTAATAATAATTTTTATTCAGATAGTGCTTTGTTGCACATAACTGCATTTTAGACACAGTAAGTAACAGATATTACTATTACGCAATCTAGCATCCTAAATTTACCAACTTTGAAAACAGGAAAGGCTTAATCTGCTTTACAATGATTAACAATGAGCATTAAGATCACTTGATGTCTTCAACATGCATTCAACTGACTGAAAGATCCTACCACTATCCTAATCTTATCTCAAACTGTTGAGTTGTAGTGCTCAGCCTCTTTATCAAGTAAAACCGTGATCTACTTATAGGGATTTTTTGTAAAAAAATCTTATTACACGTATTTTTTATTTTTCAAATAAATCGATCTGGGAGTAGGCGGTCTAGTGTCATAAACATAGCAATACAGCATTTCCGGCTTTCCTAACTTGGAGATACTAGCGCGGGTCAGAGATATTGCTGTTCTCCACTTAGTGGTACACAAGCGGATGTGATGCCAGGAGATCACATCACAACTCCAACGAATTGCTATGCTATTCGAGTAGACTGCATGTACTAGCGAGATAGTAGGCAGAATGGGCCTACCCTTATAATAACCATATCTCATGGGAAGTGAAGAGTTACATGCTCCTTGTGGGTCCTGAAGAGCCCAGAAGTAAAGAGGCTGAAACACATCGACTATTCAATACTAGGAGGCCTTATTGAGTACAGATTGATGTATGGTGGTGAATGTCGATCAATTGTTCTGCAGCATAAATAACTACAACGGACTGTGTTAAATTATGCGTTTATAATGGACCAAGGGCCAGATGTAGCAAGCATTTTGCATGGTGCAAACTGCGAAAATCGCAGTTTGCGCCATGCAAAATGCCGATTGCGATGCTCACTCACAAGTTGCGAGTCGGTACCGACTCCCAAATTGTGAATGCGACTCGCGAATAGGAAGGGGAGTCCCCTTCCTATTTGTGACTCGCATCGCTATGCTAAATTGCTTTGTGACCGCGAATGCGGTCGCAAAGCAATTCGCAGTTACCACCAGTGTCACACTGGTGGTAACCCATTCGCAAAAGGGAAGGGGTCCCTGTGGGACCCCTTCCCCTTTGTGAATGTTGCCAAAAAGGGTTTTTCAGAGCAGGCAGTGGTCCAATGGACCACTGCCTACTCTGAAAAACCGAAACCAAATGGTTTCGTTATTTTTTTTATTTTGCAACTTGTTTTCCTTTAAGGAAAACGGGCTGCAAAATAAATTTTAAAAACTGCTTTATTTAAAAAGCAGTCACAGACATGGAGGTCTGCTGTCTTCAGCAGGCCACCATCCATGGGAGTGCAGGGACTCGCTATGGGGTCACAAAATGCGACCCACCTCATTAATATTAATGAGGTGAGTCTTTGCGACCCCATAGCGACTCGCAGACGGTGTCTGAGACACCGTTCTGCATCCAATTTAGCAAATCGGAAATTGCGAGCCGCACCGACTCGCAATTTCCGATTCGCAAAATCGGACCTACCTACATCTGGCCCCAAGTGCATAAATGGGTCTGGATGTTGTGAAGACATTCATGGGTAACAGCAGTTAAGAAATTAACATATAAGGAATATGTACAAATGGCATCTTGGTTTTAAGACTACAGGTGATGGTAAAGGAATGTATATTAGATGAATTAAAAGTGGCGATTGGTGAATACCGTATGGAGTGTGCTATTGAAATCAATGAAAATGAAATAAATTATTATTATAGGACAATAATAATTTATGTTTTTTTTATCCAAATGACACATTTTTATTGATTCCTCAAGAGTAATTTTTGTTTTCTTATGAGTTGTTAGACTGTCCAGACTCAAGGGGGGTACAATTGGGCAAACATCTATAAATGTATTTGCCATACAGCTTTCAAGATATTTGAGTCCTACCCTTAGTGAGCAGACAGGTTTTTAATTTTAGTGCTCTCACTATTTGCATTTCAAGTGTGTATGTGTAGCAGTGTAAGAGACAGTTGCAAAGCAACCTGCAGCTGCTGAGTGAAGTGAGTGTGATGTCATTTGGTCTGTGCTAGGATTTGTTATTTAGTGAGAAATCCACGCGCTTATTGGTGGACAGTACTGTATTGTTATTGGTTGAGAACAGCTTGTGAAAAGGATTGTGGGAATACAAT
This sequence comes from Pleurodeles waltl, assembly GCF_031143425.1. Lineage (NCBI taxonomy): Eukaryota > Metazoa > Chordata > Amphibia > Caudata > Salamandridae > Pleurodeles > Pleurodeles waltl. The sequence goes on from NC_090439.1 coordinate 276,918,606, forward strand.
TATTTCTTAGTTTTTCAAGAATTCGTATTTGTGAATTGAAATTAGTGTAAAAATGACATTTTTACCAGCTTTAAGAAGTGCACAGACAGGCGATGTGTTTATTCCAGTTAGGGAGGGTGAGCCAACACCACTCAAGGGAACTCAGCATATGATGTGATAGAAGCGAGAGGAGTTTCAGCATGGTTTTGGATCAAGCAATGGTGCAAAATTACAGAGAAAGAAGGTTCATTGGCTTTTACAGAGAATTTGAGGAGAATAACATGCAAATTAAAGCCTCCTAAGATACCTGCACAATTTGAAGCTTTTGTTATTTGAGAGCTAGTGGTGGGACTAAAAGAAATACAGAAATTTGAGAGTAGAAAGAGGAGAGCAGAAAAGATATTGGTAGAAGCTAGATGGAATGAGGAACAGAAAATTTGGAGATCAGATATGCTAGAGAGAGTAAAAATGTTTCCAGTTATAACAGAAGAAGGTGATGAGAGTACAAGACCTACAACGACAAAGAAGCAGACAGATAAAACAGAGCAGAAGGCAGATGAGAATAGAAAGACAGTTGCACAAGAGAGTGACTCAGAAGACGAGTTTATGAATCAGCTTTTGATTAATTGTACTCTACCATAGCTCTGCTTTAAAGGCTGGCACAGAATGTAGTCCATAGTGTATCAACAGCTCCAGTTTCACAAAGTCTGGTTCAGGTAGCTCCAAGTTTACATGCTAATTTGGTGGCACATGTGCCTGCAATTTATCCAGCAGTTTCAGTTGCTAGCAAAGCACTGCACATTACAGCCCCAGTTGGGAACCAGATAGTGCCAAATGCAGAGATAACTCAAATGGAATCTCCATCTAATATGGCAACATCTGTGTGGAATCTTAACTAGAGTCAGACTATGCCCATGTATTCTCCAGTTTCGACAATTCCAAATATATCTCCAAATCAATCAAGACAGACTTTTCGTACAGTATTGACAGAACAAAGTGCAGGGATGATGACTTCACAAAATCAGAATAATTCAACAGAACCAGAAGCACTGACAGTTCCCTTAACCATAGGTCCAGTTGTCCCAGAATATGCTTCACAAAATACTGGGAGTAGCCTCCATACCCCAAATCCTGTGTCAGCAGTAATTTTACCATACTCAATTAATTCAGAAATGAAAAGGTTAGCTACACCTTTTCCGGCTATGACTCCCATGCAAAGTACAGGCCCCAACCTGATGTTAGATCAAACAGGTCCAACAATAGCTGTGAGATGTCCTCCAGGAACTCCAGTTTCATATATGCACTCACCAGAACAGGTTATGAGAGTACAATGTAATACCCCAAAGAACCGGACTCAAAGAAACAATATTAATGTGAAGGGATTTTCAGCACAGCAATTGACTGAGTGGTTGAACAGTCTGAGTGGAGCAACAGGCGTAACAAACAATAGTGTCAGAACAGAAGAGACACCAGAGAGAGGTGGGACAGTAAATGTGCCCAGATTAAATTTAGAATTAAATGAATGAATTGAAGCAACACTTGAATTGGAAAACATTGATACTTACACTGAAGATGAATTGCCCTTCATCTGCAAGGATATCACACACCGAGCAGGACATACTTATGACAAATTAGCCGAGTTGGCAGAGAAATCTGAGATTGAATTGGACAAGAAAAAACCTTCAAAAAGGAGTAACAAATTAGAATTCAGTTCAAAGGACTTTGCAAGTAGTAAATTACCCGGACTGAGAATGCACATTAAAGAATTAATCATGAATATTCTAACATGGGGAGCATTAGATCCAAAGAAAAACAAATGGGCAAAGAAGGGAGAGCAGAAGAAAGCAAAGCAGAAATTGTCTCCAGTTGGAGCAAACCAAACTGAGGAGAGTGTAAAAATGCTACCAATTAGAGAAATTACAGGGGGAGCTTATGTCCATGTCCCTTGGAGCAGAAGTGACATACTGTCATTCACAAAGAATTACCCGAGATTGAGGGAGAAACCAGAAGAATGGTACAAGCAGACAAAAAGGTTCATGGAACTCTTAAAATGCCTTTTAAAATGCCTATGGGAAGATTTGAACACCTTGTGTAACATTGCGGTTCCAGTTGATTTGTGGGTTGAGTACAAGCGGAGTGTTTAATGGCCCACTCGTGAACCACTGAGAGATCCAATAACAGTTGTACAATCTGAAGAAGAGATGAAAGGAGATTGCAGTGATTGAATTACTGAAGAATGAAGTTTCCCCTAAAGATGTTGATTGGCAAAGGATTAACAGGACAGCAAAGGAAACAAAGGAGTCAATTCATGCTTACTATCAGATACTGGTGCAAGCTTTTAAACAGCACACTGGGTTAGAAGTTACTGTGCTGAAAGACATAAGTCATTTTGAGTTCAGATTTGTGGAGGGGACTGAAACATGAAATTAACAATATGATACAGATTAATTTCAATTGCTGGAGGAATTAACCAATTGATGAAGTGCTGCAGTGTGGTAGGTACTGTAGTGATGAATTTGAATTGAACCAGAAAAAGTTAAAGGAGAAAGCGATGATGTTACAAATCAAATTTGCCCAAGCAGGAACACAGAGCCTGCAAGGAATGGTGAATACTAGTGGGATGCATGGTATGCAACAGCAGGGTAACAATGTGTCTCAGATCAGAGGTGAGGACATGGTGTTCAAATAGATCAGAGTGGTAATGTGGTTAACATGCAGTGGATGAAGAAGATACTTCCATGTCATGCCTGCGTAAATCTCAGGCATTGGAGACTGGAGTGTCCATACAGTAATGTCAATAATTAGGTACAGAATGGTGGTGTTGCATAAATGGTGGACAGTGGCCAAGTTCAAATTCAGAGAGTTCAAAGACCCCAAATTCAAACTGTGGCTGTTCCTACCAGATTGCCACAGATGTTGGTCCTGCAACAGATACAGGTTCCCCAACAAATGCAAGTCTGTCAGCAAATGTAGGTTCCACAAGCCCCAGGGCAATCAATCAATCATTCACAGACATTTATAAAGTGCGCTACTTACCCACTAGGGTTCCAAGGCGCTGAGGGATGGGGAGGTGAGGAGACTGCTACTGCTTGAAGAGCCAGGTCTTGAGGAGTCTTCTGAAGGCGAGTAGGTCTTGAGTCTGTCGGAGGTAGGTAGGGAGCGTGTTCCAGGTCTTGGCGGCGAGGTAGGTGAAGGATCTGCCGCCGGAGGTGGTTCGTTGGATGCGGGGGACGGTGGCGACGGCGAGGCTCGCAGATCGCAGTTGGCGGGTCGGTGTGTAGAAGTTGAGTCTGTCGTTGAGGTAGGAAGTGCCGGCATTGTGGAGTGCTTTGTGTGCGTGGATGAGGAGCTTGAAGGTGACCCTTTTGTCGACGGGAAGCCAGTGGAGCTCTTTGAGGAGAAGGGTGCTGTGGCGGGGTGCGTTGGTGATGAGTCGGGCTGAGGCGTTTTGGATGCGTTGGAGTCGTTGGAGGTGTTTTGCTGGGATTCCTGCATAGAGTGCATTGCCGTAGTCAAGTCTGCTGCTGACGAGGGCGTGGGTCACTGTCTTCTTGGTGTCGGTCTGGATCCACTTGTAGATCCTGCGGAGGGTGCGGAGGGTGTTGTAGCAGGAGGAGGTGATGGCGCTGTCTTGTCTGTGCATGGAGAGTGCGGAGTCGAGGATGAATCCCAAGTTGCGGTGTGGTCGGTGAGTGTCGAAGCCGTTCCAAGGGTGGTGGGCCACCACGAGTCATCCCAGGTGGAGGTGGATGTCCAGAGGATGAGGATTTCTGTCTTGTCGGTGTTGATTTTCATGCGGCTATTTCTCATCCAGTCGGCGACTGCTTTCATTCCTTCATGGAGGTTGGCTTTGGCGGTGGCAGGGTCGTTGGTGAGGGAGAGGATGAGCTGGGTGTTGTCGGCGTAGGTGATGATGTTGAGGTCGTAACGGCGGGCCACTTGTGCGAGGGGGGCCATGTAAATGTTGAACAGCGTTGGGCTCAGGGAGGAGCCCTGGGGGACGCCACAGATGATGTTGTTGGCTTCTGAGCGGAAGGGTGGGAGGCGGACGGTCTGTGTTCTGCCGGAGAGGAAGGATGAGGTCCAGGCTAGGGCTTTTTCCTGGATGCCGGCTTCTTGGAGGCGTGATAGTAGGCTGCGGTGGCAGAGCGTGTCGAAAGCCGTGGAGAGGTCTAGGAGGATGAGGGCAGAGGTCTCGCCGTGGTCGAGTTGGCGTCTGATGTCATCTGTGGCGGCGATGAGGGCGGTCTCGGTGCTGTGGTTGCGTCTAAATCCGGTTTGTGAGGGGTCGAGGACGTTGTTGTCTTCGATGTGGCGTTGGCGAAGGTTGACGATCTTTTCTGCGACTTTTGCTGGGTAGGGGAGGAGGGAGATGGGGCAGAAGTTCTTGAGGTCCTTGGGGTCGGCTTTGGGTTTCTTGAGGAGGGCGTTGATGTTTGCGTGCTTCCAGCTTTCCGGAAAGGTGCCTGTTTCGAAGGAGGCGTTGATGATCTTGCAGAGTTGGGGCGCGATGATAGAGTCGGCTTTGTTGAAGATGTGGTGGGGGCAGGGGGCAGCCGGTGATCCGGAGTGGATGGAGTTCATGATTTTGCGTGTTGCGTTGACGTTGGACCAGGCGGTGATGGGGTTGGCGATGCTTGGGTTCGAGGTGGTGACGGAGGTGGGCGTGGTCGGGGTGTTGAAGCTGCTGTGGATGTCAGTGATCTTGCTGTGGAAAAAAGCGGCGAGGGAGTCGCAAAGTTCCTGAGAGGGCGGATGTCGTTGACGTTGGCGTTGGGGCTGGATAGTTCCTTTACGATGCGGAAGAGCTCTTTGCAGTCGTGTGCGTTGTTGTCTCGGCGGTCTTTGAAGGAGGACCTCTTGGTAGTCCTGATGAGGTGGTGGTGTCGGCGGGTTGCGTCTTTGAGGGTTGCGTGGTTGTCCGGTGTGCGTTCTTGGAGCCATTTCTTTTCCAGTTTCCTGCAGGCGCGTTTGGAGGCCAGGAGTTCGTCGGTGAACCAGGAGGCTTTCTTGCTGGCGAGGTTGCTGGGGGGTTTCTTCAGTGGGGCGAGGATGTTGGCGCAGTTGTTGATCCATTGTCTGAAGTTGCAGGCCGCGGTGTCTGGGTCGGTGGGCTCGTTCGGTGGGTTCTGGGAGAGGGTGCTGAGAAGTTGTTCTTCGGTGACTTTGCCCCAGATGCGGCGGGGGAGTTGATGGCTGTGGTGGTGTGCGGTGTTTTTGTTGTAGGTGAAGTGGATGCAGTGGTGGTCGGTCCAGTAGGGTTCTGTGGTGTCGTTGAAGGTAACGTGGTCGCTGGTGGAGAAGATGGCGTCCAGTGTGTGTCCGGCGGCGTGGGTTGGTGATGTGACGAGTTGTCTGAGTCCGAGGTTCATGAGGTTGCTGATCATCGTGGTGGAGTTGTGGTCGTTGTTGTTCTCGAGGTGAAAATTGAGGTCGCTGAGGAGGATGTAGTCCATGGAGGCGAGTGCGTGGGTGCTTGCGAGGTCAGCGATGGCGTCGCAGAACTGGGCCCGTGGTCCGGGGGGTCTGTAGACGAGCGTTCCTCTGAGGGTGGTGTTGGGGTCGGTGTGGATCGGGAAGTGTAGAAGCTCTGCTGTGTTGAAGTGGTCATCGGTGTGGGTGGTGATCTTGAGGGAGGATTTGTGGACGATGGCGAGTCCTCCTCCGTAGCCGTTGCTGCGGTCCCTGCGGGAGATCTTGTATCCGTTTGGGATGGCGATGGCGATGTCTGGCGCGGATGAGTCGTTACACCATGTCTCGGTCAGGAAGGCTACGTCCGGGGCGGTGCTGTCGAGCAGGTCCCAGAGTTCTACGGCGTGTTTACGTGCGGAGCGGTTGTTGAGCAGTATGCAGCGGAGGTGGTGCGGTCTTGTGGTCATTGGCTTGGAGGTTCGGTCGCAGGAGAAGTGGCAGTTGCGGCAGGCGAAAGGTCCGTGGGTGTGCTTCGGGGCGGCTTGGTAGCAGTGTTGGTTTTGGTTTCGGCCGTTGTTGAGTGCGTGGAGGGAGGTGGCGTCGTAGCTGAGCCTGGGCGGAGTGCGGAGCGGAGGGCGAGGTCCAGGGGTTCTGGCGCTGGGCGCGGTCCAGGCGCGGACGGGCGCAGACGGGCTTGCGACCGCATTAAGAGGGGGTGGAGGGAGGGAGGAGGAGCTGGGGGCAGGAGGGGGGTGGGGCCGAAGCGGTGGGAAGAACGGGCGAGGGAGCGGCGAGTGGGGAGGGGGGTGGTAAATAACACTAGGTAGCTAGAGGGGAGGGGGAGGTGGGAGGTCAGGGGGTGTAGAGAAGGGGAAAAAAGTCAGGGAAGTGGGCGGATGGCGCTGGATTGGGGGTGGGGGGGTCAGAGGAGGAGGGAGACGTGCAAGGGGAGAGAGCGAGATGTGGATCAAGCGCACAGAGGGGACAAAAACAATAAAATGACTACTAGGCAACAGATACTAGCACAGAGGATACGTGAATGAAATATAGTGAATACAGTGGGCACAACAGAGACAACAACACAACAGAGACAAAACAAAGAGACAAACGAAGTGAATACAAACACGACAGAAGCAAACCTTACTGCCCACCACTGGGCCACCAGGGATGAGGCGCAGGCAGGGGCCTGCGGGTGGAGGAGGGCCTCGAACACGGGCAGCAGCGGCAGTCAGGGACAGAGCACCTGCAGGATGCGCTGCGCGGCGGGGGGAGCATCCTGTCCTGACAACAGGGTCAGAGAACGCGCCCTTGAAGCGCAGCGACCTGCATTAAGAGGGGGTGGAGGGAGGGAGGAGGAGCTGGGGGGGAGGGGCGGGGCCGAAGCGGCGGGAAAAACGGGCGAGGGAGCAGCGAGTGGGGAGGGGGGGTGGTAAATAACGCAAGGTAGCTACAGGGGAGGGGGAGGTGGGAGGGCAGGGGGTGTAGAGAAGGGGAAAAATGTCAGGGAAGCAGGCGGATGGCGCTGGATTGGGGGTGGGGGTCAGAGGAGGAGGGAGACGAGCAAGGGGAGAGAGCGAGATGTGGATCAAGCGCACAGAGGGGACAAAAACAATAAAATGACTACTAGGCAACAAATACTAGCACAGAGGATACGTGAATGAAATACAGTGAATACAGTGGGAACAACAGAGACAACAACACAACAGAGACAAAATGAAGAGACAAACGAAGTGAATACAAACACGACAGAAGCAAACCTTACTGCCCACCACTGGGCCACCAGGGATGAGGCGCAGGCGGGGGCCTGCGGGTGAAGGAGGGCCTCGAAGACAGGCAGCAGCGGCAGTCAGGGACAGAGCACCTGCAGGGTGCGCTGCGTGGCAGGGGGAGCGTCCTGTCCTGACAACAGGGTCAGAGAACGCAACAGTGAAAGTTCCTCAGCAAAATGTGAATCAGAAGACAAATGCAAATGTGAATCAGTTAATCACACAATATCCATTGATTGATTTTAGTGATGATGAAGTTTCCAAAACAAATATTGATAGCTCACATGAGGAAGAATGTGTACTGGCAGCATCCTTGGAAATGGATCAGCATGGACCTATCTAAATGCCAATGTGATGGGACATAATGTTTAATTCCTGGTCGACACTGGAGGAAAACGTTCCACTGTCAGAACTGGAGAAATTCCAGATGTGCCTTTATCAGTAAGAAAAGTACAGGTGGTAGTAGTAGCAAATCAGCATTTGACAAATCTGATAACAGAACATATTCCAGATAAAATAGGGTCCTTTGAAGACTTACACAAATTTGTGGTTTGCAATTCAAGTCCAGTGAGTCTGTTAGGATGTGACCTATTATGCAAATTAATCTGTTCCATCAGTTGTTGTCATAATGGAATAGCAATCCAGACAAATAGTGATGATGAGATGCCCAGCAAAATTAATGAGATGTATCCTCTCATTTCATTATTTCCAGTGATGACAGTTAATAATTTGCCCAAAGAGTTGCAGAGAACAGTGATAGTGAAGGATTTTTAAGGAAAGGATATGGACTCATCAGAGGTGTTGAGCCAGTGCAAATACCAATGAAGCCAAATGCAGTGTTTACTAAGATCCCACCGTATAATATGACCCCAGAAGTAATTGCAGGAAATACACCTGTCCTTGAAAGTGTTGTTGAAAAGGAATTTTGAAGTAAGTCTGTGTAATTGTCCTATTATTGGACTGTGGAAGCCCGATGAAATATATACAGCATAGTCCAAGATTTGAGAAAAGTGAATAAGATTGCCATTCCATGTTGTCCTGTGGTACCGAATCCTGTTGTGATTTTGTTTCAAATCTCATGTGAAGCGGAATGGTTTTCTGTTATTGACTTGTGTCAGGAATTCTTTTCTGTTCCGCTCCACAAAGAAAGTCAGTTTTTATTCTCAATTAGATTTGGAAGCTCTGTATATTCCTGGTGTTGCACCCCTCATGGGTATACTGAGTGCCCATCTATTTTCAATCAGATCTTGAAAAATAATTTAGAGTCCTTGAACATGCCATTTCATTCAGTCATAGCTCAAGACATTGACGACTTGAGAGTTGCCTCAAACACGTGTGAAGCCTGTAGTAGAGCTACCATTGCCTTATTGAACCATTTGGGTAATAATGGGCATAATGTTTCCCTTGCAAAAATAAAGTACTGCCAGAAAGAAATGAAATATTTGGGTCATCACATCCAGAAGGGAGCGAGGAAGGTGTCTCAAGAGAGAGTTGCAGCAATCATGCCAGTGAATCCATCAGTGACAGTGAAATGTCAGAATGTTCCTGGGAGTAGTTGGCTACTGCTGCCAATGAATCCCGAAATGTTAAATGATTTCCAAGCCCTTACAAAAATTGACTGATCTGGTGCCATTCAACAACACTTGCTTGAAAGTCTTCACTGAACTGAGAGAAAGCCTGTGTTGAGCCCCAGCTCTGGGAATGGCAGATTACAATAAATATTTTTCATTGTTTTGCCATGGATGTGATGGTTGTGCACTTTCTGTTTTGATGCAGTTACACGGAGGGGCCAACAGACCAGTGGCTTATTTTTCCGCTGCACTGTATCCTGTAACTGCTGCTTTGCCTGATGTTTTAAAGTCTGTTGCAGCCATTAGAGTCAGCATAGGACAGTGTGAAGGCATTGCCAAGGGTCATTTATTGACTGTTTTTGTTCCCCATTCCATGGGGTTCTTTTCACCAGAACCAAAACTCAACATTTCACCAATGCGCACCTAACCCGTTATGAATCTATGATATTAGGCTCTCACAATGCAAACATTAAAAGGTGCACAGCTTTAAATCCAGCAACACTTTTACCAGTGGTCAGTGAAAATGTTAATGATGAAAATGAAGTAGAACGTGACTGTCTCGATGTGGCTGAACTATGCACCAAACCTAGACCCGGTATTCAAGACACCACATTAGACTCAAATGACTATGTCCCTCATTAAGACCCTGGAACTCTTAAGACCTCCAGGATCATGGTGGCAGTCAAACTGCTGCTAATGTGGCGATCTGACTGCCACATTTTGACCGCGGCGGGAGCACCACGGTTGGACCGCAGGCACCTCCACTTTACCACCACAGGATGGACTGGTGATGCTGGTGGTCCAACTCCCCTCTCCGCCAGTGGTTTCATTGCCCCAGCACTGCCATGAAATGACTGGCAGAGACTTTGTGCATGGGCAGGGCGCCCCCCCCCCCTCCGACCAGCCCCGTTGCAATGTTCACATTCTTCTTTGCATCCATCGAAGTACAGCATTGCCGCTGGCTCTATTATGAGCCAAAGACAATGCTGTAGGCCATTTCCCACTGGGCTAGTGGGCAGAAACTCCGCCCGCTGACCCAGTGGGAAACTCGTAATGGGGCCCAGAGGGAGGCGGTAGCACTGGCGGCAACCTGCCCAACGGAACTTTGGCAGACTGGCTTTTCCATCCTCCAAAGTCATAATCGACCCCTATGTATGGCTCCTGTTGAGAGAGATAATGAAGGAAATCTGAGAACAGGTTATGCAGTCTGCACAGTCTCAGGAGTGTAAGAAGCCTCATGGATTCAAGGAGTCATGTCAGCCCAAGTCGTTGAGTGGTTGGTGGCTCAATTGTTGAAAGCATTACAATTGCCAGTAAAGACTGCAGTTGTGAAATGTGCAGCACTTCAAACTCAAGTGATTATGGGGGTTATTCCAACTTTGGAGGAGGTGGTAATCCGTCCCAAATGTGACGGATTTACCACCAGCCGTATTACGAGTTCCATAGGATATAATGGACTCGTAATACGGCTGGTGGTATATCCGTCACTTTACCATCACTTTTGGGACGGATTATCACTTCCTCCAAAGTTGGAATAACCCCCTATATCTTGTTGTTTAATGAATATGCAGATCAAGTAACCAGATACTGTGCACTATATTGTAGGTCCTTCAATGATGAATGGAGTGATGGAAGGAGCACCAATGAGAAAAACTAAAGTTTTCTGATGTCAGCAATTGACTCCTGGGGAAGTGATTAATAGATTACAGGAGGAAGTTCCCGAATAGGAATGCAAAGGTTGGAATAGAGCAGGTTGTGTTCTGAGACATGAGGATGATGTTATGGTTCCATATTAAGGAAAAGCAGTGTTGCCAGATAGCTGCCTTCAATAGTGAGGTTCTATCATAGGCACGTGCATCTTGGCAGAGATGCAATGGGCAGGACATTTAAAAAGACATGTTACATCCCCAGCTACATATTAGTTGCAGAAGCAATGTGTCATCAGATTAATTTAGGAAAATGCACTGTGGTTAATTTGAGTCACATAGGTAGATCAGGTGGACCATTCAACAGAATGCAACTAGATTTCATTGAAGTACCTGCTTCTAATGGAATGAAGTATGCATTGGTGGACACGCAGAAATGATAGTCTCACTGTGGGAAAGCTGTTGTTGAGGTTCGGATTCACAACTTCTTTGCAATCAGACCGAGGGTCTCATTTTAATAATGAGATTATCATATTGTTGTGTGCGGCATTACAAATTGAGCAAAGATTACACTGCAGTTACAGACCAGAGGCATTTGTATTGGTTGAGATTACTGGAATTTTAAAGTCTTGTTTGGCAAAGGTGTGTGCTTCTACAACATTGAAATGGCCTGTTGCATTGCCACTTGTTCTGATGAGCATGCGTAGCACTCTTTACAGGAAGACAGGATTGTCGCCAAATGAGATTCTCATGGAGCGTACCATGAGATTACCAGCTGTGCTGCAAATACACTTATGAACCTTACAGATGACTTAGTGCTTGATTATTGCCAAGGACTAGCTGATTTGGTTTGCTTTTTGTTTCATTAGGTCAAGGATGCAACGGTTCATCCATCAGAGGAACAGTGTCACAACTTGAGTCCAGACAATTGGATTCTCATAAAAAATAATGTGAAAATGTCATGCTTAGAGCTGCATTGGAAAGGGCTGTATCAGATTATCCTAGTGATTACAACAGCTGTGAAGTGTGCTGGTCTTCCAAAACTGGGTTCATGCTGGCCTCTTGAAGCTACAGTGCCTGTTCCTCTAGGGTTGAAATCAGTGAGTCTCTGAGGTCCTGAAGCCAGGTGCAATCACTTAAAGAAAACACAGCCCCCACTCTCACATTTATATTTATAATTACCTTTTGGATTCCCTCTCTTTAACACTGGCCTGTCTCCTCAGTGACAAAGAGAAGCTGCCGTAGGGGTTAAGAGTGCTACAGATGATCAACCATGTGTTACACTCCTTGGTCAAAGGATGTCGGATAATACTTCCACCACCCCTACAATTTCAGTAACTCAATGATCATAGGTTTCTATGACAACCAAGAAACATACTTAAAACAAGATAGTTTCTTCTCACATATGATAAAGTGGAAGAGACAGGGAACAATTGGCATATTGCCTGGCCACTACTAAACAATTATAACCTAATCTACATTGTAATCTCACTCTGCATTCTATCAGTTAAAAACTCATATTTTTTACAATTAAATATTAAATACTTCACTGTTTTCAAATTACATAGAGTTTGGACACGGGAAATCAATGCAACAGTCTTCATAAGGAAACTGCATTGTGAAAAAGTTAGAGGGTGAGAGCGTATTTTCTAAACCCAGGTCAGGATCTGAAAATGCTTTCACTGAGGTTGATGGGATCGTTGGACCCAGTGAAGAATATGTTAAAACCAAAAACATTCACTCCAATTCCAATCACTACAACAACAAATGTAAACACCATAACCAATGTACCTTGAGAAACAAACTCTAATCAATGAAATGTTTCAATGCTTTATTACAACCACAAAGCCAGAGTCATATAAATAGTGTGTAAACCTAGATTATAAAGATAAATGGAAACCATAGGCTGACCAAATCTGTGAAACAAGTTTAATCTACTCAACATCAACACCACTGAACATTCCACAAGAATTATGCACACAAGCAATGATATGATTCATGCTACAGAAAAATATTTAAAATCACTAGATGGTGACATCAGTCAACGTTCAAATTCAAAGTTCAATAAATCAATTTTTTGAAGGTGGTTTTCCCTACTGCTATCACAAATTTGGACAAGCATGTGTGGGAATGGCCTAACAATAATTTAGAAAAATCATCCATCTCTGGTTAGATGAGACTAACATAAAATTAAAATAAACAGGTGTCAGCATGCTAAATTAATTAAATAAGGAAGGGGACAAATAACAGTACAATTTTATACCTGTCCTGGAAACAGCATGCAGGTCAGGTTTAACCACCAAACACGTCAGATCCAGCACAGTACATCAGAAACATCCTTAGGGAGAAGTGCAGAACACGGGCTGTACATCAGGAACATGCATGGGAAAAGTTAACAATTAAATTAAAAGGGACAATTTAGCAATGCAAGAAAGAAATTGACAAGGTGAAATCTGAATAGCATGAAGGGCAAAGAGGGACTTAACAGGAGAAGCGCCAAGTGGGAACTGGCTAAAATTTCACAATTCTCTGCCTAACTAGAAATGTCAAATGGAGTTTGTTTGGTCCACTGTGTAGGGCCATATTTATTAAAATAACAAAATCCTATTAAATTTACAATGCCCATTAGGTTTGCAACATCTTCATATTCTCTCATGTTAGGTGTGAAGTCATCTCTCCTTCTGTGTGACATCGGCAATAACTAGTAACTATGTGCATTAGTTGATACATTCCAGAATCTTCTCATGGCTTGTAACAGTTTTCACCTTTCACATGGGCACAAACATTTAAACAATGGTACTTCTTTACTTTCCAGTCCTCATGTTCTAGTGTTGCAACATTCCAGGTTACTGCAAAATGAACTTACACATAATACAATAGAACTCTTTGTTAAACATGTGAAATGACCTAATGGAAACATTTCAGGTTAACGGGAAAGAAATGATTCAGCATTTTCATGACTGCTGCAAAAGGAAAACTTCATGCCTAGTTAAGCTAACACAAGAAACTCAATGCGTCAGTATGACCATTAATAAAACATGCAAAATATAAAAACTCAGGAATACATCTCATTAATAATATTTCATGAAATATGTAAAGCATTTTAATATTATTAATAATCTTGGTTAACGAATTACACTAAATATGACTGAGATGTGCATTTTTTTGCACATGCAACTTTAAACTAATAACTCATATAAATCAACATGAATCATAATTATTTTTTACTCATAATAATTCATTCTAATGATTAATTATTCTCATACATTGTTAGAAATCAGGTTAGCATTTTAATAAACATGGTTGGGCTCAATGTCTACCATGATAAGCAAAATGTTTACCTATTGTAGGCACAATATCCTCCAGAAGACGAAAAAGTGTATACTTTAAAATGCATATTAGTGCATCACACTTAGGCCTTTAAATGTGAAGATAAAGTCACCTAATTCCGACTTCTGTGCCACTAAAGCATTACCAAAATTCCCACTCTAACAATCCCTCCTATGACAGCAATTTATGCCATCACATAAAGGACACTCTCAATAACAATGAGACAACTGAAAGCCTAGTTATTTCTTAGAGTAAGAGCCTTGGTCTACTGAAATTCTCAGATCTCTTCAGATTCTTATAATAACTGCCCTTGATTTTCTCCATCTCAATTTCTTCCCTCCTCTGTTTATTCTTAGCTCTTTGTTTTTCCAAAATGATATGCTTTATAAAGTCCAAGTGCAGCAATAATACTCACAGTCACAATCATTAAATAAAGGTTTCAGGGCCATTCTCACAGTTCCCTTTCCTATATCTCAAAACCATGATCCAACATTCAAAAATCCCTTACCTAGAGATTCCTAGACATTTGTCTCTTTTAGATCTTTCAGGTTTGTCATGTTCAATATGAATCTCCTTATCTCTTTACTATTATCTGGATGAAGATACAACAGTGTTGGGCCAGTAAAATTTTGCAGACTCTGCCTTCCTTTGCTAATAAGATATCTAGCACAAGGCAATTTAGCAAAATCATTGATCTCATGGCAACTATTTCCATGTTCACTAAAAGCATAGCACTGGTGTAATCAGTTGACATCTTATCTACAATAGTTGGCAACTTTCTTATCTTGGTGTCATTCAGTATCACAACAGCAGATGGAATCACTACACCAAAAGTGTCACCTGTAATCTCTGCTGCACAAGCTCCCCTCTTGGTCCTGGAATTAGATGTCCCTTTCCAGATTGGATTCTCAAACTTTCCCACATGGTAGGTTTTCAGAAAATTACCCCTAAATAGCCTGTACTATGCCAGCCTTTCGGCAGTTTGTAATAGGCATTTCTTCTACATTTGAAATGAACACCTGGTATGGCTGGGTCTGGTCCGTTTAACATAAAAGTTCAAGTATTGTTATACAAAAACACATGTCTATATTCACTAGTCCCTACAAAAGGATTTTCAGTCTTTAACTGCCGCCTATATATACATAGCTTCCCTAGTAGCCAAGTTGCTAATCTAAATGTCAACTTATTCTTGTAGGCGTAAGCAGTGCCAAAGGTTAATGCTGGTACAAAGAAACCTTCCACTGTGTCAATATTCTTTGCCTTAGCAAGGCTGCTCAAATGTTGATTAATAGGTACATAAGAAAAGACAACATAATAATTTGAATAGAACTACTGAATATATTCTTGATTATACCTACAAATTAATAACAAACTACAGTTAATACCATAAGTCAAAGGCAGACTACGGTATGTAGTTTGTTCTTATATAGATGAAGGAATCTGCGTACACAAATGACAGTTACTCACATTCATTGTTTCAATGTATTCATACAGTAATCTGTAGTATAAATTAAAATACAAATCTTCTTTAGAGTTGTTTAGATGAAGCCATCTTTCATCCTCATACAATTGATCTTGCTTTGTATGTGTTTCTCCAGAAACTGCTGTAACTGTGCTCTTTAAATTGACTTTCACTGACACACTCAATCCAGCAATCACTAATATATTCACAATCACACACATTATTGCTAAACTAATACACACATAATTACATCCACTCTTTTTACCTGATCCAGATTCATAGCCTAAAATCAGAGCAAAAATAGCAAACTCAAAAATTAAACACAAAATCAGAAAAATCTTAAATGTAAAAAGACTTTTCAAGTGTGTTTTTGAGGCAATGCAAAAATCAAAAATCAAAAATACTCCAAAGCGTTTTTGCACTTGAGTGCAACAGTTCTTAATCTTCTGGAAAGTTCATCAAGTTTTCACTTACAAGAGTTCTCAAAGAGTTCAAAAAGGAAATGTCCCTAATAAATTACCATTTGGTGATCATTGATTAACACTTCAGAAAATAGTGTCTCTGTTCATCAATTGGCAAAGTTATTTAAAAATTCAGCTCTAGTTCAATTTCAAGTTCCAGAATGGTCAGCTGAATATGCACGGTCAAAGCAAAAGGCAATACATGAATTCTTCCATTCATTTGCAGCAAAGTAAGTCCAGTAGTTGGAAGCACTTCTGCAACAGGTTCTGGACTTTGTGAGGGCCACTGATCACCCCTTACAGTTTGCATTTCATGCACTACTGGTACTGCAATATTTGCTGAGCTAGCAGGAGTCGACTGACTTTGATTTCACTATCCTGCACCTCCAACAGTCTTTGATGCACTTAGACTCTCACAGGTCAGGCTCTGCAGCAGCCACTTATCCAGTCCTCACAGTTTGGCCAACCTGGACCCGTTCACTCAAGCCTTAGCCTCCTCTTTTTCTACATGTATCACCCCTAAGGTAGGCCTTAGGTAACACACAGGGCAGGGTGCCATGTAAGTAAAAGGTGGGACATGTACTTATGTGTTTTAAATGTCCTGGTAATGGAAATATTACACATTCATTTTCCACTACTGTGAGGCCTGCTTCTCTCTGAGTACAGCTCTAGAACTGCCCCTATATACTTTTAAGTGGTAGAATCTGTTCTGAAAGGAGTAGCCCTGTCACGTTTAGTATGGCCAGAATGGAAATGTGAAATCCTACTTACTGATAAAGTTGGATTTAATATTATTATTTTAGAAATGCCACTTTTAGAAAGTGTACGTTTCTCTACACTTACGGCCATCTGTGCCTAACAGCCTGTCTCCAATCTATGTCTGGTCTCTGCTGGTTGTCAGCTCCCCTTGTGCATTCCACCCAGACAGCCATAAACACAGGACACTGAGTCACATATGCATTTATCTGAATACAGAATATATCTCCATGGCCAGGAAGGGTGGAGGGGCTCTCTGTTATACTTCAAAAGCAAGTGACCTGCCCTCACAAAGGAGTGATAATCCCCAACAGGGATCCTGGAAAACAGGGCTGGGTTGAAAGGGGAAGTTGTGCACTTCAAAACCACTCTTTGCCGTTTCCCCCATTTCAAAGGCATTTTTGGGTATATATAATGGGTCTCCTTCCCCACCAGATTAGACACTTCTAGATTTACACCTGGACTCTATCAGAGGGACTGCCTGGCTTCTCAAAGGACTCATCTGAGAAGGACTGCTGCCCTGCTTGTTGCCCAGCTGCCTGCTGGCCCCTGACTCTTCTGGAAAGACTCTGCCATCCCCAGAAGGGCTTGGATTGACCTTGCCTACTGTTCTGAAGTCTCAGGGGCACAAAGACTTCACCAAAGAGAAGAAAATACCTGTGCATTCGAAAATAGACACAACACCTGCAGAAATCAATGCAGCATCTTCCTTGTGGCTGAAAAATCACCTCAGCGCCTACTCCTTCTCACCAGCACATCAAGGATTTTCAACACATCGCCTCTGGGCACCAAAATATCCCTGCATAGCAGTGAGGAACCAAGGCTGCACTCCTGGAAAATGACGCATCACCTTGTAGAGTGAAAAGAAATGATGCATCATTTGTGCCTGCCTGGAAAATCTGACACAGCGCCTTATTTTTCAATGCATCCCCTTCTCTGTGGCCCCCGTGCATCGTTTTTTTTAATGCATCCCAGCTACTGTGTGTCAAAAGGATACAACCACTGATTCTTAAGGATTGAAACTCAGTTAAATATTTAAAAAGTAATATATTGATGTGCATACTGAATGTTTGTTGTTTTGATCTGATTTTATTTAGATAAATATTATATTTTTTCCTAAATTGGTGCGGAGTTGTTTTTGTGGAGTTTTCATTGTGTTACTGTATTGCACAAATACTTTACACAATGCCTTCTAAGTTAAGCCTACCTTCTCTGTGTCAAGCTACCAGAGGGTGAGCACAGGATAATTTGGATTCCATTATGATTTACCCTGACTAGGCTTGTGGTCCCTGCTTGGACAAGGGTGTATACCTCTGCCAACTAAAGACCCAGTTTCTAACACCTCACATACCTTAAAGCTCCTCCTCTACACACACACATCGTTACTCAATGCATGCATGTGTCTGTTCTTGTGCCCACCATTGGCCGTGTCCTCATCTCTCTGTGAGCCTTCCAAGTTCTGTGTTCTGCCTTAGGACGGGGCCTGCTTTGGAACTGATTGTGGTTTGGGATTAAGCTCTGTGCTCCCTGTGGTTTTGTCAGTTAGTGCCCTGAGAACCAGTGTGTTGTGGAACAGGCCCCTGGATTTGGACACTGCTAGGAGCCATTTATGCCATCCATGCCTCTTTTGTTCTGTGCAGCATGGCCTAGACATTGGTGCATTCATCTTGGAGGACTCAGGAGGCTGGATTATGCCTGCAGTGTCTTATGGCTTGGCCGAGCCTATGGTTGTTCAACACAAGACTACCAGATCACTCGGGCATTCTGATTCTACTGTAAATTCTATGTGGGAATATTCAAAATGTGGATTACTCTTGAAGTATGCTCCAGAAACAGTTGGGCTTCAGGAAATCAGCCTTAATTGGTGGTGGCGGCACTGTAGCATGATCACAGACAGTGCATGCTGGAGGAGCAGGTAAGTGAACCATCCCTAATAGTGCACTTTACTCCTTTTGTTTTTTACCTAAATTCTTAAATTGACAGAACTTTCTTAGACATCACTGGACAAGGTTGACCAGGGAGGCACACATGAAGAAGAAAAGGTGTTAAACCCTTTGCATCCCATAAAAAAGAAAAAGTGGTGGTGTGGCTGTTAATATGTCTGAGGCCAGAGACACACCTGTCCTTGAACCCACCTTACCCTTATGTGAGGATGGAGTAAGCCATGTAACTCTCAACTATTCACTGGCAACTGGAAATGTGCAAACCTCCGTAAAATCCCTGGAAGTATCAATTAAGGGTTTTGTGGAGAAACACTTTAGGTCTACGGCAGCATCTGTCTCTGTGGGGGTGGTGCTAGCAGTATTTTCATCAGGTGGACATCAGGAGTTATTAGAATCCATTGAAAAGTAGTCCTGGACTTGCTAGAGAAGCACAAGATGGTATATCTCCAGCTTTCCTCTACTCTTTGTCTGTTTTGGCTGTCAGAACTTAGGGGCCTATTTACAAGGCCTTTGCACCACTGTAGAGCCACTTTTTTTGTGAGGCTGAGGCAGCACAATAAGTCCCCTACACTGTGCCATGTATGCAAACTGGCACATTGAGATCATTGTGCCAGTTTGTAAAGCCTTGCGCCACATTATACCTGCACTAGGAATAATGTATGCAGGGTGGGTGTTCCAACTTTAAAAGCCACGCAGAACTGGTGCATTGAAATTTACTAAATTTCACTGCACCATTTGTACCTTCCTGCATAATTTTTTTAATGCCTGCTCAGAGTAGGCATTAAAGTGACACTGGGCTTTTTAACATTTGACCCCCTGTATTTCTGGAGTAGCTCAAAGTACTGACAAGACTTCAGCAGTGTGCCATTTTTGCAGCAACA
This sequence comes from Pleurodeles waltl, assembly GCF_031143425.1. Lineage (NCBI taxonomy): Eukaryota > Metazoa > Chordata > Amphibia > Caudata > Salamandridae > Pleurodeles > Pleurodeles waltl. The sequence continues at coordinate 276,937,813 of NC_090439.1, forward strand.
GATGAGCCAAAATTTCATATGCGTCTCTGGAATCGTACACCATGGAGCACTGTATCTTCAATACAGCGCTAACATGGCGTTGTTAAGGGGTCTGAGACTGGTGTTAGAAAACTGGTGCATCGATGCACCAGTTTCTAGTAAATGAGGCCCTTCATTTTGCAAGCTCAGTAGAGAAGTTGGGAATTGCAGAGGGTTCTGAGGAGAATAAAAACAGCAGGAAATTCCCAGTAATATCTGAAAAAGGACTTTCTAGAGGAACCACAGTGGTTAAGGCAGCTGCACTTAGTGCGTCTCTCCACAGTAGGGACCCAGGGTCTCTGGAAACCTCTGTAGCAAACTTTTAGTTGCTACTGATTGGTCCTTTTGGTAAACTTGGAAGTCCTTCTATTAATACAGAAAACCTACATGGACTGCTCAAATCATCCTTCACTACAAGTGAGGCCTTGAAATGGGAGACGGATATACTCACGGATATTTTGGATGAACTAAATGCAATTAATTCCTGTATGTCTGCACTCGTACGTCCGTTAGCCTCCCAGTCTCCAAAATTAGATGAGGAGGCTTTGGTGCAAGAGAGGACACATGAAACTGTAAATATCTCAAGAAGACCTATGAAAGTGAGAAGGTGGTATAATGAGTGAGCTAGTAACTGGCATCTGTGGCGCTGTAATGGTAGGAACGTTGGTAAGACAGGTAAAACCTTAACTAACAGCCGAAATGTAGCTAGGCCATCTGGAGTTAAACTGTGTCAACCCAGAAAGAACCAAAGGGGATAAAGGAGAGTAATACAAGGGGAGAAATGGGTAGGAAAGCTTCAAAGGTCTTGGTAAAGGAGGCTACTGTTAGCCTCAGTACCCAAAGAAGAGGCATTTGTTAGCCCATAATAGGACAGAAAGTAAGGGTAGTATAGGATGAGGGAAAGCAGTCTATGGGGTTTGGAGAAATGCCACCCCACAGATAGTTAAGAGCCCTAAGATTAGGAACCGTTGAAACACCACTTTAATCAGAAAACCTGAGCTTGAATCGGAACTTGAGCAGATGCAGGAGCTCTGACGGGCTCCCAAGGTAAAACAAATTGTACTTTGGAGTGACATTTAAAGGAAAGAGAGTAAACATATGGAGGCCATTGAACAGGTCAAACTTGCTAAAGGCATTTGCAGACTAAAGGCATTTATAGGATCCAAGGCTCTGGAGCTTGTCACAATGAGTGACATTGAGCAAGTAGCCCTTAGAGAATCTCTAGTAGGGAGAGAAGTCACACTAGTTATTTGTAGCTTCCCAGTTTTCGTTGGCCTGGTACTGGAGGTTAGAGACCTTCTCATTAAATTAGGCTTAAGTTCCTATAGTAGAAGTAGAGTCACCCAAATTTGAGTTGCCTCTTCTGGTTAATCCTGCTGGACTCAGTAGGGAACAAGTACAGATGGTAACTGGAGTGGACATTAAGCAAACTCCTGTCCACATAGTGGGCTATAACTGTGGTACTCTAGAGGTAACTATGCCTGCCCAGGTCGATTCAGTCCTCTTGTGCAATAGATTTGTGCATCTAACCATGGATAGGGAGAGTGCCTCCTCCTGGAGGAGGGACGGTATTTTAGGTGGTTGCTTAACCTGCCAACCTGGGAGTCTTTTCGTGGCCTGTACATGGGCTGGATAATGTTAATCAAACAGGAGCTCTAACTAGGATTTGGGAGGAGAATGAGGTCATTTGCTTTCAGGAGAGCTGGTTGGTGGGTGGACTAGCTGCCCTGAGTGGTTTTATGCAGTTTCTTGAAAGGGGAACTAAAGAGGGGTCATGGAGCTTAAAAGGTGTGCTGGTGTCCTTGGTATCTACTATGTGCAGTAAAGGAGCAAGAGTAATATCAAAAACTAGAGACTGGCTCCTGGCTTGTCTTCTAGACTTGTATGATGGCTGCTACATAATAAATATTTTGTTAGTCATTAATGTCTATGTAAATCAAAGAGATGCCCGGAAGGAAATGTGGGAGGTTTTCCAGTTGGATTTGCTGACCTCAACAGAGCTCCCAGGGACCCGGATGATCTTAGCTGGGGATTTCAACCATCGTTAGCACCTGCCTAGGTCGAGGCAGGTGGTAAGGACTTGCTTGAGAGTTATGGCATCCAAGGCGCAAGTTTTCCAGAATGTACTCAAACCAAGCATGATCTGTATCTAGTGAACTGTCTCTATGAGTTAGGCTTTGTTAGCCTAAATGGTCAGGGGATAGACTGGCAGCACAAATGTATGTCCATGGTAATCAGAGATGTCCGACTAATTACATGTTCATACAGGTATGGTTTTTTAACTTCTGTGCAAGCTTTGAGATGAGAGAATAAGAGGCAGTGATCATTTGGCCTTCAAAACTACATCTCTTGCAGTCACAGATTTAAGTGATCAGGTGATCACGATGGAAGAATCCTTCCCTAAATGCATGTCAACAAAAATTGATGAAAGATATAAGTCTTTCCTATTGCAATACTAAGTTACCTATGATTTGAGGCTCATTGGGGAATTGGCCCAGAATACACTGATCTCGTATTCTACAACCAACTCAGAGGTAGTCAAATGTCTGATGCCCCTAGTCTATGTAATTATGGGGTTACAAATTTAAAATCTAGTGTGTCAAAGCAGCCCTGGTATGAAAATGACTGCCTAATAGTCAGGAAAAACTTGAGGAAAGCAGGTGGAAACACTGGGAAAGAAGGCCATAACTGTATAAGGAAGGAGTATGACGCTTTTATCACGGCCAAAAATCAGGCATTTTATCAGTCAAATTGGGATCAAATGATCTTCACTCTCCAGGTTAAAGACATTAAAACATTTTGGAAGCTAGTTCAAAGAGGGTGAACAAGGTAGGCTCCCCTGGTGAGGTGCTCGGTTCCAGAAAATACTTGGGTCACTTACCTAAGCCAAATCTATAAAGCAAGAAGGGTAAATGTGAAAGGAACCTGGTCCATACTAGGGGAGAAGTCATTAGAGACCTTCTCAGTTTGTTAGTAAAACTGATAGCCTCCTTAAAATTAACAAAGACAACTTGACCTGATAATCTTCCAATAATTGGAATAAAGTCGAATCCTGTGAGGTGTGCGTCCTCCTTCTCAAAAGTTTTTATATCTGTAACAAAGACAGGGGTATACCTGCCATGCTCGAAAGACTCTACCATTAAACCTATACATACAAAAAGAGACAAACCGCCTGGATAATTTCTACTTGATAAGCCTTCTTGATGTTGGTGCCAAATTATACTCAAAGGTAATACTTAGGGCCGTATTTATACTTTTTTTGCGCCGCATTTGCGTAGCTTTTTGATGCCAAAGTGGCGCAAACTTACAAAATACAATTGTATTTTGTAGGTTTACGCCCATTTTGCGTAACAAAAGTTCACAAATGCGGCGCTAAAAAATAATAAATATGGGTCTTAGATTCCTAAAGAAGTGGATTGAGGGTAATGATTTTTTCCCAAATGAACAGGGAAGCTTTAGGCAAGGGCATTCAACCTCAATCACTGTTTTAGCTTGTGGACGCTGGGGGAAAAAAGTGATTGAACCAAAAGGGAAATTATATTGCTGTTTTATTTTTATTTTAGCTCTGCGTTTGATTTAGTGGATCATAGTATACTGTGGGAGAAGCTGTGGCAACTTTCTATCCTCACTTGCTTATTAGCAATACTCCAGGAACTTCATTCACAGAGCTGGGCCCAAGTGAAGTTTGAGCCAAATGAGGCCCCTTCAAAAAGAATCCCCTTAGGAAATGGGCTGAGGTAGGGATGTGTCCTGGCCCCTACGCTGTTTTCCCTTTTTCTACCAGATCTCCTTAGCATCCTCACTAACACCAACTCCTTCTCGCCAAAAATGGAGGGCAGGCACATTTCATACATCTTTTCTGCAGATGACTTGGCCATATTGGATTTGATCCAAGTGCGCCTTCAGAGAAAATTGCATAGATTTAACATCTATTGTGAGACATCCTGAAGGTTAACTTGGAAAAAACAACAATTATTGCTTTTGGGAAAAACATTAAGCAGTCCAACTGGTTGTTGGACAATAGGAAGGTGGGGGTGGTCTCCTTGTATAAATATTTAGGAATTATATCTACTTAAAAATTAAACTTGGCCCTACATAAAAACAGTGGAGATTCGTGCAACCTTGGCTAAAGGAGGACTGGTGCGTTTTAAGAACTCTTTTGGTGAACTCTCATGGTACCTGCTTTGAACTACCTATAGTGCAAAGGTGCACTCCCAGTGCTTTTATGGTGCTAAGCTAGTGGCCTTAAGTACTAAGACAAGCTGGGAGAAATGGGAGGGCAAATGTATGAGAAAACTGTTCGGTCTGTCTAAAAATGTGATGGGCCCAGTGATAAGATTAGAAGGGGATTTGCAGGCTTGGGATTTCCTTGCTTATAATTCTACTCTGAGGTTCTCAGATAAATTGTGGACATCAAAGGCCCACAAGGTAGTGATCCTGTGTGCAAATGAAATTGTAAAGGGTGTGTTCAGATGGGCGGCGCAGGCTAGCATTGGATTAGGAAAAAACTGTTTTGGCTTTATGATTGGAAAATTTTAAATTGGCAGAGAATTCCCACCTCTCAAAAGGTGCACTGAAAAGGGCTTGGAAAAAAGAGTCAAGGATGTCTGACCTAAGGAATGTAAAGAGTAAACCCTGAACAAGTTATATAATGAAATTATATGAAAACTGGAGGGTGTTTACATATTTAGCTGCTTTACCTATTTCCCAGTTACGTCTATTACTCTTAAAAGTCTGTGTGGCTCCTAATGTGCAATATTTAAGACCCGAGAAGTTGAATGCACTTTTGAATACTGAGAATAATAGTACGTATGGACTAGGATTTCAGCATTTTATTGTCCATTTTCAATGAGATTATTTGCACTTTTATAGGATTCGCTCTGTATGTTTTTAAAAAAAACGCTTTTTAGAAAATATAATATCTCTCATCCGACCGAAGCACTTGCACTTTTGACGAACATGGAATTTCATGTGCCCTTGTAAAGTTCTTAGAGGCATGTTTGGACTAGAAAAACTGTGTCTTCATAACATGGCTTAAAGTTGTATACAATGTATTGGCCTTTAGAAGTATTATTTAGAGATACTTGGAGAATTTGCCAGTGTAGCAGAGCGGATTGTAGGGTGTTTAGGGCAGTGGGGGGATTTGAAGTGGAGGGTGTGAAGAGTAATGGGGGTGTAACATTGTATATCCAGGTATGTACTTACTGTTTTAAAGACTTCCGTCTAAACATAAATAAACTTGAACCTGAACTTGAACATTAGTAAGAATAATTTTCCCTTGAAGTAAGTCACTAAAAAATCCATTGAATCTTTGTTACTCGCCCTTTACTGTTGAAATATTGCTAGATACTTGACATGCAGTGTGATTTTGGTTTGTATTTTGTTTCTGAAAAACATTCTTCTGGTTACATCCAGGGAAAGTGGTGAAAATTGTGTCTAGTTGGAAGTTAAACCATTTTATCCTATGACAAACCATTTGATAGTATTGTTTGACAGAAATGTTAGTATGTACTTTCTGCTTTTAATTTTTATGTACTAGAGGATTTTATTTATTTAATATTACATTTTGATTGATTGGATTGCATTGCACAAGTGATACTGTTTTTTAGGACCTTTCTGTTTTTTTTTTTTAAATGACTTGCAATCATATATTTGCTTTTATGGTTTGTCTTATACTGAATAAAGCTTTTCCTGACATGACTTGACTACCCCAGGACAAATTTTATACAAATTAACTCATTATTCTTATATTTTTCCAGATATTTGAAATATTTATGTTGTTTTACGGACTCAAATGTATTGCAGATTGCTGATTGAAAACTACAGAGTGATACAAAGTGACAAAAAACATACTGGGCCTGATTTGCAAAGTGCTGAAAAAGTTGCATGTGCACACTATGATTAAAGATATTGGTTCAAAAAATGAGGAGCTGTAGAAACCCAGTAGCACAGCTTTCCTCTTGGGAAGCAGAAAAAAAACACTACACAGTTGTAATTTGTTTCTGCTTTAAGAGGTTGTTAATGTGAAAACAAGGGTGTGCTGGAGGAAATTATCAAGTGTTACATTTGTAAATACTGGGGCATGAACAAAGCCACACATAACCTTTGTGAGTATTCATTGAAGTTTACAATTCATTTCCACTCTAGCTGCTCTTGCAAACCTGCACCTTTAAAGTTAGGCATACATAATTAGTGCAGTTAGGATGGTAGCAATCTGGAACGTCTCCATTTGTATAGACATAGAGCAAAGTTTTTTTGCAGGGAGAAAAAGTGATGAACAAAAGTACATCTGCTTTTACACGTTAAGGGCCTCATTTACAAGGCCCGTGGTGCAGAGTGGCACAGCAAGTGCTTGCTGCATCCCCTGAGCCACCAGGAAAGGGCAGAAATGCACCATATCTAGGAGATACGACACATTTCTGTCCTCTTCTCCTGTGCTGGTGCATAAATTGCTGCCATGTGCCAATGCAGGCACCCTTGCACCTTGGTGCAAGGGTGCCTGCTATTGTGGGGGTGATTATTTTTGTGCTGGAAGGGACACATTCCTGTACAAAAACAATCACAAGAGGTGTGTTCCTCTCTCTATGTATGCTGCAGAATACAGCACACATAGAAAGAGAAAAACACTGGGAAAAATGAAGATATTTCTCCCCGTTGCTTCACTCTTACACCACCCCTGAGGTGGATAGGAATCTGACCTATTACCAGACTTGCAAATCTCGGAATGCGACAAATTCCTTCGGATTCCATGGGTATTGCGTGGGAACACTCCAAGCAACACCCATGGAATGTCCCTTTCACGCATTATAGTGAATGAAAGGGGACTGCTTTGCTGCCACTGCAGACCCTGTCGTTTTGCAGCACAGCAGTCATGGTGTAAATCGTTGGTAGAGACAGGTAACTCTTTTTAGTGACATAACCAGTCACAGCCAAAACTCACAAGTCCATCTGACAGGGGTGCACCTTTTGGCTATCTCTGAATTCTCCTTGAGGGGTGTCTGCTGTCCAGTAGCGACAAGACTTCTGTGGGGGCTACTAGAAAGGCAACTTGGGCTTCTGTAGCTTTAATGTCCCCAGTGCTATTCTGGGGACAAGTCACCTGACCATTTGAGTCTCTGCTTTGGCCTAGGGCTGGAGATCAGCATTTCCCTGAGCTAGGCACACAGAACAGGGTCCAAACTCCACTAGCCCCATATTCACCTGTGCAGTCTCTCCAGTATCGCAGCTTCTCTTTTTGTGCTTCCAATGGGTGCAGAGTGGTCTTACTTTTGTCCTCCTTCCACATCCAGAGGGTCAACGTGGCAGGTGTGCCATATTTATCTTAGGAAAGACCCTTGAGGAGACTATGCAGTCACCAGTCAATTGGCTACTGTGTCTCCTCCTAGCTAGTGATGAAGTTCCTGTGATGTGTGGCATCTGTCTATCCCATAATGTCACATTCTTGCCCCCATCAAGATGGCATGACCCTTCCTTGGTTGTGATGATCAAGGGGGGGACCTTCTTCACAAAAACAACCATATGAGGCATTGTCCTCTTTCTATGTGTACTGCAAAGTGCATCATGCATAGAAAGAGGAAAAACATAGAGAAATAATGTTATATCTCTCTGTTGCACTACCCTTATGCCATCTCTGGGGTGGGCTTTTAACGCATTCCCAGGTTTACAAAATCTTGTAAATCTGGGCATGTGTCAAAATCCATGAGTGTTGCGTAGGCGCACCCACCGCAACACCCATGGATCACCTCTTTGAGGCAAAGGCTACACAGCGACTTGCGCTGCACTGCGTTGCCTTACACCATATATACAAGGCCATGAAAAGCCATGCAAGCAGGCTTTGCTTAGCCTTGTAGATAAGGGCCTGCGCTGCCGGTGTGTCAAAAAAAGTGATGCACAAGCATTGCAAGCCACTTGTAAATGAGGCCCTAGGTTCCCAAATTCCAATCCTTAATGTATGCACTAAGTAATGATTTTTTTATGTAATGTAATAATTCACACAATATCTCACACAATATCTGCCCGATTCCCTTAAAAAGCTCCTAAATCTACACCAGTAAAGATAATGCATTGCACAGCCGTAGAAATACAAGATTTGAGAATGTACATAATGCTGTGTAATACATCAGGAAAGCTGCACGGGTTTCTTGGTATACTAGTGGGAATGTCATCTGGGATTCTTCCGAGTTGACTTTCCCACAATGCAGACATGTACACACAGCACAAGTCTGCACTGGAGAAAATTAAAACGTTGTGAAATGTATTTTTGTTCTTTTTTCTGCAAGAGAAATTATAGTTCCCTGTAGGAACATGCCTTTCACGTTACCGCCACATATATTCTCGGTGCTAGAGTAAGATTTATTCCAGCCTTTTTCAGGAGCAAATCTCCAACCATTTCCATAGTGATAAAGGGTGGTAGAGGAATTTGTGAACACTCAGGAGCTCCTGAGTTATCAGTCTTTTTATATCAATCTCTTAACATATACTGTTAAAACACTCATGCGTGCAATGCTTAAAAAAGTAAATGACAGTAATAGGAAAAGCAACAAAAATGAATATGGAGAATCTCAAATTGTGTTTTTCCTTAAGTCTTTGCTCCTGACAGTACAATATTAATGTGAGAATGGCCATTCCACTGCATTTGCTACTAATGTACTGGAAAGGCTTCCGCGTGTCGTGCTTTTCTTCATATTTCAGGAAATCTAGAGCTCAAGCACTTCCCCAGGCAGAACAACATGGCTTTCTCTCAGAAATGCCCAGCGGGGTAGTCATTGTCAGGTTATGTTATGTTTTAACAGTGGAAACTTCAGGGTGAATTGTGTGCAGTTGTAACAGGAACAAGAGGTCTAAACAAACAGAAGGGTCATTTGAGCCCTCAAATTTATCATATTTTCCTGACAGAAGCTCAGGTACAGGGTATGGAACAGTGGAATGAACGATACATTACTTTTTTGAGTCTGGCATAAAATGACTTTTCTCCCCTGTTTTAAATCGATCACGTGCCTTCATTAGTGAGGAACAATTCGTTGCATGCGTTACATACAGTGTACAGGATAGTAGAATGGACATGACATAAGTTTAAAAGTACTTCAGCTGAATATTTTTAAATCAAAATAGTTGGAGCCGTAACCTTATGCTGAAGATGAGAAAAAGGACAAGGGAACCCCTGAGCTGAAAGGTAACATAATTATTCGGCTCCAATGTCTAACTCTGCTGCAGAATTTCAAGAGTTTGATATTTTTCCATTCACTATTCTGTATTGATAGTGGATTTCAAAATAATTTAAAGTGAACTGCTATTTCAGTGAATGCAAAGTGCACCCAGTATGAGGATCACCATAATTATACAATGTTGGGCTGTCCTGATGCAGCGAGTCACCAGATCAAACCTCTGGTACTTTAGGGGGCTAAAAGCCACAGTGCAGGAAGGGTTCAGGTAACATCCACTTCCATCAAATGTTACTGTCATGGAGTGAGGCATGTTGGGAAAAGGGTCAGCTGGTTAGCAAGGGGACATAAAAGTCCCACATAGGAGGAGATTCAGGGCCTGATTTATAAAAAAAGTTAGCACCACCTTTGCGTCATTTTTTAATGCAAAAGCGGTGCAAACTTACAAAATATAATTATTAAGTAGAATTTTGGGATAGAGGACCATTGCTGTTTTCCCCACTGTCGTATTCCCTTGCATTATGGTCTGAATTGTTTTATTAAGTGTTACATTTCATAATGTTCATCAAATGTTTTCTGGTTGCATTGCACAGGATACTCATAGATAGAGAATGAGTCACACATGGAAGCATTGCATAGTACAAAAGCTACATGGCTCAGCTTTTGCTTTGTTACATAGGTTTGGGCTGAACCAGGGCCTAGAGGCGTGCTTTCCCAAAACCTCACTAGCCTCAAGGATCGAATCCTCACAGCCTCTGGGGCTAGGTGGGAGGGGGGTTGATCTAGGCAAAGGTGCAAATTTTCCAGTTGCCCAGTAATGTCCCATGAAATGGTGTGTGGAGGGCCAAACTGGTACTACCGGGCACTGGGTGTTTACTCAGAGGGCTGGCAGGGTAAGGGATGATTTCAATCCTGTTGGGGGCCAGTCTTGTTGCTGAAGTTCAGCTGGCCACCTTTCAGCCTGAAACGCTTATAAATAAATAGATCATGCAAAAACAATTGGTTTAAAGAGTGCTTCATAACCCTTTGTGTTCGTGTATTGGTGTCTCCTTTCTCCTGCAGGATCACCATCAGGGCTGACCTTCAGGGCTTTGGTGCGGTCTTCTGGGGGAAGGGGCCTGCTGTTTCTTGGCTGAGAGAGTCAAGTACATACATGATAAGGACTAAAAAAATGTAAAACAGTGTTTGTATTTTAATATGATATTTGCAACACAAAGTTTAGTATATTAAATCTGACATTGCATTAGCATTAGAAAAGACAGGTTCTAATGATAAATTCGGAATTATTCATGCCCCCACCACAATCCTGATGATAATGTTACTAGTGAACAAATGGAAAGTATGTCTTTTGTCCTCTATATCTGGCTTAAGGTTCTGCTATAGATTGAGAAGAATTCTAGCTTTTTGATTTTTGTGCAGTGCTCACTTTGAATTGATGTATTTGAAGGCACTCTCATGTGATGAAGAAGGAAAAGGAGACAGTGTAAAAAAGTAATTGCCTAGGATCACACAATGTGGTCAACTGGATGCTGGGACTTATGCAAGGTTTTTGAGCAATTCAGCCACTATCTGCCCATCTCATTCTCTCTCCCATTTTAGATCATCCTTTGAAGTGCTAAATCAGTGCACTCGTGTTAAATATATCTAAACTATGCATGTTTCAAAAGGATTAATAGTAGTTGTGTTTGTGAAGGGTGGTGTTATTATGCAGAAGCTGAACTGGAATGAGAACCAGCACCCACCCTTGGCCAGTGCATTGAGACAATCTGGTCCACATAGCTAAAAATCTTTAGCCACTGTCATACGTTCTTGAATTCATTCATCCACCTATTATTCACCATCCAGCTATTCATTCATTGAGCCATACAGCCTTGTCTCCAGTTTCCTTTCATCCATTCAATGATTGGACAAGGTTTGATAATGAAAAATGTTTTGTAAAACACACTGTTTTTGCAATTCTTAAAGAATATATCTTGACAAAGAAGCTTCCCTTAGCGTTCTTGCAGTAGTCAAGTACGCTCGCTGAGCTTGCATGCCACAAACAGTAAAGGGGGTGGTCTGTCAAAATTTACCAGGGCTACGTTTGGTTCCCAGTCTGGGGCTGGCTGTGTGAGAAGAGCTCGGATGGTTGAAATAAAAATGGTAAAGCACACTCTAATTTAGAGGAAGACCAAAAATGTGATCTGTTTTTCTATTAGAGGTGAATGATGATATTCAGAGTTCTCTTGAAAGTTAGGAATCAGACAGTAGTATTCAATGTTTTAGATGCTTGCATCCTTGGGCACCTGGAGAAGCTCAGTCCCTATTAAAACGTAGATTTATCTGACCAGCTGAGATTATTTACTGGTTCTGGAGCATTTTGATCCTTTGCAGGAATCAATGCTCATCAAGGTTAATGGATCTATGGACCCGCATAAGGATGTGGTACAACCAACCACTAGATTGTCAATAGAAACCAATTAAATTACACAGTATGACCAATGTGGCCATAAAAGGAATACTCCAGTCAGGAATTAAATTCAGCAGTTTACTACAGACTTAAACTCATGGTCATGTAAATAATTCTCAAGACAAAGATATAAAGGTACAACATGTACAGGGCAGAACACATGTGGGCAAAAGACAAAAAGAGCAAAAGGGGCAAAAGAATTTGGAAAAATGTAATCTCAGGCAACACATTACTAACTAAAATGGGCAAAAGTAGGTTAAAAAATGGAAAGCATCAGCAAATCAGCAGGTCGGTCAAGAGTCTTCTTTGAGTGTTAGTGAAAAGTCTCTAAATCTCAGCAAGGCATCTCAAAAGAGCAAAGACAGAGGGGTCTATACCTCTCTAAAGGCTCAGCATTCAAGATACAGAAAGGGGTTCTTCAGCTCATCTTTGGGGATTCTTCATCTGATGGAATCAGATCTGAGTCCAGCTGGGAATCAAACTTTTAAAGTTCATAAGGCACACTGATTCGTCAATGCAGCAGTTCATTTGACATTGGAGGGACAACATCCAATAGAAATTAATCATATGGCTCCAACTTGTAACATCCACATGCTTTCCCAGGCTTGTCATGTGAACAGCCTCCATCAATATACTTGCATGTGAGATTGAAACAAATGTTTACATTGTTAGTCCATAGTCAAGGGATTTCGGCATCCAAGGTCCGTTTCTCACAACTCTATGTGTAAGACAATAGACATCTATTACTAAACTAGTCTTCTCCTGGGAACAAAATCTGAAAGAAAGGTACACATTAGCTAGAAGACTTGGCGTTTTCTGCACAGTCACAAAACAAAGGGCCTAGCAGGACTCAGTTAGGCTAATACAAATGAATTAAACAGCACATTGATATATTCAAATAAACAATTTTAATAGGCAAACTATACATTCTGCATTAGTAAGTCTTCATTGGCATTCATATTGCAATAACTTTAAACAAAATGGCTCTATACATTTCAGTCAGTGTGGCACAGAGCTACATTTCTCTATTTTTGCACACATATTTAAAACCTTTATTTTAAGAAATGTAATGTCATTTTAATACAGACTATTAGTTTGGACTCTACAAAATAACATAATGACAGCTTATATCTTTAAACATGTAATTTGATCTCAATACCACCTACATTTCAATAGGTAGTCTAAGGACTGCACACTAGCATTGCTGTTCAGTGCATCATTCTACATTCAAACTATAAGTATCTTGTTTAACATAATGCATAAATTGTCATGGATAGATGGTTTTTGCGACAGGAGAGACAGTACTGAAGGTTCTGCTACATCACTGGATTGCAATTTCACAGCACCTTTTAAGAATTCTAATAGGTAAACGGGAAGGTAAGCACATCTCATGTGTCCACTCAACACCAGAGCACGTTTTTTTGTACTTTGTGCAAAAGAGCTAGGCAAAAGACACTTAAATAGTGCTCGAATTGTGGCCTGGTTGAGAATAATCTGTTTTCTTAGAAAACCATTAAACGTTGTTAATTCATAATGCCTAAGGGAAACAAAATCGTTTTCTAAAGTAGTTAGTTGCAGTAAATACTGTCTCGCGTGAAAGGTCACCATTATGTATTTGTCCTTTGCATTTTAAATGGTTTCATGTCAAATATCAATGTCAGTAATACTGATCTGGACACGAACGTGATAATAGCAGCCACTAATATCTCATCAGGGAAAGTATTTAGAGAGTTCTGGCTGTGATTTCTGGCAGCAAAGTTATCCTTTACCTACTGATATGGAAAATATATAGCCAGCTGGGAGATATATGTTGTCACTTGTATAGAACTCACTGAAGACAGCATTATGGAGCACTATTGTGGATGTAAAACATTTAAAGTATATGAAAATGTATTAATCACACTCGAAAATAATTGAAATAGAAGTAAAATTGGGGGCCTCTATGTTTCAATTAGCTTTGAATAGACATTCATGCATCTGGAATTGTGACATTAAATAATTGTTGAAATGATGGCCATTATCATTGCGTGCATTGACGCAGCAGTGCAAGTCCAAGAGGTCAGTGTGTCGGCTGTTTGTGTGCCTGTTTTATGGTCTGGTGATCCAACTTAACTCTCGATATCCCAGATACTACCACAAACAATGCCTGCAGCAACCACAAATGCATGCAGTCTCCGAGGACTTGCAAGATACTTAGACAGCATGTCACTACAAATTTAAACGCGCTTTGATTTGCACATGTGGGGTACATTTTTAACTATGTGATTCGCTAACGGGGGACACTCTTATTTTGCTACCCAGACCTTTTTACTGTCTCAGTCCAACCCTGAGGGTACGGGGGTAAGCATCCCTCACATGATCAGGCAACATCAGGTGCAACCTCACTCACACATAGATGAGGTACAACATGGAAAGCAGCACTCAGTGCTTAATTTTAGTCGGTTTTGAAGGTGAGGTCCACTAGCACTTATTTTTGGGGATCTAAACTTATTCTTCCTCAAAGACTTTGATTCTTTGCAAGAAAGGGAAAAACTCAAAAATGGGAAAGAAGAGGAAGAGACATGCATAAAACAGTGACAAAGGGAGAAATCAGGGAAAACAGAGAGACTGCGTTATGAGTAAAATATTTGTCGATGGAGCGCTCCGTGTGTAATCTATATTCTGGATTTTGTAGATTCTGGGGTGAAAGGCACCACTGAAAATCTGGGTGACAGTAGACCATGTGGAGTTGAATGGCCATCAGGGAATGATCAGAAAGTCCACGTGCAGGTACAGTGGTGCCCGAGAGTCTCTGCAGGTAGGATTGCAGGACAAAAAATAATTAAGACTGGAAAAAGAACCATGGGAAAATAATTCATAACACCTTCTAGATGTATGGTGCATTCTCCAGACATCAACCAGACCCAAAGCAGATGTGAATGAAGACAGGCAGTTTTCCCCAGACTCTGGGGGTATTCCATGCAGAAGCCGCTGGTTCACAGAGAGGTCCATGACGCTGTTCCAGTCACCACCCAAACCATGAGCCCCCTGTGGAGTTCACCCCATAATCTCACTGTTAGGTCTACAATGGACTGGCTGAGTGTAGAAGAGGTGTACACAGAGAAATGTTGGAGATCCCCTATACAACCTACCTGTTAGAGTGGTGTTGATCCACCCACCTCTTAGTATACTGGAATGGAACAGTATTTTTCATCAGTATGCCTGTACCCATGGAACCCTTCTGAATCCAGAGTTAAAAACATGAATGTAGCCAACTCGAGCCAGGCATGGGGGTTTGTTACCAAGGAGGTGAGTCTCCTGAAATAATAAGACATCTGCCCCTACCCTCCTGGCATGTTTCAGAACTGCCCCTGTTTAATCTTATCAAGTAGGCTGTTCACATTCCACGATAGCACATGTAGCGTGTCTGCAAAACCCTCTGTCAGTGGATCACTCATACCAGCAGGTGTATTGTGTAACATGAGCAGCATGTGGTAGACAGATCACCAAAACCCCCTAGCTTTGAGAACAGGAAGTATCTGTTTCAAGGCATACCACTGCAAGACCTCCAACAGGGAGCCCCACCAGGCCTGTCACAATCGATCGCTACACCCAACAAAGATATTCAACTGGGGAAGTCAAATATGCCCCTGAAAATCATAGAGTCATGAAAAGTATGAATCACATTGGAGTAAGTGGAAAACACCACATGGATCAAGTTCCTCCATCAATGTTACATTAGAGGTAAAGTTGTTGAGATCTATGATCTCTTGGGCTCACCACCTGCAACTGGGGCCCCTGTATCCTGTCAGGAGCTCCTCCATGGGGAATGAGACCTCTTGCATTGCTTTATCAGGCTTTTCAGAGGTCAATTATGTTTGTCCCATTGGGATGAGCAAGCATCCAGGCACACAGGTGTATGTGACATTAAGTGGAATAGCTCATCAGTCCTTTGAAAAACTTCCGCAGGCATTTCAAAGAAAAGTGCATGTGACTGATACATGACCTTCAACTTAGTGGGATAGAGTAGCATGTATTGCATATTGAGGTCACAGAGTCACTGTTTAGCTGCTAGGAAGGAATATCATTGCTGCTGCACCATTCTGGTGTAATCTTGGGAGCTCATGATGGTTTGAGACTGATACATAATTTTGTCTTTAAGCCAGTCCTATTTGAGAATTGCCTCTCTATCTATATAATTTAAGACGTCTGCAATAACTTGTCTGGGCTGAGCCCCAGCAATGGAGTGCCACACCAATGCTCTATGGGCTAGTTCGATGATAAAGCAGGAGGACAGGGTCTCCAGGGGCATCAGAGAGTGAAGCTATTGATCCCGAAAGTGCTCCATAGATGGGTCCTCACACCCCTCAGGGAAGCCAAAAGATCTCAAGGTATTGGGGCGAGACCTATCCTCTGTGTCCTCCACTCTTGTCGCAGCTGTCTAGTCACAGATGTAAGTTTGGTCACCATCTGCTACAAGGTGTTAATGGAGTCTTCCATGCCAGAGACCCTGGTTTCAGCTTCAGTAATCCCCTCAACTGCTTCTGTAGATCTTGGCGGAGCAGCAGAGCATACGTGCCCAGTGGACCAATTTTAGCATCCAGCATGTCTTGCAACTGTGTAATGGCCACCAGGAGCACTCCATTGTCTGGAATAGTATAATCTTGTCCACATGCTCCAGTGAAAGAGGATGTCCCCCTGGCTGGGTATACTTGTCAAGAGTGCTTTGTTTGCTGCCTGGGGGAGCTTTATCCTTTGCCATGACAGTGGGGGCAGCAAGGGGTAACTGCACTCTCATTGCTGCAATATGGAACACCACAAGTGACCTGCCTGACCCCTACCACGACCCAGCATGGGAGGTGGCATGAGCAGTTAAGATCCAAGACCCCCTTTATCTGCAGCAATATGGTACACTTCTCAAAGGCCCAAGGGATAGGCTGAGAAAACCAGGAGTGGAGAAGTAGGGCACTCAGCAGCAAATGTTTTTACTACTGCACCCCCCCAGTACAGTAGGGAATTATAAAGAAAGAAAATTAAAAAGACATTTTTGATGTTGACAAGGTTTTTTTACAGAAAGATCTAGATCACAAATATGAGGGCATTGACAATTGCCCACATTGCCCTCACATGGAGCATGTTCAGATTGTAACCTGCTAAAGGCCAGATCTAGAGTCGAACTGTCCACAACTCATAAGATAGTGGAAGAGATTGGTGTCATCATCACTTTGGGATCTTGATCTTTGTATGCAGATTAACTTAGATCATTCATTTTTCATGCCTAAGTGAAAGGTCCCTTTGGGCTGTGAAGGCTGGACCTTTGAAACAAATGCAAGCCACACACCTCCTCCTAAGAGCTACAGCTTTCTCACACAACTCAAATAAATCTTGTCACATTACCTTATCCTGTCAGTTCCACTAGTTTATTCTATTAGCATTAATGTTTCTGTTAGTAACGTTATATGTCTTGTTGGAGATCAAGGCAAAACTGCAGGTGTCTCGAACATTCATACTTATAATGCTGGAAGTCCAGCAACTTGTTCTTTTTCCCATTAACATACTTTTAGAGGATACCATCTTTGATTACACAACTAGTATTTTTGGTCTTGGCAATGTATAACCTTTTCTCTGTGAGTACTATCTCAAAGGTATGTGACTGTGTCACTGAGACTGAAAAGACTAACATCTACTGATGTTATGCTGTCATTGCTACACCCAATTCTGAGCATTCTAAGTTTGGGAGTGGGGTCTGAACCACCAATAAATGTTGATGCCATCCTTGTCCTAACAACAAGCTAGAATCACACTGCCCAATGCTCTTTGATCCCAGATCCCTCCCACGTTTTGAACCTCCCTCCTCAGGCAACTCCCATGTGTCAGTTTTATTAGTGGTTCCAATTATAGAGGGAGTGCTCATGAAGACACTGACTTGCACATTACCAAGTCAGCCTATTGAAGACCATACAAGCGGATCAATTAAATTATGCTTATTTGCTGATTATCTGACAGGTCTCCTTGACTTACTTGCCACACATGTAGATTGAAGGTGTTGTCAAAAACAGGCTTGTCAGTGAAGTGGAAAATCAAAAAGAGGATAATGAGAAGGTAATGAGTCACAAACCAAATGCTTGTCTCAATACACCGCAACATATGCCCTCCTTTGGTCCCAACCCCCCCAACCAAGTTGTAACACATCTACTAAGAAAGCCCTTTGATTACAGAGTAGGTTTTCCAATGTTGGATATAAATGACTGACATGCTGTTAGAGAAAACCTTAACAGTAGAGGGAAAGAGGCCATTCTGAGCCAGGAGAAAAGTAACTTAGGTCAGCAAGCAACTGGGATGGCCCTCTCCAAATCGTGAAGTTAATTCTCAAACATTGAAGGCTTAGCTCCATATTTGCATGATCCAGGGGAGACGACATGTCTGAAAACTTCCACATTATTCCTTTCTAAGAAATGTGTGTTATATAGCCATTAGAATTGGATAGGTTTCAGCATTATGTTTTCATATCTGTACTTTCAATGAGTAGTGCCCTTCTGGAGGTCTCCTTATTTGGAAACCTGTTGTTCTTTGTACCACGATATACTTGCCAAATACTTCCACCAAAGTTCTGACCCTCCAGCTGGATTTTGAAAAAAAATCACCTGTCCTGTTATGTAATCACTAAAGTAATCATTTGGCAGGGACATTTTTTCATATCTGGCCGAATTCTCTGACTGTGTGTAAATCAGTGAGGTTGACACAATTTCAACAGGCATAGAAAACTCTTATTGGTTGGGTGGATCTGCTGTTGATATTATGTGATCAAGGGATCTGTGAGGAGATAACTAATGGCAATGATGATGATGATATAATTGATAGTGAAAGGCTTTTGCTGATAGAGTCTCTTTAAATTCGTTGTCCTGGAAGCCCCAATATGGTAGCCCACCCTATTTCTGTGGTGAAGAACAAACCATTAACTTTTGATCACACGCTAGTGTTTACTATCTTGTGGCCCTCAGTGTACACTTTGGAAATTATCTTATGACTTTAGAGCAATCATAACCCCTATGGTTCTGACTGTTTTGAAGTTCGCTGTTTAAGCTTCAGGCAGCACAATGAGTCACGTGCCTAGACAAGAGACTGTTTCTAATCATAGTAGAAGGTTTCATTGGGACAAAGTAGATCCTTCTATTGAAAAGGATGGTAAGTAATACTTTTCCTATTTTCCTTACATATTAAGATTCTGAGAAAACCAACAAGGATGTTTTCTATAGGATAACATGCTTTTTGATTCCATATGATCTTGTTTCGCTGTAAAACGAACCCCTGCTCAATCAAAATTTTATGACAGGGACTCCGGCAAAGCTAACCATAACCTTTACCATGCAGTTAACCTATTTCCTCATATCCAAGCACGGGTAATTGAAAGGAAAACTCACTATGTGGATGCCTTTTGAAAGCAAAATGGGATCTCATACAAATAACTTGCCTGAGGTTAAGAAGGCCTCTAAGAACCATAACAGAAGGCTATGCTTTATTCAGCTTCACATTGAATGTTTTTCCAACCAATTTTGAAGAAAAAGAGGATTCATGAATGAAGATCTTTCTTCATCAATTCATCTTCAACTTGTCCTTTTATGTGTTTTACAGTCTCGAGTTTTTTTTTTTTTTAGCTACTGTACTCTGAGAAAAATTCCTATTTTGCATTTTAAATCATGTGATAGGCATTAATATGCATTTTGTAATCTTTAATGTTGATTTCCGATACCCTATTCTCATAACATTTCTCTGGGCCTGACTATGCACTTTATCAAGAATTTGTATTTTTACATTTTAGGGTTCATGTACCTTTTTTATTAGAGTCACGGTTTTATGATTGCTGTCAATGGTTTATGTTTATGTACTAATTTGATTAATAACCTAAGTACGAACATAATGGCGCTGAAACCAGAAGCAGAATATGAAGACAAATAAGGCAACAAATACAGTGTGACACGTCCATCTCAAGGCAAAGCTTCCTTATGTATGGGACAAACAGAACATGATGTCACAGGAAAGAAGGACACTTTTTGTTCTGTACTACCTTGTTGAGACAAATATAAGGTATTATGTTGTGCTTTTAATTGATCTCGTAGTGTGCCGTTGGGTGGTTGTGAAGCAGCAGTCAATTTTTCTTCTACCATTCACCATGAAACCTGTGCTCCACATTTCTAATGTTTCTAAACAATGAGAGGTAAGCTCGCAAGGGGTGTTTTTTTGTTTTCGTGCTACATAAAAAGTCAGTGACATTTTGATAATATGTTTCTTAAAAGGGCAAGTTGCTTGTTACTTATGCAATAAGATGCAACATTCATTTGCACTGAATGATTTGTCCACACTTTCTTGACATGCCGGTTGCATTTATGATTTCGAGAATATTTTGCTTGATCACAGGCTACATCCACATCACTTGGTGTGCACATTGGGTTAGCACAGCATATGAAGACTCCTTTGTATCACCTAATGCCCTTCAGCTTTTAACATTGTAACCAACAGTGAGCACAATGTTGATCATTGCCTGTGGGTTTTGTTGTGGTGTATACCAGACATGATTACCTGGTGGATTTAATGCACAGTCACTAAAGACATACCATGACATATGGTTTGATAGGACCATTGTTGATTGTTTTTAGGTATTTTTTATATTAACTGTGAGCCTCATCTGTTGTCTTTTGACTTTTCTGCTTCATTTGGTTTACAGTTTATTTACAATTTAGCAAGTGTATGCCCCTGATGAAGTACCAATTAGTTTGAAAAACATTATCTGATGGTAGAAGATCATGATTTGTGACTGACATCATAAATATTTAACAAGATGGAAGTTGTGATGATGATAGAACAATATGAATTTGGTGTGATGTACACAGCAACAATAACTCAAACAATATTAGTATCACAGAGGATTTATTTGGACACTTTTGTGGGAGTAATGCACCAACGGCCTATTTCCAATGCAGGGGATAGCAGCCAATTGGTCGATTTAAGGCTAACCTCACCATCTTCTTTATGAGAATGTTTTTCAGACATGAGAAGAATCCAAAGGTTGCCATCCTTCCTCATTTCTTTACTCCTGGAGTCTGTGTAACAGCAATCCAAACAGCAGCAGGCACTTAGGGGCTTAGTTATACTTTTCAATGCAAAACTGCACTAACGCAGTTTTACTTCAAAAAGATTAGCACTGGCTTACGCAATTCCTGAGCACCAGCCGGGTGCCATATTTATGGAATGGTGCAAGCCTGTGCAAAGGGTGGGTTAGCGTAGATAAAATTTACATTAGCCGGTTGGGGGTGGTGGTATGGGAGAAGCGGGTTTTACACCAAAAAATGACATTAGGCTGGCTAGAGGAAAAAAAATGCCTCTAACCAATCTAGCGTCATTTTCTGACGTAAGACCATCAACACCACTTGACTTCTGTCTTAGAAAAGACAGGAGTCATGCCCACCACCCCAATGGCCAGCACAGGGGACCAGTGTCCCCTGGGCATGGCCATTGCACCCTGTGTCATGCAGGGGGCACCAAGTTGGGCCCCCAATGGCACTTTAATTTTAAAAAAAATACTTACCTATACTTACCCTACTTACCTGGGATGTGGTTCCCCCATCCTCTGCTGTTCCTCCGGTGTGGGTGGGTTTGTTCATGGGGCTTCAGGAGCACACCTGTGGACCCATTCCATGGTGTTTAACTATGAAAATGGGTCTACAGGTCCCCTAACACCTGGTCTGACCCAGGCGTTAAATGATGGTGCAAAGCAAGCACCATTGCACCATTATTTAGCCCCTCCTCCCACCCGTGCATCATTTTAGATGGGGGGGATAAATATGGGGCTATGGGGTTAACACCATTTTTTAGATAGGAACTCCTACCTTGCTGACACAAGGTAGGTTCATGCAACTAAAAAAAGGTTCAACTTGTTAGAGGTGAGGTCCCACTTTATTAAACTTTTTTAAAGCGTCAAATCACCATCGATAATATATAAATATAAATATGGTTCATCCTTTAAACATGCAGTATTCCAAGTTGTTGTATAAGAAAGAATTCTGAAACAATAGTCCAAGTTATGAATTGCAGTGCTTTAATCTCAAATGATATAGAGATGGTAAAGAGCACAAAAGTATGCTCGGCCAAAAACGTGTTTTGCCCTCTTGTGGCGAGTCCACGTAGGGCTTTCTCAAGGCAATGAGGATTATTTTGCGTAAATAGACAGCTTATACAATATTCTGTTGGAGAAATATAACATAAAGCAATCTGTATTTGGGAATCATAACATGCTGGTAAATACTCCGATTTCACCAATATGGCGGTGGCCTAGGACACGAAGGAAGAGAAATCAGAGTATTTACCAGCAGGTTATGATTCACAAATACGGATTGCTTTATGTTATATTTCTCCAACGGAATATTGTACTCCTCTATATTGCAGGAGTTAGGGTTTGGGTTTATCAATGTGTACTGTGTCTGATGTTTCTTTAATGTGTTTTTGAGGGAAACCTTAAGATTTTTTATAAAGTGTAAATGCAATTTTGTTTTCGATCCTTGATTCCTCCTCCTCTGCATGACAGCTGAGTGAAGATATCTATAAAAGGTGATGGCAGACAGGCCAAATGAAACAATGAAAACTATTTTCTGAGCTGTGGGCTAATTGAGAAAGTCATGTGGTCTGAAAATTTTGTAATTTGTGTTTGCGTAATTACCATTACACGTCTGGGGTGGGTGACAACTGGGCCTTGCGCATTCCCTCTAGATAGCTGCACACAAAGGGAGCATAGGTGTGACTGATGGGCCAGCCACAATCTGATGAGTCATCCTCGGCAAGATGGGAGGGAGCCTAACATTTACACCTGAATAAAGAGTGTCCTTTCCCCACACACAAGACTGCTTAACTCCCTGTGGTGACTCTGGAACCAAGGCAGGAAAGGAGGACCTCTGTGCAATTCAAACTCCCTCTTTAACGTCTCCCCCACTTTAAAGTCACCACTGAGTATAAGAACTGGACTTCTGACCCTACCAACTCAGTACACTTCTGGACCTGTGGACACGCTGCAAGGAAAAAGGACTGCTGTACTGCTGAGGGACTGCTACTCTGCTGGACTGCTACTCTTGAAGAACTGCTTTCTTGCTGTGTTGACCTCTGCCTGCTGCCCTCCTTACCTGGGTTAGAAGGACTGGAACCACATCACTTGAACCCAACACCCAGAGTGACTCCAAGAGTCAGCTGACTGGTCTCCTGGATTCTCAATTTTCAGGGACATATAAGCATACCAACTCACCTGCTACAGTACCTGGACTCTGCCATCTGTTATTTTTGCCCTGCCAAATGGAGCAGATCCAATCCTGGGCCCTTGGAAGTGGGTATAAAGTTTTGCCATGGGGAACAGGGTCAGGACTGATTTGCATATGGCTGGATCCAAACTTGAGTGGCATGGTGAGCAAAATAATTGATGGATTAAACCCATATCTGTGACTGGGGTGAATGATTGATTGGTTCCACATTCCGTCTATCATTTATGTTTGTTTGCTTTTGTCATCTTCAGAGAGCCTAAGGCATGTGTGCATGGTGTGACAAGGGCCCTGGTGGGCTCCAGCTCCACAGGGCCTTCTTTCTGAGGCTGGCTAATGAAATACCCATGGCAGGACATCTGAGCCAGGACAAGACTTTTACCAGGCTTGTCCCCCACTTTTACTGGCCTCAGTTGAAGGTTTCCGCAAATGCTTTCTGTGGGACTTGCTTGACCTACCAGGACAGTGGGAAGACAGGACAGAAGCTGAAATTTCCCTCAATCCCTTACCCTTCTTTGGCACCCACTTTCAAAGAGTGGGCATCAACATTGTTGGACCCATTGATCCCCAGGCAGCCTCTGGCAACAGGGTAATACAGGTTCAGGTGGACCATGCCACATGTCATCCCTCTGAGGATTGCAACTGCACCTGCAGTGGCTGAGGCCCTAATGGGGATATTTAACAGAGCTGGTTTCCCCAAAGAAGTGGTGTTTGAAAGGGACACCAACTTTATGTCTTTTTACATGCAGTCATTGTGAAAAGAGTGGGGAGTTACTTATAAGCTTCCACACCCTACCATCCACTAACCAAAGGGCTTATTGAGACATTCAACAAGAGGCTCAAGGGCATGTTCAAGGGCCTACCAGAGCCCATGAGGTGTAAGTGGGACATTCTCTTACCATGCCTGTTCTTTGCTTACAGAGAGGTGCCACAGAAGGGGTTTGGTTTTAGCCCCTTTGAATTTCAGTATGGGCACCCTGTAAGGGGACCTCTCAGCCTTGTTAAGGAGGAGTGGGGGCAAACTCCCAGAAAACCTCCCCAGGATGTAGTTAGCTACATGCTAGACCTCTAGAGCCAGAAGGGTACGTTTTGGAAGCAACCATCTGAAAGCTTGAAGGAAAATCAGGAGACAATGACACAGTGGTACAAGCAGACAGCTACCCCTGTGGAATTCCAGCCGGGACCGACAGTGTAGGTGATGAAGCCAATGGCTCTCAGGGCCCTTCAAGACTGTTAGACTGGGCCTTATGAGATAGTTGAGGGGAAGGGGGGGTGCCATCTACTTGGTGGACTCCAAGACTCCCTAAAACTTTTTAGGGACCGCCATATCAACCAAGTAATGCCCTACCTTGAGAAGTCACCATGCTGCTGGTGACAGACGGTGGGGAGGAAGAGGAGAGTGATTTTCTCCACGACCATCATGCCTACAAAGAGAGGGGTGGGTCAGTGGAAGGTGTAAAACTCTCCCCTGCTCTATCTTCAGATCAGCAGAGGGCTGGGACAGTTCTGTTTTCCCTCACTCCTGGGGTTATACATCTGTGTACCCATGATATTGATACAGGAGACAGCCTCCTGTCAAAACAAAATATACAGGCTGTCATACAAAGTAAGGGACAGCATAAAGAAGGAAGTCTTGAAAACTTTGGAGTTAGGGTTAATGGAGCCTTCCAGTAGCCCCTGGTCCAGCCCTGTTGTGCTGGCACCAAAGGCAGCTCCACAGGGCGCTACCTCAGAACTTAGGTTCTGCATGGATCACAGGGCACTCACCTCGGTCACCAAGACTAAGGAGCATGACATTCCCTGGGCTGATGAGCTGATCAACAGGTTAGGGGCTACTCTAATATGTTTGATCTCACTTCAAGTTACTGGCAGGTCATCCTAAATGAAGGAGCCAAGGAGAGTTCAGCCTTCTCCACTCCAGAGGGCCAATACCAATTCAGAGTGATGGCTTTTGGATTCAATAATGCCCCTGTCAATGTCCACGTCCGGAAAACCAAGTGGCAGATTTATGAAAAGTTGCACTGCACTTGTACAGCGCCACGAATCCGTTAGCGCCCCACCATGTGTGCGCTGTATTTAAAATACAGCGCACCCTGGTGGTAGTCAGGGGTATTAGCGTCATAACTTTTTACGCTAGTCCGGTGCTTTGCAAGATTAACGTTGTTAGACCTAGCATCCTTGGCGTGGTCTCCCCTGTCTTGTTGCCTTTGCTTCCCATGTTCTAACTGTCAGCTGGACTCTGCATTTGGTGGTTTTGTTACTCTGGGCACTTTACCACTGCTGACCAGTGCTAAAGTGCAAGTGCTCCCCATGTGAAATTGTATGTATTGGCTTTTCCATGATTGGCATATTTGATTTACTTATAAGTCCCTAGTGAAGTGCACTAGAGGTACCCATGGCCTGTATATCAAATGCTACTAGTGGGCCTGCAGCACTTGTTGTGCCATCCACATGAGCTTGTAAACATGGCTCAGATCTGCCACTGCAGTGTCTGTGGGTGCAGGTTTAAACTGCCAATTCGACTTGGCAAGTGTACCCATCTCCCAGTCCTAAACCTTCCCTATTTATACATGTAAGGAACCCCTGAGGTAGGTCCTAGGTAGCCCTATGAGCAGGGCGCAGTGTAAGTTAAAGGTGGGACATTTACCGATGTCTTTTACATGTCCTAACAGTGAAATACTGCCAAATTCAGTTTTCACTGTTGCAAGGCCTATCTCTCTCATAGGTTAACATGGGGGCTGCCTTTAAATATCCTTCAAGTGCAGTTTCCCTTTAAGAGCAGTAGAAATTTAGAGTTTGGGGTCTCTGAACTCACAATTTAAAAATATATCTGTTAGTGAAGTTGTTTTTTAGATTGTTAGTTTGAACATGCCACTTTTAGAAAGTAGGCATTTTCTTGATTTAACCATCCTATGAATTTGCCTGTTTGTGGATTCCCTGTCTGGGCCAGACTCACAGTTGGACTGTTTGTGAATCTCCTCTAGGCAGTGACACAAAGGGAGCTGGGGTGATTCCTGTACATCCTGATGAGCCATTGCTAGCACAGATGTTTTAATAAAAATGTGTAATGAGTGTCTATGTATTTCTAATAATAAGTTTATGTACAAAATACGATAATGTAGAAAAATAATGCATGCATTTGAAATTGTGATTATAAAGAATGGCCACCAATGTTAATGAAAAGTACTAATCAATGATTTAATAATATGAAATGTTGAATATATGTTAGACTAATGCAGTAATATGTCATATTAACGATTAAGCAGTATGCTTTAGCTTTATTAATTGTAGGCCTTAGCTTAGCGAGTGTCTTGGCCTACTTGCCAGGTCTCATGTAAAAGCTGTATTTCTTAGCATTTAATAAAACAGCTGACGAAGGAAAGTTAAACTGTGAATTTTTATTGTATTGTGTAAATGTGCTCATAATCGAAGCTTTTCGTGTGAACCGATTGCTAGGAGATGATGTTCCGACTAATGCAACATTTTATATGCAATGTGTGTGAGATGAACTTTCTCAGGACAAGAACAATGAAGATACTGACTAGAGTAGAAGCTGCAACAATATTGTTACCTGACAAGCCAGAAGATGAGGACATCGCAAGTCAAACCAATCAATGACATGTGAAAGGAGTAATATTAGAATTCATAGATTTGGGATTTTAGTTTTATTGGACAGAGTCCAAACATATGCTTAACTAACTGCGCTGTTTTGATAGAGCCATAGTTAGATGTTTTTCCAAATTTGTGTTACTAAATTGTTTTGCATGAAGCCCAACATATTGATGCTAATGTGATGTTAGTTAAGGATCCTCACTAATGAACTATGATAACAGGGACTAATGTTTGGTGGATTTCTCTGCTAAACTTCATGTACATCATTTCATTAGCACACTTGACTTTGCTATTGATTTGCACCATAACTTTAGAATGTGTTGTAGTTCAAGCTTTGATTAGATTGCGTTTCTTCTGCCGTTTTGGACAACCAGTATTGTTTCTATATGTGTTTCATCTGATTTTGAGATGAATCTACATGACCTTAGAGTTGTTAATAAAGGGAAATAAACATTATAAACTTTTACTAAATGTGTGGTTAATTCATGACTGAAATGTCATGGTGCGTGAAAATTACTGACTCAATTGATTATTGATTATATTGATTACTAATGATTATTGAATATTGTGTATTGATTATTGATTATGTACTGGAGCTATGGCAAGAACATCTTTATTGTGAGGCAAAAGGTTCATCAACCTATTCAGGTCCCCTTGTAAGTATACTTATTAAGGCCAGACGTGCTAAAACCATGTGGGCTAGAGTGGAGGGAGGGGTGGTCACTTACACCTGAAAGGGATATGCTGCCCCCATATAATGCAGTCTCAAAGCCCCTGGTGTGTATCTGGGGCCTGGCCTGGTCAAAGCAGGATCTTGTAAACAACAGAGACTTTTCTTTGTAGCTGGGTAACTTCAAACGCAGAAAAGGGTATAAGAATTGGACCCAAAACCCCATACTTGAGATCACCTCTGTAACCAAGAGGAACCTCTGCCAAGGAGAAGAGCTGAGCAGAAGTGCTGCCCTGGCCTGTGACTGTGCTTTGTTGGGCTATCCTGTAGTTGCTGCTTCTGCATGTGAAAGGGGACAAAGACTGGACTTTGTTGTGCATTCCGGCCTGAAGAAGAATCTCCAAGGGTTTGGATTAGAGCTTGCTTCCTGTTTTGAAGTCTCAGGGACAGTCAAAGGCTTCACCAGTTTTGAATCTACAGGCTGTAGACTCTAGCTTGCCAGGGGGTGCCATTCCAATTCCTGGGTCCCTATAAATGAATTTCTAGTGAAATCCTGTGAAACAACACCGGATGGCACCATGCGACTTCTCTAAGGACGCCTCTGCACGGAACCCGGAACGCCGCCTGCACCTGAAGTCATAGACCTTGCAGAAGCGCGACGACCCCAAGGACTACGTAGGCCTTGTTTCGCCACAACTGCTGACCCCGCACAACTTCACTGAGATCGGAGTGTCGTAGCACCGACGTTCGTAACACCTGACTCCGTCATGATGCCTGTGACTTTGTGACATGAACTCGACTCCATAAGGTCACCCTGCAGCATCGTGACTTCACCCGACTTCATCTCTGCTGGGGGATCAAGGGACCATCACCTTGCAACCGACACTGGATCAACTTCACCGCTCTGCAGTAAGGACCCAATGTCACTGCACAACACCTCTGTTCCTCTGACCTGTAGCACCGTAACCGACACAGCATCAAATCCACAGAAGCCTCACTCCCTGACTCCATGCACTGGACGATTTTCTACATTTGTTTGCAAAGGAACTGTACCTGGGGGTCCATTTGAGTCTGTAAATGGAGTCAGTGGCGTTGTACTGTGGGAAACGACTCCATTACTCTGCTGCTTAGCATGAAATTGCAGCATTTGTACCTCTAGGGAGTATTTCTGTATTTTTAAGTGCTAAGATCATAGAAGGTCCTTACCTGTACACGGGGCAACCTGACTGCCAGTCAAAGGCTCCATATCTAACACTGGTGATCAACGGTGAGGATTAAACTTGTATTTGTACTTGACATACAGTGATTAAGATTACACTACTATTTTCAGTGCAGACCATTATGTGAAAACATACTACTTGTTTTTGCTTTTTCTCTTTTTGGACTTCATCTTCTTCCATTACTTTAGATTTTTGAACTTCTCATTGGGAACTCTTTGTTCTGCCTTGGAACGTTGTACTTTTTTGATTTACCATCATATCTCAATCTGGAAATGCATCAGCGGGAGCTGTTCTTGAGTTGGAGAAGCTGGAGAGTTATACATTTGCTCAACTAGCAGCTCAGTAAGGATCTTGACTGTCCCATTAGGAGCTCTGCCAGGAAAAAGGAGCTGCAAAGGCACTGAGGGTTTGGGTGACACCCAATGGGTTGGGGGGCACACAGAGGGGGAGAATGAGGGGGAGGAGGTGCAGAGTATCCATAATGTGGTCATGGATGGACCTGTTATGTCTGGGGAGGGTCTCCAGGAAAGGTAGCAGTGTGTCATTCAAGGGTCTGACTCCTGAAGAGTTGCATGACAGGCAGGCAGAGAGGGTTCACCAGTTGGAATTAGAGAAGTTGAGGATGAAAATGGAGAGGGAAATGGAGGAGAGGAGGCTAATCATAGAAGAGAAGAAGCTGCTCACGGCTCATGAGCTTAGTTTGAGGGAACTAGAACAGAGGAGCCAGTCTGGTAGAGATGGTGGCAGCAGTCCCATAGTGGAGCCTGAGAGGAGGGTGCACATTCCTCAAGACCTAGTTAAGGATTACAAGAGGGAGGTTGACATATACTTTTGGTTTAATGTGTATGAGTTTGCTCTTCACATAAATCTGGTCCTTGAAGCACACTGGAGGAGGGTCTGTGGAAACACTTTGAGGTAGAGGGGAGGGATACTCTGACATCCTTAGGAGGTCCTCAGGGGCATACTTAGTCTATCATGAAGGTCGCTCTATTCACAAGGTATAGTCTCACTCCTGAGCAGTATAAGGACAGGTTTAGGTCCTACAAAGATAAAGAATCCCAAACTTGGCTAGAATGTGTTGACTCCTTCTGCAGGTCACTGGATGGTTGGGTGAAAGGCAGTAAGGTAACAACTTATGAGGGGCTTTACAACTTAATTGCTTGGGAGCACATGTACAATCTCTGTTTTCCAGAGCTGCACCAACACCTGATTGACAGAAAGCTGACTGACCCTAGGAAGCTTACATAGGAAGTGGACTGTTGGGAGACCACCAGTGTCCAAAAGTGGTATAGGGAAGGCCATGCCAAGGGTGGGCAGAGTCCCTCTCAGAAGAATAAGGGTGTAAGGGTAAACAGGGGGAGTTCTCTAAAGGGCCCCAACCCAGTTCCCAGGGGAAGGATTCCCAGCCCCCAGTTGAGAAGAAGCCAGGGTTTTCTAGAGAGAAACCTGCGGGGGGGGTCCCCACAAGTGTCAAGCATGTGACCAGGTGGGTCATGTGAGGGGAACCCCAAATGTCCCAAGGGGACACCGGCACCCAAGAGTGTTCAGTCACTGTAGCACTTGGGGAGGATTTGGTTCCAGGTCAGTGTAGCCGGCTGAGGTGACCGTTGTCTCATTAGGAGATAGTGAGATGGTCCAGAGAACCCTTGTGCATGAGACACTAAGAAGTATAGGCAGTGGATGACCATCAATGGACAGAATGTGAAGGCTCTGAGAGACACAGGAACCAGTGTGACTACTGTGAGAAGTCATCTTGTGTCTGAAGAGCAGATAGATGCCCATGTACTTCACCAAGTAGTTGAAGTAGACAACTCAGAGCACCTGTGCAGAGTGGCACAGGTTCCTTTTGAATGGGGGGGGGGCTCAGGTGCCTTGAGAGTAGCTGTGAGTGCAACCAAGCCTGTAGATTGTCTTCTTGGCAATTACCTGGAGGATTCCCATTATAAGGAGTTGGAACACGGGTCTCACTTGGAGATATTGGGTCTGCCTGGGTGGGTGCGTGTGTCCACCCCATCAATGGCAGCAAGTCAGGGTGATCAGGTGACCCTGGAGCCTGAAAGAGTGGCCCACATGTCTGCCAGAAGGAGGAAGGGTAAGGGGTGTGGAAACCCGCTCCAAAAGTTCCCACAGTCCAGGAGGAGGCTGAACCTGAAGGGGAAGCCCTGGAACCTACAGGGGAAACATGTGGCTGAACTTGGGGAGGTCTCTTAGCTGACACAGTGGTAGCAGGAAGGGACCTCTCTGCATTTCAAAGTCCCTCATTGAAGTCTCCCCTCTTCAAAGGCATCACTAGGTTGAAGAATTGGATTTCTTACCCTGCCAACTCAGTACACTTGGACCTGTAGATACTCCACAAGGCAGAAGGACTGCTGTGCTGCTGAAGGACTGCCACTATGCTGGACTGCTGCTCTGGAAGAATTGTTTTCTTGCTGTGCTGACTGGCTGCCTGCTGCCCTCCTTGTCTGGGTGAGAAGGATTGGACCCACATCACTTGAACCCAACACCCAGAGTGACTCCAAGGGCTAGCAGACTGGTATCCTGGCTGCTGAAGGGTCAGGGACATAAAAGCCCATCAATTAACCTGGACTCTACCATCTGTTACTTTTGCCCTGTCAAGTGGTGCTAATCCAGTCCTGGGCCCTTGGAAGTCGATATAAAGTGCTACTCTTGCAAGGATCCAGACATCAACACTTTTTCATCAATTAGAACTGGCTGATCTCCACTGGCACAGACGCGTCACCACTGCTGCAATGATCAAGAGCATTGCATTGCTGATGGCAAGGTGCATCACCTTCGTTTGTGACATATCTCTGTTCTTGTGCAGCTTGGAACCGATGCATCACTTCCAAGGACTGACGATGACGCATCACTTTCTCTGCTCCACACATCTCCCTCAACGTTGGTGAAAACAAGGTACTTTGCAGCAGACCAAGGCTATTCCCTATATCCGACACGCGCACCATCACGGTGAGCCTGAATATTCAGATTTGACCAGACCTAGCATGGCCAGATAGCCTCAGTTGGTGCTTTATGCTGTTAAGCACTACATTTCAGTTTATTCTTGGAAAATCCATAACTCTTGTTCTACTAATTGGATTGTTGTTTGGTCTTATTGTTTTTATTAAATTAAGCTCTATTTTTGTAACTAGTGATATTGCTTTGTATTTGTGTGGTGTTTCACTTAGTCATTGTTTGAAGCATTGTACAAATATTTGCCACGTTGCCTCTTAAGCTAAGCTTGACTGTTCTGTGCCCAGCTACTAGGGCGTGGGGTGGGCACATGTTTCTTTAGGTTGTGTTGGTAACTTACCCTGACTAGGATTGTGGTTCCTGCTTGGATACTTCTGCCAACCAGAAACCCAATTTCTCATAGGGACATTCTGACCAAAAGTATACATTTTCCTCTTTTTGCGTGGAGAACAATCAGTGACAATTATTGTTTTTATTATGCCCCTGAGTTAGCTTGATAATTTTATTTAAAAAGAGAAAAGAAATGGATCATCAGTGCGAGAAGTGAGAGGCATGGACAAGAGCAGCATCAGTCCCATTGATGAGTGGGTGACTACAGGGGGAAGTTCTCCCTCTCGATTCCTTCTGAGACCGGTAGATCCCTAAAATGGGGAATAACCGTGCTACCAGATACTAAGTGAGTATCTTGCAAGCTTTGTTTTGCCTAAATTAATTATGTGTTATATGTGTTAAGAGGAACTGCAGAGAATGACACATAAACAACTAAGATTTGCACATTCCTGATGAAAGCCTTGTGATACTGTGGGCAGTAATGAAGGCTAAAACTTGTCAAGTTAACATGATGGAGGGATAACAAATTCCTCTAGTGCCCACTTGTATCACACCTTTCTCTTGACTGGAGTAATCAGAACACAATAAATTGAATGTTTTTTTCTCAAAGGCAATTTTACGACCCTAAAAATTACTCTAGATGCAGCAAAAGTAAAAAATGTAAACAACATATTAACTGAACAGGAATGATGTTGGAATGTAAAGCCCAGTCACAAAGCACGCCACTAGCTGTGGGTGAGGTCTGTTTTCTTAAACGAAATGAAAACTATTTGTCTAAGGGGATTCAAACATACACTACTTGAAAGTATTCATATCTTAGTAAACAGTTGGTGTGCTTCTTATTGTCCAGGGAAAATGTATAAGTAAGCTGCTCTGTGTTCCCATGCTGTATGTATATAGTTTACATTCTGCCTGTAGGTGATGCTTTTAACAAATTGATCCCTCTTCAGACTTATTAAGGTCAAGAACACTGATTGAAGAACATGTGACTCTAGTAAGCTATAGCGACATTGGAAGAACAAAGTGAAATCCTCAAAAGAGAATGCAAAAACCAATTCTACTCTTTTTCCAACTCCACTTAAGAATAATCAAAGCCACTATCAATAAGGCAAAGAGAGTCTGGTGTGGCAGCCATGAATTAAAAGCAAGAAGTACCACCTCCAGCATTGTTAACTCACCAGACGCGTTTGCAGATTACTTTATCTATTTATCGAAAAACCTGGAAAAATATGTCCTGCATAAATCCCTATGGTTATCTGCTGCCTCACCATCATTAAATTAGTCTTTACTGTAGTCAACAACCAATACAGCTTTCCTTGAATCTGTTCTACAGTAACAATGTCAAGAAACATGCCACTTCCAGTGGTACTGGCTCACTGGCAGCTCCATGCACCCACTAGTGTTCAAGTACTTCCTTCTCTGTCCACTTCAGCTGTTCTCAGAACCAGAGTCATCATTACCCTCTGAAAGTTTCCAAGTTACCTGAAGACTTTCCACATTAAACCCATTCTAAAGAAAGAATGCCTCCATGAGGGAGAACCGTTCACCTTCTGGTTTATTGCCAATGGACTCTTCATTGGCACTGAGGTATCAATCTTGGCCCAATCCTCTGTTTTTATAAGATAGCACTAAACAGGGTTCTTTCCAGGCTGATTTAAAGAATCTGCAGTGAGTGACAATTGGGACATCAAAGCCAAAGTCCACATAAATGAAGTTTCACCCTTTTTGTGCTACTGCATATTTCTTCTGCCTTTCAACATGGTACACCACCCCTCTTTACTTCGGTGACTGAGCAACATCAAAATTTATGGTTCCATAATCTGTTGGACCTGTTCCTATTTTGCTGAATGGTCCCTCTTGGTCTCCATTTCTCCTTTCTCTTCTAGTCATTTTGCCTGTGTCACCAAAGGGTCCATTATTACTCATCCCCTTTTCAATGAATATAATAGCCCTCTCCTGGACCTCATCAAATCCATTCATGTCTTTTACTATAGCAATATTAATCAGGCAGAAATCATCTTTAATTTGAAAGTCTCCAATGTCTCCAAGAGTTGGTTGCTGGGAGCTAAGAAATCACCTCATGCTCAACTCATCAAAAACTGAAATTCTCAAATGTGAAAGTGAGACAAAGTATCAATCACGGCCTTCTGGTTTCAAAAGCCAGACTCTCCAACCTCCCAACCAAAATAAGAACCAGAGTGTGATCAAAGACTAAACACTGTCCTTTGCATCATAGCCACATAAAATAAAATAAATGAGCCTTAACACTTGCAAACTCTAAACCATGGGCCCGATTCACAATGGTAAACTTAGACTAAAAGTCTGAGGGGCATGTTTAAGAGCGCCTTGCGCCACCTTAGCGTCAGTTCTTTTAAGCTAAGGGGGCACTAAAGTGTCCTTTTCCCTCCGTCATATATAGAAAATGGTACAATGCCTGCATTGTGCCACTTCGTAAACACTTGTGCCACATTATGCCTTCACCAGGCATAATGTATGCAACGGTGTGGCGTTCCCCAATTAGGGGGGCCGAACAAATGGTGCAAGGAAATCTAAGAGATTTTGCGACATTTTTTTCTGCACTTTTAACACCTGCTCAGGGCAGGTGTTTCAAAGGGGACATTCCCTTATTTACAATGGGCCCCTACGTACTCTGCAGGAGAAGTGCCAAATTGTTGGTGCTACTCCTGCAGAGTACATCAATAGCATAAAAAATTATGTTATTGCCCCATACCCTGCGCCATGGTGCGCCGTATTTTAAATATGGCGCAAACATGGTGGCAGTACCAGAGTGCTAAGGGACGCAAGGAAAGTGAAGCCGCACTGGGTGCAGCACCACTTTCCTTAACTCTGCCCCTAAGTTTAGACCTAAAGTCTAACTTTACTCATAGTAAAGTAACATTTTTGATCTACGTTAGGACTGTGGCCTAAATTTTGACTTTTGGTCTATGTTTACCTTTCTGAATCGGGCCAGGTATCTTTCCACAAACCAGGTTCCCTTGAATGCCGTGAATCTACTATGTCTATCCTTCAATGTGTCACTGTTAAAAAACTGGAAATGCAGTGTTTATAAATCACTTGTCGTCAAGATGGGGGTACTGCCTCTCTTTAGCAGCCAGAGCATGATTGCAATAATCAACCCATATGTCAATGACATGACATAGCTCAAGTAAAAAAAAAAAAAATGGCACATTTAGACATGTCTACAGCCTGAACCACAGGCCGATACTACACCAGATTTGGCAGAAATCTAGCTGTCGGTACACAGATTGTGCTTTCACTTATTTTGTGTAAATCTGTTCAGTGGTTTTTGAGAAATTTAGGTCAATCCAAATTTGTATATCTCTGGCAGCAGCGATTATTTCATGAATATTTCAAAACAAATGTGTGAATTTTCACGCATGCATGAGCGAAAAGAAGTGGTGTGATTGGCTGACCGGAATCTGACTAGAAAATGGCGGCTGCCATTTTATTTCACTGAATATGATCCCCAGGAGTGAAAATCCTAATTGAAAGTGGCATGAGGGGTCAGGGTGAAGGTATGCTGACCCCAGGGGTGTGATTCAGGGGCAAATTATGAGTTTAAAATAAGTTTGCATCACAATGCACAATATTTGCAAAAATTTGCAAATTTTCACAAATTATTCACACACTCATGCACCCACTCACAGTTCCACTGAGAGAAGCAGGCCCTGTAACCAACCTGCACTGTGCCTGGCCAAAGACCATGAGTGAAATTGGTTTAGGTGGTTATAGGGGGTTGGGTGCAGGCTATGCCTTGTGACCAACCCCGCCATGCTCTGCTGGAGGCTGTACATGGCAGGGTTTGGAATAACGTATTAGTAATTAGAATATATATTCTACATATACAAAGCTCAAATTTTACAGGGACTTTATAGTTAGGCTAACATTTTAAACATTCAAAATCATAGAAATTCACCTGTTATAATTAGAATTATCTCAAGTAACTACAACTCACGCCCTAAGTTAACTATAACTCGCGCCCCTCCACGCAAATTTTTTTGTCAAAAATTTTACTGCAAATATGACATTGATATTATCAGTAATGTTATCAAAGATGTCATGAGTGCCTTAATTTGAGGGCTAATTAGCAGTGCATGGTGAGGGTGCGAGTTTTAGTTACCTAAGGGCACGAGTTATAGTTACTTGAGATAACATGGTACTATAGCTACCTAGTGGTGACTGTCAATAAGTAATATATATATATATATATATATATATATATATATATATATATATATATATATATATCAAAGATGTCATGAGTGCCGTAATTTGTGGGTCAATTAGCAGTGCATGGCAAAGGCATGAGTTATAGTTACCTTGCGCAGTGGTAGTTTGCCATAGGGCCTGAGGACAACCCTCTAAAAGCACCCCATTGTGCATGTCCTTCATCCATGTGCAGGGGAGATTGCCCGCAAGACCTGGTCTGCAGCTAGACCCTGCGGCCAACACCCTCTAACCACCCAAACCCACGCTGTGCACAGCCCTTTTGCTGTACGTGGCAGGAGTTAGCCGCAGCTTCTCTGTGTGTAGGAATAGGTGTGAGATGGTGTCTCGGGGGGTGAGAGGGGCTGTCAGATTGTCTGTCTGGGTGTGACAGTGTGGGCATCAGTGTTTTAGTGGGTGCATCAGTGAGTGTGCGGTTATGTGAGAGGCTCCATGACTGTGTCAGTGGGTCTGTGAGTGTCTGAGTGGGTCTGTGAGTGGGTGTGTAAGTGTCTGAGTGGGTCTGTGAGTGGGTGTGTA